>NW_025767454.1:0-536846 GCF_003918875.1 Haliotis rubra | reverse complement strand
ATATCTCTACAAATACTCTGGTCCAGTTGATGGATGCCAGTCATCATTAATGGCTTCGGGGAGGTGGTGTACTGGATTGGTTATTCATTGTATAAACCGTAGGAACAAATTATGTTCCTTGAACCAGCTACCACCTCTGTGGTCTCAGATCATACAGCTAGACAGAGGAAGGTCAGTGGTTCATCCCCATACCTGTGTCATAGAAAACAAATTGTAATGTTGATACTTGATGTTTTCCTGCCTGGGACTGTTCAACGGCGCCCGGCTTGCCAGCATCCATGTCAATCTGACATGTATTTGCACCTCGGTATTGGGATAGGACGGACTCCGGTAGTTGTGTGAGTGGTTAGGCGTCAGCCCGGAGAGTGGAAGGGCCGGGTTCGATCTTACGTCAGCGTCATACCAAAAGGCGTTAAAATATGGTGCTTGTTGGTCCATGCCTGCTTTCGGCATTAATGGGTACAAGCAAAGGACTGGTCAACTCAGAGTCAGTATAATGTGTCTGGAGTGGGGGTATTCATGTAACTTTCTGGCATACCATTATCTCAGTGAGCTAGCATATAAAACCAATACTGTCTGGGCTAGTACAAGCAGCCACACACATGCACATGCATGCACATTGTCATATGGCCGAGAATATTCGTGAGTACAACATCAACCATTTCCTCAACTCACTTCACCTCACCTCACCTCACCTCACCTCACCTCCACCTCACCTCACCTCCGGTGGGATAGCACTATGTAGTGGCTTTTATTAGGGCTTTCGTGCAAGCGGTCTAAAACACCCTTTTATGCATGCGCTATGTTCTGTAACCATGAATGCCATGTTGAAACCTTTTCATCTCGAGTGACCGTCTGTTGGTGAGGTTCTTTACCATGTTTGGTTCCAGCTTTCATCATTAGAGCATCTCGAACAGAAGAGTTGTGAGCTGAACTTTGGCTAACCTAGGTGTTCCAGGCTATGCTGGATATCGGTAAAGCGCCACCCAAACTGCTGGAGATATATGACAGGATGTTCAAGTCAACGTGGCGTGAGTTTATCATCATCTCCGTAATACAAGGTTTCATCTCTCTAAAATGAATCGGTGTTGCAAATTGCTGAGACTTGGTCAAGAATCGTGGCGTGAATGATTTGATAACGTCATACCTGTTCACGAGAATTGATGGTACTATCAGTGGAAGTGGTGTGCGAAGTGAGGTCAGTTGATTCCAAGGCATCAGGAATCGTTGTAGGTCGATGCTCATGATGATGATCACTGAATTAGTATTGTCGGACTCAATTATTATTTACAGATCGCCACCATATAGCTGGTATATTGCTGAGTCGCTGACTGAAGCAACAAGCGAACCAAGGCAGCGAGTACCACCTGCATGAAAGAGCTGACTCCACGATAGGGATAGTAACATATCATCTTACTCACTGAGTGTTCATACCTGTTGAAGGTGGGGGTGTTTTGGTGTGTTATTATTGTGTAAGCCTAATGATTAAAGCATTCACTTTCGTCCGCGCTGAACACAGCTGGATCCCCAAAGCCCATTTCACAGTTGTCCCCTGCTGTGATATTGCTGAAATATATTACTAAAAGCAGCTTCATGACTAAACTCGCTCCCACTTATACCTGTTGGGATTGACAAAGCTGGTCCCTAGAAAATGTTGCTACTGGGATGATCGTCGAATTTGCTTGCTTGCTCGAACATTGTGACTATGAGAGAGATGGTACAGATTTTTGCCTGGTTTGCCTGGTCCAAACTGCTGATTATCTACAGGCCCGCTCATGTAGCTGGAAGTATTTTACTTTGGTCAGCGTAGCTTGACTCTCTCCTCCAGAATCCAGAATCTGATTAATCCTTACAAGTCTGAAACAATGCCTCCTTACTTTGACTTATTATTATTAAAACACTGCGGTGATGCAGATTTCACTCACTCAGTCTAGTTAAAGAGTAAAACTGATAGGTGTAAAAAACAAAATTCATTCTCTGATTCAATGTATTATCCACTAGTGTGAAACAACATACAGTGTGATTCAATGTATTATCCACTAGTGTGAAACAACACTCACTGATTCAGAGTTTTACACATTGTGTGTCGAAATAGTGTTCATGCACTTTCTATGTAGAAATCTTCCAGAATAAGGAGAATACCATCATTGAGAACCATGTTGGAACATCACAAGGAACTACTCTGAGCATGTCATTTTCTTCCTCCCAGGACCCATATTGGCGAATGCGACAGAAGCCTCTACATCTGCTGGTGGTGTTGATGAGCTTCCTGACTCACTGCTCCAACAACCTAACATCATCCCCACAATGGAGGTGAGACTATCCTGTAACCCATGTATGTCCTAGGTAGCCCTCACCCTGGCCACCTACTCCCATCATCATCCCCACACTGGAGGTGAGACCATCCTGTAGCCCATGCGTCCTAGGTAACCCTCACCTAGCCACTTCTCCCATCATCATCCCCACACTGGAGAGGTGAGACTATCCTGTAGCCCTTTGTAGGTCTAGATAGCCCTCACCCTGGCCACTTCTCCCATCATCATCCCCAAATGAGACATTGAGACCTAAAGAACACATCAGAAGCTTAGGTAGAGATAACTGGCTAAGTACCCATGCCTGTATTCTAGAGTCACGTTACATCCAAAAAAATGTAACCCTATATGCAAGCTACAACCGACTGCTTGAGTTGTTGCTTATGTAATCAAACACCTGTTACGCCGCCTGGAACTGGCAGCTAGAATATATCAATGTTTCTTTCTCTGATGTAAAGCAGCATTATCTCATGCACTTACTACTGTGAAATGACAACTGTGGGGTCGTAATGAGACCCTGTTACTGTCTGACTGACTACTGTGAAATGACAGCTGTGGGGGTCATGTCTGAACCTGTTGCTATGCGATGACTACTGTGAAATGACAACTGTAGGGGGTCATGTATGCCGAAGCTGTTTCTGTCTGACTGACTGCTGTGAGAAGTGACAACTGTTAGGTCGTAATACTTGACTGTTCTGTGCGACTGTGCTGTTGATGACGGCTGTGGGGTCGTATGCGAACCTGTTTCGCAATAGACTGACTACTGTGAAATGATGAGCTATGGGGTCGTATGCGAACCTGAACAATGCTTGACTGACTGTGAAATGACAACTGTGGGGGTCGTATGCGAACCTGTTTCTGTGCGGGCTGACTGCTGTGAGGAAATGACAACTGTGGGGTCGTATGCAGAACCTGTTTCTGTGCGACTGAGCTGCTGTGAAATGACAACTGTGGGGGGTCATGCGGAACCTGTTTCTGAATGCGACTGACTACTGTGAAATGACAGCTGTGGGGGTGTCATGTGCGAACCTGTTTCTGTCACGACTGACTACTGTCGTAAAATGATTCTGACACGACTGACCTGGAAATTACAGTATGGTCATGCACGAAGCTGTTCTGTCTGGGCTGACTACTGTGAAATGACAACTGTGGGGTCATGCGGGCCCTGGGAACAATACCTGTTTGAAATGATGCGTAGGCGAACCTGATATGCTACTGTACTGAAATGACAACTGTGGGGGTCATGTGCAACCTGTTGCTGTGCGACTGACTGACTACTGTGAAATCGTAATGCAACCTGTTTCTGTGGGGTGGGGTCATGTATGCGAACCTGTTTCTGTCGACTGACTACTGTGAAATGGCAAGCTGTGGGGGTCATTAATGCGAACCTGTTTCTGTGCGACTGACTGCTGTGAAATGACCCAACTGTGGGAACCGTGGCCAGACCTGTCACGACTGACTGACTGCTATGAAATGACAACTGTGGGGTCGTAATGCGAACCTGTTTCTGTCGCGACTGACTGCCTGTTGAGGTGACAACTGTGGGGGTCATGTCACGAACCTGTTTCTGCAATACAACTGACTACTGTGACTGACTGCTGTGGGGTCGTAGAACCTGTTTCTGTGCGACTGACTACTGTGTGAAATGACAACTGTGGGGTCATGCGAACCTGTTTCTGTCGCGACTGACTACTGTGGGGTCATGACAAAACTGTTGGGGTAGACTGACTACTGAACCTGTTACGAGAACTGTCATGGAGCTGACTACTGTGAAATGACAACTGTAGAGGTCATGTTTGAACCCTGTTTCGAGCAACTGCGACTGACTACTGTGGGGTCATGTACAGAACCTGTTATCTGTCCTAGAGGCTGACTGTGAAGTAAGTACTGTGGGGTCGTAATGCGAACCTGTTTCTGTCTGACTGAGCTACTGTGAAGTCGTAAACAACTGGCCAAGGGGTCGTATGCGACCTGTTTCTGGCTACGACTGACTACTGTGGGGTCGTAATGCAGAAACCTGTTTCTGTCGACTGACTACTGTGGGGTCATGTAACTGTGGGGTCGTATGCGACCTGTTACTGACTAATGCGACTGACTATGAGCTGTTGAAATGACAACTGTGGGGTCATATGCGAACCTGTTTCTGTACTGTGAAATGACTACTGTGGGGGGTCGTAATGTAGCGAACTGTTACTGTCTGCGCTGACTACTGTGAAATGACAACTGTGGGGGATTAAATAATGCGAACCTGTTTCTGTCGACTGACTGCTGTGAAATGACAACTATTGGGGGTCATGTATGCGAATACGACCTGCTGTGAAATGACTGTAATACTGACTGTTTCGCAATACGACTGACGCTACTGTGAAATGACAACTGTGTGGGTTCATGTCACCCAGAACCTGTTTCTGTGCGACTGACTACTGTGAAATGACAGCACTGTGGGGGTCGTAATGCGAACACCTGTTTCTGTCTGTGCGACTGCCTAATGTGAAATGATGACAATGGGGAAGTCATTAATACGAACCTGTTTCTTAATGCGACTGACTACTGTGAAATGACAACTGTGGGGTCGTAATGTATGAACCTGTTTCTGTCGATGACTACTGTGAAATGCTACTGTGGGGGTCGTAATGCGAACCTGTTACTTAATGCGACTGACTACTGGCGGGGTCGTATGCGAAACCTGTTACTGTCCTGACAGACTACTATTGACTATAATGCGAACCTGTAGGGGTCGTAATGCGAACCTTTAATGTGGGGGTCATGTCATGCGACAACTTCTAGTATGAAACTGACTACTGTGGGGGTCATAATCACGAACCTGTTACTGTCCTGACTGACTGCGGGGGTCGTATGCGAACCTGTTTCTGTGCGACTGACTGCTGTGGGGTCGTATGCGACAAACCTGTGTTTCTTGTCACGACTGACTACTGTGGGGTCCGTATGTCTGAACCTCCTGTTACTGTATGCGACTGACTACTGTGAAATGACAACTGTGGAGGGTCGTAATTACACTGTCGACTGAGCCTGTTTCTGTCATGCAGAACCTGTTACTGACTACTGTGTGGGGGTCGTATGCGAACCTGTTTGCTTCTGTGCGAGTCCTGATTACTATCTGACCTGAAGGGGTCATGACAGCTGTGGGGGTCGTATGCGAACCTGTTTCTGTGCGAATGACTACTGTGGGGGTCGTAGACTGCGAACCTGTTACTGTTGCTGACTGACTGACTACTGTGAAATGACAACTGTGGGGGTCGTATGCGAACCTGTTTCTGTCACGACTGACCTATTACTGTGGGGGTCAGCTGTGGGGGTCGTATGCAGACGCCTGTTGCACTATGCGACTGACTACCAATGAAAATGACAACTGTGGGGTCATGACTACTGCGAACCTGTTACTCATGTGGAGCTGACTGTTTCTGTGAAATGACAACTGTGGGGTCATGTACGAACCTGTTTCTTGTCACGACTGACTACTGTGAAATGACAACTGTGGGGGTCGTAATGCGAAGCTGTTTCAATGCGACTGACTACTGTGAAATGACAACTGTGGGGGTCGTATGCGAACCTGTTTCTGTCACGACTGACTACTGTGAAATGACAACTGTGGGGTCGTAATGCGAACCTGTTTCATAATGCGACTGACTACTGTGAAATGACAACTGTGTCTGGGCTGACTGTACTAATGGGGTCGTAGAACCTGTTATATCTGACGAACCTGTTCATGTCTGGTTCGACCCTCTAATACGACTGACTACTGTGAAAATGACAACTGTGCTGGGGTCATGTATGAACCTGTTTCTGTCTGACTGACTACTGTGAAATGAAAGCAACTGTAGGGGTCATATGCGAACCTGTTACTATACTGACTGACTACTGCGAGGGTCATGTCTGAACCTGTTACTGTGACGACTGACTACTGTGGGGGTCATAATGCGAACCTGTTACTATCTGACGACTGACTACTGTAGGGGGTCCGTATGCGAACCTGTTACTGTACGACTGACTACTGTGGGGGTCATGTCTGAACCTGTTACTGTCGACTGATTTATAGCGGGGAATAAATATGCGAACCTGTTACTGTCGCGACTGACTTCTCTGGGGTCGTATGCGAACCTGTTACTATGCGACTGACAACTGTGAAGGGCGTGTCTGGACCTGTTACTATGCGACTGTGGGGGTCATATGCGCACCTGTTACTGTGCGATTGCTGACTGTGTTGCAGGGCGGTTCTCAACAGTGTGTCTGGATGCTGTGTCCAGCTACCTGGTGGAGCTCAGGCCAGGAGCAGCGTGACCAGACAGTCGGAGCTCATCAGTCAGTTCAAGAGTCTTCAGTCCAAGCTGGGAAGCTTATAGGACCACAACATTACAAAGATATATTGTACATCCCTGAACCTGTCAAATGAGACTGCAAAAGTCCTTGATCATTGAGGATGTTCACCGAACAAGCTCAGCACAAGGGAATATATTTATATGGTTGGCAGGGGAATTATCTGAAAAGTATTGGTGTAATACTAGGTCTGAGGGCTGTGAAAGTCATAACATGAAAACAAAGACATTAGCATAACCAGAGTCTAAAATTCCCGATGAAAGGATGCATTTCAGGATGGTTCTGAACTTCTTAATCAGAATGTCATGGATGGCAGTCTGCATTTCAAATGTTCATGTTTTTATAGAGCCTTAAACAGTACTGGATGTCACTGATGTTAGTTTACAGAAGAAACATGATGTGAATTTTGAGTGAGTGACATAACATTTTGGTTGAAAGGCGTGGTTGGATCTGTATGAACTTTTACAGTACTCTGATCAGGTTACAACTTCATCATCAGCATGTCATGTGGAGGCAATTTAAGTTTACTGTCCTGTATCGAGTATTAGGAGAGGAAATGGTGGTGGAAGTATTCAGATTCTTCAAGTTTAGCAATGTCGCATTGTGATGGATGTGTCTACAGGCAACACGAAGGATACAGGGTCTGTCTGTGTTGAATATGGATGGGAAGTGTGTTGATTACAATGGGACCGTAATGTGCTATTATGTTGTGCTAAGTTGTCATGTATGGTGATCAAAATATGTTACAGAACACCAGATTTTTTTTCCATATGATGTTAATCTATCATGTGATAAAGTCCAGTTGTATATGCATGGGCAGCTTCATCACTTCATATTGTGATGATGCGTCATTGTGACATCTGTAAATGGTATATTATGAA
The DNA here is from genome assembly GCF_003918875.1 of Haliotis rubra. Lineage (NCBI taxonomy): Eukaryota > Metazoa > Mollusca > Gastropoda > Lepetellida > Haliotidae > Haliotis > Haliotis rubra. The sequence goes on along the minus strand of NW_025767454.1, from coordinate 529,318 downwards.
CCAGTGTCATTTCTTACGTAAATCATGGTTTTATTACAATCTCAATGTGAATGTTATGCTGGTGCCAACTGCATATGCTTTGAAATCATCACGATTTCTTTGTTTCTCATTAACATCTTTGGTTCATGAATCACAAGGCATTATTGTGTAAAAGAGCGAAAACATGTACATAGAAATGAAATGAGGTTGGTGCTCAATAAATGTTGTATAAAGACAAACTGTTGTGATAAGCGTTGGAGACAAAGGCTTGAGGCGATGATTTTATTACCTCCCTTGGCTGCTTTTATCCAATCAGGTGCCTAAGCTGGGAAGTTGACTGTACAAATCACAACTCACTTTAAGCTTCTTAAATTATCTAACCTCTTAAACTTGGCATCTGGTTGATGCAGACAGAAGTACTCTGAAAGAAGTAGAAGGAGTTCTTTCATATATTTTTAAAGTTTCCAGATCTGTCAATTTGTCTTTATTGTTTCCCAAAAACTCTGAGTGGCACTCGCGAACAAACCTTGACGCGACCACTATCTTTGTTGACACTGGCAAAGCTCAGCAGATTGTAGCAGGGGCTTAGCTGATTGGCTACTGTGAGAATCTTGAGCCAGCTAAAGGGGAGGTAATAAAATCCTTGGATGCATCCAGGGTATAGTGAATAGTTATTGTAAGGTATACCCTGGAGATTATCAGAGATGATACAAAGGAAGAGCTGAATTTGGACCACAATTGTGGTCATTTTCTTTATTGAAAATGCTAGTTCACCTTGTTTTCAAGATGGCAGAGTGACATTTACTGTATGTGCTTATGTGGACACATCAGAATTTAAAGCTGTCACACCTGTCTGAAGAGTCTTTGTCAGATGTTGACAAAGGTTAATGGAATCTGAGTGGAATACCTATTTCCTGTAATAAGCACTGCTGTGTAAAGCAGCAGTTAAAAATAATTTATTACACCCAGTAAGCATGGGGCCTCTAATAAGCTTACCGGGCCTGGCTGGAAGTCAGAAGAAGCTATATGGTGTATATATATCTTTACAGAATTTATGAAAGTAAGATGGCCTTTAAACATTATTATTTACAAATTGTGCAAATCAAGACAAATTCCACACACTGGCGTAAGCAGGATAAACAGTTAAAACCAGCGAGGGTGTACTATACAAAGAATTAAAAGTTAAGTTCAAAACTAAGATGTGAAGCTGTGGAAATGTTAGGCTAAAATAATTGTGAAGACCAATCCATATTTAGAGAAGGTTCATCTGGTAACTGATTTAGGGATATCATAAACATTTGTATTTACAATTAAAAGGAAATATTGTTAAAGATATGATGGCACTGCTTTTGACAGCAAAATAACTATTCCTATTCTGCTCGTACAACACTATTAAACTTAGGTTTCACTTGTCAAAAATGACAATCATGTGACCATATAACAGTCATTTCTGATTTTCACTTTTCAAAACAAGGTAACCTTTTTGCGGAAAACAAAATGCACGTTTCCAAAAGCGCATACATCCTGTTTAAAGTAAAAGATAATTTCCATAATGGTTTTGTTTTTCAACTAAAAGTACTAAACCAAATTATGATGGCGCTTAACATTTTATTCACAGTATATTTCAAACGTGTTTTAGCTATCATGAATATCTACGCTTTCGCCAGACTGAGGTTTGTATTATAACATTCTTATTTTTCCATCTTGAGTCTGTTCTGCTCAAACAGAATGTTTATATGCACCCTTTCATCTGCGGAAATATATCAATCAGCACTGGAAAAACACAACGAACTTCCCATTTCATGAAAAACATCCTCGTATTTAGCCCAATTAGTTTCGTAATTTATTTTCCTTGAAAACACTCAACACCAACTCCCTTTGTCAGTCACTATGAGGACGTGTTGATGAGGCCTACATTGTAAATGTTTCCAATCCATTTTAGAATACTAATTGTGAAACGTCATCCACATACCTCTAATCCACGGAACGTAAATGTAAAATATCATGAATATCTTTGGGAATTCTATAAAAGTGGACATTGAGCATACAAAATCATATCCTCCCAAAAGTCTGGGTCCTGCACTTTCCTTTCCTGTAGATATAATAGTACCACTCCCAACTCTGGGGGATCATTCAGAGCTGAAAGTAACGGTATGAAGGACATCCTAACGTTCAGTACTTCCAACACAAACGTGTCGTGCTTCAAAGAAGTACAGGTCGCTCATGTGACGACTCCAGAATTTGGACAGTCAATTCTTCGGCCAATCAGATGTCCGTCATTTTAATGGCATTATATATTGACCACATGGATATGAAAATTTCTATCTTAACACGGGAAATAAGTAAACACAACTAAACCCCAGAAAATAGCACGGACTTGATTTTATATCATTCGGAACTGCTCCTTCTTGTTGGTATTCAGAATGCAGATACGCTTCTGTGAAGGCTTCTCTCGTAATGTTAACTTTGAAGGATCTACGCTGTTTTGAGTACATGGTACATCTGAAGCACCCCATGAACGGTTACGAGAACTTCACGTAGAGAGTAATTTATCGGAGTAAGAGCTGAGATAATGAGATTCCATATATCATATGTCATTGCCCTCCGTGACATTTTCATACAATGGGCATTGTCAAATAAGGAAATATATGATTGCATGTTGACATCGTCGCTAATACTGAATAACAATAAAACAGACGGAAATGAATGTAAATTTACTCAGAAACCTGGCAAACCCTCGACCCGTGAAGAATTGTTCGATCCATGCTTGTGGAAAGAGGCAACTAACGGAATGGGGTTGTCATGCTCACTGACTGGTTTGTCACTTAATTTTTTACCAAATGCGTATAATTATGATATAGAACACATTTTATGGATAACAACTTCTTTTTATTCGTGAGTGCGACGTTTCGATACTGATTCTTGTACCGTTGTCAAGCAGGAATGGAACATGAAGAAGGGGAAAGTATGTATATATACTGAATGTAACAATGTAACAAAGAAAACAACATCATTAACATAATTGCCTAGGCAGTAAGCTGATTATTATTTGTACATCATTGGCTTCCACGCCTGTCCTTTGTCTACTCTCTGGCTTCATCAGCTTACTGCCTAGCCAATTATGTTAATTATGTTGTTTTCTTTGTTACATTGTTACATTCAATATATACATACTTCCCCCTTCTTCATGATCCATTCCTGCTTGATTCGGTACAAGAATCAGTATCGAAAACGTCTCACTCACGAATAAAAGATGATGTTGCTAACATAAAAGTTTGTTCTATATTATGCTTCCCAACTTCTAAAATGCCACTCAAAGTTATTATTATGATGTCAGTCAAATACCTGGCCAATTACTGAGTACTGTGGACTATCGATATTATTCATAGAAGGCTGTTACATAGGAAGAGTATTCCGGTGAATGGCGTTAAACAACGGAAAACATAATTATGTATAACGCTTCGAAAACGTAACCGCAATAACGATCACATAATAAGCGGAACTACATTTGTACATATACACAAAGAACTTGTTTAAGCACCCGACATATCTCACGATCCGAATGAGCCCCGATCTTAACCCTTTGGAGCATATCTGGTACATGTATTAGTGGTTGAGTGCAACAAAGGGATCCTCCTGTACAGATTCTGACCCAATTGAAAGCTGCTTTATATCAGGAATGGCGTAGACTGCCTTTTCAGAGGATCAGGATGCTGACAGGGGTATGAGGAGAAAGTGCTGGCTCTAATACAGTCACATGGAGGCTACACTCGGTATTGACCTTGAATCGTTTAAGACACGCCAAATGACATTTTGAATGCTCACATTCACCAATAAATTCAACAATAAACATTCCATGGACATACATGTACAAAGATGGTTTTTGTATGAAAATCAGTGGGGTTTTTTTCAAAATGAGCAATTATCATCATAAAATCTACATGGATTCCAGTCATTATGTCGTTTTTTATGTATCAAAGGGGTCAGAAAAACTACTCTTTCTCCATCGTGGTACAAGCATGTAGGGGTTGCTTGATTAAGTTCTTTGTGTATACAAAATGACACCAGGAAGACCAGTTGTGATAAAGAAAACATACAGTGATTTACGCTTTCAAGGTTGGGATGTATGAGGTTCTTGTCAAAAGACAACAGCAATTTTGTCTTGTTAACAATAACACAATACTGTCAATTTTCCACTGGAGAACACGGGAAGGTAAATTTTCTCACATAAACAAAATACAATGTATCCAAATAGAAACTCTTTAAACATTTAAAAGAACCAGAGCATATCAGTCCCCATTTTCAATTTTTTCAAGTGATAGAATGTCTGTACAGGCGACTAAAACATAAACAAGTTACATACATTTCATTAAAGCTTTGAGTCGGCAATTAAAATCATCAGCGAGATTTTTTAAATCTTCTACTAAGTCAGGCGTGATCGTGTTTCGCAAATCTTGGAACGACTGGAGCAGCATGAAAACAGCCATCGTGAGAGACAACATGTAGAGGTCAGGGAGTCAAAGTGGCATGCATGGAACTGACACGTGGGTAAGACATTGGGAAGAACACACCAACGACTGCTCTGATGTAAGATGTCTCTGATGGACTTCCTATGTCAATTTGATCAGAATCAAAGTCGGGCTATATCCAAAGGCCAAAACAAAATATAAATCGTAAGGAAACACTTAAGAGTAACGAAAAAGTAATTCAAAGCAGTTTTGATTTGATATCTTATAGTCAAACGAAAATGTGCCTTGACCAGCTATAGCCTGTTGGCTTGTTTCCTCCTGTGGGTGTCTTTTGGATGGTTTTCTCGGATAAACTTTGATCATGTGTTCCATGGCATATGTGTTGTCTCAATACTGACTTCGCTCTGTATACACAGTAGTACTTATAGATGAGGGGCAAAAGTTCGAAGACAAGCAGAAGGACGTTGTACAACACTAAGGTTCCATGTGCAATGGCACGTACCCACCTCCACCTTCGAAAATAAACAAACTGTAAGCAGGGAAACTACTGAAGCTATCACAGCCTCCACAAGAAGGGTGAACCATTTTGACCTCAACAAAACCCCTGCCTGACATATTCATACTCCATGGAAATAATTTCCATTTCAACACTGATGTCTTCTGAAATCGTTTCTTTCGACTCCTCCCAGGTCTGGGAATGTTTCTCTTGTTCTCTCGTCATGTCTTCAATTCTCTTCCTTAGCTTCAGCACTTCGTCAGACGGCTCTGAAACTGAGTTAGTAAAGGTAAGTTAGTACAAAAGTGATGTTGTGGACAATTTGTTTACAAATAATAGACTTTCTAAATATTTGCCAGTGAGATACATTGTTTCGTTTGTTAAGCCATGCATTTGAAACGAGGTAATTAGGATCGTACACTTACCCTCTTTTCCTTTTAAATTATCCGCTATCCTCCGAATTTCTTCTGCAGTTTGGGACGGAGTTTTCTTGTGAATTTTGATGCTGTTTGTGACTATTGTATGAATATCTAGCGGCACAGTCAGCAAATTCATCACCACACCTGCAGCTTTCACTCCTTTTAGTCCCGTTTCTACAAACTCTGTGGCGACTTTGGCTGTACCTAACGTAGCCCCAACACGGGCCCCAAACTTAACTGGTTCAGCACCATCACTACTTTTGGACGGTTTGCCCTTAAGACGGTTCAGTATTGATTCAAACAGATTTGGTATCAGCAATCTCTTCACCGTATTAGCGAAAAATGTTTTGAACTTGCTTGTATGTCTTCCTTCCATGTTGTCCATCAGATACAGCATATCCTTCCTCTTTCATGAAACACTTTGGCTTCTTTCTGGGCTTTTCTTAAGGTCTTGGTATTAATGATTTTATCTGCAACCTCTGTGCATAATCCCCCTACCCGCTGGTCACTCCAAGAGTCACCCCAGCAATGGTCAACCCAAGAGAAGCACCAAAGGTGGCTGGGGCACAAGCAATCCCTGCTATAGCAGAGTGCTGCTGCAACAATGCCTCCAGATGCAAAACTGGTTTTAGCTATGTTCATTTTCCGCTGTGCTTTGTCCAGTTCATCAGCCAAATCATAAAGACTTTTCACAGTTTTATCATTCTGTGTGTTGACTTCCGCTATTGCCAGCTGTATTTTGTCCTCATATTCGTCAACAGTCATGGCTGGAGAGACCGCCATTTTCCTTTGGAATAAATATGAACATACAGGGTATGTATGGACAGACATACATCTATGAAATATAAATGCTTACATACGAATATATACTATTATTGCAGTAACAACTAATAAACGTCAATAAATACCCACTAAAACTAACTGCTTTATATACAGTTTAAAGAATACGGGATGTTTTTCTAAATTAATCAATTAATTGATGCATATTTCAAAACAGATTCGTTTTGAAAACCCCTGGACATGAAGGTCGCAATTCACAGTTGGATTTAGATGTTGGCATGCTGGCTGGGAGCATGATGTTTACGTGTGAATGTATAATTTTAATGTGAACAACTCAAAATGATTGTTCAGCTATCAGTTACTCATGAAACACTTTTGTTTAACTAGAGATTTAAGCATGTAGGTAATGCCAAGACTTGCTGAAAATCAACGCCTACGTGCCCTGGATAAGAATCACACACACACACACACATACACAGAGATTTGCTCTTGACAGAATGTTGAGCTGCGTTAGCTGTAGATTTTTTACCGGAATTAATGAAACAGTCGCTTACAAATACAATCACAAATTTCAATGTAAATGTATTCATCTCCTATTTGCCAGCCAACCTGTCACAAAGTGACATGAGGTGAATAGGTAATGGCCAGCTATTCAAGCCCAGAGTATAGTAGTCAGATAAACACAGACACGTACCAGATAATGCTCTCCGCTTGCCTGGAATGAGTGTTTTGTCTGAGTGTTGAGTTACAGGCAGCGTTACTCACATAAGGAAATTGATAGCTTGTGGTTGTCCCATCGACACAGATTCCTCCTTTTACTATGGTGGATGATTCGGGCCATATCTATGTCGCCCGGAAACATCATCGCGATATGGCCTGGCACTAGGTTTGTCCTACTTGTTTAGGGGCAAACCGTCCATTTCATTAGAGGTATCATGGTGCGAGAGAAAGAATGAGTCTGAAGACCGAAGATGTTATAGTGGGAGAGAAATACCACGTTCAATACATAAGGTCCAAATGCGGTATCACGACGTTCTATGTTTATTATAAACCTTTCCCCTGACGGTTCCAACTCTAAACGTTACTATTGAAACTTCCGCAGTTAGGTTACCGTGACCCGAGTATCACTCCGAAACACAACAAGAATAATATTTGACTCAAAATATCTTCCATTTAACAACTATAATGTTTTGAGAAACTTTATTTGGGACTCATCTTTTGACCGTCTGTTAAAAGTTCTTGAAAATTAGTGAAGTTCAAAATCCGGCAGCCCTGTAATATGGAATTCCCTTCAGATCACCGTATTCACTTAGGATCGTCTATATTGTTGTCTAAATTGGCATGTAATACAATTTGATAGACATATATATGAATATGAATATATATATTCATGCTTCACGGACATAGCTTGAGATTTAAAATAAGCTCTCCCAATATTAAATAACAATCGATGTATGTGAAGCATGAATATGATATAACTCACCGCCACAAGATAGCAAAGACCAAATAATGTAAGAAAACACATCTTGAGAGAGAACATGGAAAGGTGGGGTGGTTATTAGATCATAGTGATGTCTCTCAGCAAGTGTCAAACTTCGGCTTCATGACACAAAGAAGAAGATTATTCAGTACAAAGGCCACAGGCCATGTGCGTTACATACATACAGGGTGGTTATTAGATCATAGTGATGTCTCTCAGCAAGTGTCAAACTTCGGCTTCATGACACAAAGAAGAAGATTATTCAGTACAAAGGCCACAGGCCATGTGCGTTACATACATACAGGGTGGTTATTAGATCATAGTGATGTCTCTCAGCAAGTGTCAAATTTCGGCTCATGACACAAAGAAGAAGATTATTCAGTACAAAGGCCACAGACCATGTGCGTTACATACATACAGGGTGGTGATAGTTCGAAAGCAGTACAAATGAAGGGTATACTATCATAATAGTGATTAACGTATAGATAACGTTGAGTTGAGCTTGGATTTACGTCACATCGGCATTTCCAGCCATATAGTGACGAGAACAAGTTTAAGCTTCTTTGACATATTTAATATCTTTGTTAGTGTTGCAGGTACATAAATATGACATTCTGGATTGGCAGGCAATTCGAGTAAATCAGCAGTTCTAAGTTACTTTGGAAGACATTCTAACAATGAAGAACGTGTTCCTATGACTGTTTGCGACAATTAATCGGTGGATTCTACTGTTATACATTTGAAGTTGTCTCCAAGAGGTGGAAGCCATTACCAGTTGAATCATCATCAAAGATGTTTACTTTCATTATCAGGAATGAAGTTATTCCGATTCATGGTTTGAAATACAACTGAGAATGAATGTGCTGAGTTGAGTTGAGTTTTACGCCGCATCGGCATCATCCCACCCATACAGCGACGAGACCAAGTCTGCACACATAAATATTTTAAGTACAATGCTCAAATGAGTTGGGCTTTTCAAAAACATATTTATTCATTACGTTATTATTTACAACAGAAAATGTTATAGCACCAAGTTTAAAAACAAGTAATCCGTCATTCACATTACAAAGTTACAATTGATGGTACACGTCACGCGGGAAAACAGATCTTTCAGATTATGTTTCATAATAAGTCCCTTTTTGAAAGGTCCACACACACAAGCATATTATGCTTGATGGTGAACACTTCATCGCAAGAGATACGCACAGGAAGCCCATCTCCATCCGTTTTCAGCAGATAGTCATGAGTGAACTGACTGTGACCAATACGACATCGTAAAATTACCTCATCGCGTCTTGACTGACAACCGAAGTAGGTTGTTAGATTGTTAAATGAATGTGTACATAATTGTGTTTCTTGTCATGTTTTAGTCTGACTAATTGATTGATTGTTGTTTAACGCCGCATTCTGCAGTATTCCAGCCATATGGCGGCAGTCAGTAAATAATCGAGTATGGATCAGGCAATCCAGTGAACAACAGCATGAGCATCGATCTACGCAATTGGGATGTGATGACATGTGTCCCCCAAGTCTGACCAAGACTGACCTCCCAATCCCGTTAGTCGCTTCTTACGACAAGCATGGGTTACTGAATTATAGGATATCAAACGAGCTTCCCCTTTCATATCAAGTTTATGTCCCGACTGAAATAATTATGCTTTGTCACGTGCTTTAGCGAGTGACAAAGCAAAATTATTTCACGATTATATATATATCAAGTTTATGTCCCGAGTCCCGAGTCAAGGATGCTTCACACACATCTTGGAGCCTTCAGATGATTAAAAATGCAGATACATTTTGGACGCAGATGTGCCCAGAGATGTTTTTGGGAGAACATCACAAATACATTATGATACGAGTTTTCGAATTAAGGATTTGAATTAAGTAAGTACGGTAAGTATATAGTAAAAAACGGAATATTTTGTATATTCTCTTCATTATGAGTATATTACCATTATATACCCTAAACAAAATGTAAAACGTGTTCTATTCCTGTTTATATCCTTCACAAAACTAGAAACATGTCTACATTTGTTTCATCAATTCCCTGAGTCTGGCTTTAAACTCAACAGGAAGATGTTGGATTTCTATCGCAGCGTCAGACAGATCATCGTTCGAATCCTTATAAGATTTCACAAGCATAAAGATAGTCATTGCCAAGGACAATATGTACAAATCAGGACTCCAAACATCACTAGACTCTATTGGAATTACAGACAAGGGAAAGAGAAGGCCAATCATCAGAGAGGTGTCAGGCTTATACATATCATACTGAGCAGGAAGGCCCTCCTCGGGAACATTGTGATAAGACCCAAACAGGATATACATGGTTAGCATACATTTCAATATAATAAAAAACAGTCCAAAAAGATTTTGATTTGAAATAAAAAAATTCTCATCAAAAGTACGTCTGGCATTACTCGGGAGGGCTGTCCACGTTGCCCCTGGCTGGTTTCCACGCGAGGGTGTTCCTGGGTGTAGGGCTATCACATTCTCAATAGCATACGTCTGTTGTTTCCATATCGCTTTTGCGCGGAACAAACAGTTATATCCATAGAGTAGCGGGAAAAGTTCGAAACTTAACAGAAACACGTCGTACATGACTAAGGCATACTTTCCAAAATAAGGCAGCCATCCTTCATCTCCAGAGCTGAACGCAATGAAAACTGATATAACTGCGGTTAAAATGGCTTCAACAATAAGAGCGAACCGCTTTGATCTTAGGAACACTCTTCTCACGTATTCATATTCTATGGCAATAGTTTCCATTTCCTCAGTGATGTCTTCTTCAATCTTCTTCTTTGCCTCATCCCAAGCCTGACAGTGTTTCTCCTGGCTCCTCTCCATCTCTATGGCAATAGTTTCCATTTCCTCAGTGATGTCTTCTTCAATCTTCTTCTTTGCCTCATCCCAAGCCTGACAGTGTTTCTCCTGGCTCCTCTCCATCTCTTCAACTCTTCTCCTCAGTTTTTGAACTTCAACAGACGCAGCTGAAACATGTGTATGGCGTCTTAACCCATGAATCCAATAAACTCGAATATTTTTAATATATTCCTGCAAACTAATTTGTTACTTGATTTCACAAGATCAGAGTAAACAGTTTTTTACTGTATATTCAAATTGGGTACAGTCCCGTTACATTGATAACATACATTTTCAAGTCTCTTCGAGAATGTAATAATAGTTAAACCATATGACCAAGGTAAAAATGTGTGCAATCATAATATAACCAAGTGTATTTTCATACCTTCTCTGTCCTTTAACTCCTCTGCAATTCTCCGAATTTCTTCTGCAGTGCCAGATGGTGTGTTCTTATGAATTTTGATGCTGTTTGCAACTATGGCATGTACATTTAAAGGGATAGTCAGCGCGCATAGCGCAATGCCACCGCCTTTAAGTCCTTTTGTACCAGTTTTGCTGATTTTTTCAATGATTTTGACAGCCGTTGTTCCATGACTCGATATCGTTTCTAAAAGTTTGGGTTTCAGCTTTCCTTTCACTTTATCCATTAAAAACGTTTTAAACTTACTTCCGTACTGTTTTCTCATATTGTCCATTAATAGAAGCAAAGACTGACCCTTTTCGTGATAAATGTTAGCTTCCTGTTGAGCTTTTCCCAAAACTTTGTCATTAATAATTTTATTTGCCAATTCAGTGCTCACTCCGCCGACCCCGCTGGTTACTCCAAGAGTCAGTCCTGCAATGGTCAACCCCAGAGAGGCACCAAAGGTAGCTGGGGCACAAGCAATCCCTGCTATAGTAAGTGCTGCTCCAACAATGCCTCCAGATGCAAAACTGGTTTTAGCTATGTTCATTTTCCGCTGTGCTTTGTCCAGTTCATCAGCCATATCATAAAGACTTTTCACAGTTTTATCATTCTGTGTGTTGACTTCCGCTATGGCCAGCTGTATCTTGCACTCATATTCTTCAACAGTCATAGCTGGAGAGACTTCCATTTTCCTTTGGAATAGATATCAACATGATATTGTATATTGCATATCCCTATATCTTAGCACCTTGTATCCTGGTATCAGTATAACCAAGTATCTCAAACACTCCTTAGCCTAGGATCCTTACAGCCTATAATGCTGATATCCGTATTACTTATGATGATATCCTTATATCTTAGTACATATTCTGCTATCATTACTAAGCCTTGTAATCCTTATATTCTGGTATACTTTACATTTATGTCCCTATATCTCGATATCCTACTTCCTTTAGTTTTCTGTCCTATTATCATTACATCCTAGTATATTCTGGTATTGTTATATACCACTATCTCTAAATCAGGCTATCCTGATATCACAGAGTATGTTTATCCCACTATCGTTATACAACGGTATCTTTAAATCCTACTATTCTTAGTTCCTTGTATTTTTATACCCTGCGATCATATTTTCTGTTTATTATAGTTTGCATATACATATATATTTATCACATATCACTGATATCTCCAAGTATCTTTACATCCAAATATCCTTACATCCTAGTATATACTTATCCAAATATGTTATATGTCTCCTGTATCTTGGTATCAATCCTTCTACCCTTATATCCAAGAATATATTTAGCCTAATATGCTGCATCCTAGTATTCTCTTTACCCTAATATCATCGACTCCTACTACCCTTATATCCAAGAATACATTTATCCTAATATGTTACATGCTAGTATCAATATAACCTAGTATCACCTACCTCTACCATCCTAATATCCTGGTATATGGCGTGGAGTCATCCCACAGATGACATCCTTACCTCGTCAGCTTGCTGACGGTGTTAACCTCTTTGGTCATGTGGACAAGAAGTCCGACTTCTGATCAGAAGGTCCGTGGTTCGAATCCCAGCACGGGACTCGGAAATGTTATGGCCTCTACACTAATATGTTATATCCTGCATCCTATACCCTGGTGTCAACCTAGTATCTGTTATTCACTTAATCCTACTGTCCTTATATTTCTGTATCTGTTTGTTCTAAGATCTATTTTCCTAGTAGCCTTATATCTTGGTTTATGATATATCGACCCATCTATATCTTAGTGTTGAGTAATTCTCGTATCATTATGCCACAATTTCCCTATATCAAACTTTATGTTTAAGCTTCTACCCATGTATATCCTCATGCAATTCAAATTTTAGCATCAGCACATCCCGATCAAAGCATCTGTTTGTCCTCCTTTTATATCCTGCTTTTCAGTATATTTATATCCTTGTAACTTTATATCCTTCTATCATTATATCGTAGCATATAGTGTTTGTTCTAGTTCCAGCAGCCCTAAAATCATAATGTTCGTTTGTCTTAATATCTGTGTATCCTATTATCGTATATGCTAGTAGCTGTAAATCTCTATATCTTTACATCGTATCATCCTCATATATATTACTATTTTTATAAGCTGCTGTCTGTTTATTTCCGTAATAAGACCACATGACATTGTTAAAAAGAAAACATTATTAATGCACAGACAATGCATGAACATAGTTCTGTTAGAGGTATAAATATATCATGACTTTAAACGGCCACAAAATTAGTGCGTTTCTACAAACCAGGAAATGTGTACTTGGCATGGCAGTATGAAACAGTTGATTTGATGTATGTTTTTCCCCAGAAATATCCAGGTAAAATTACACATCTTAAATTATTATAAAATGGACATTCAAACATGAAATATTCATTTTCCTATCTTGGTACAATGCATACGGGATACAAACATTCTGGGGCTGGTACGTTTTGGTTTCTACCTGCTTCAATCATTGATCTTTATATCCAAGTGTAACAAACAACGACGGGAAGTCACAAGTCACGAGTGCCCCGGCAGATGCGGACATTTATTGTACAACCGCAGCTGTGGCAATATTTCATACAATGGGAAAGGATCAATTCCTTCATGGGAGCATTTTGTTCATGAAAGAGGATGTGTTTTGCTTGAAACCAATACATCACACGCGGAAACAAAATAATGTTTTAAACAATGACTTTATACAATACGACGAAGTTCGGAAAAACGAGTGGAAAATAGATAGGCAAAGAGAGGTGTGTGTTTAAATGAATGAAATACTTGAGTTTATTAAGCAAGTGTGTGCTCGTATTGTGGTTTCTTTTCAAAATGCCTGTTTTATGATTAAAATGGTATCTTATTGTATTTGTAAGATGCGTCATTTGGAGGTTAGTACATATATATCAGAAATTATATGTGTATTAGTTTACAAAAAGTAAAAGATTGTTTACCCAAATACTTTATGTGTACAAATATATCTACAAACATTGATAGTAACAGAGGAAGGGAATCGTTGCATTGTGCCTGTAGTGTCATCGAACCGATGTTGTTGAAGGATGACAGACAAATGTTCCCGTCGCTATTACCTTTGGGACTTGAGAAAATTTGCTAAAATAGCCATTCACCACAACAACACTCTTGTGATATTAAACATTCCTAGGGAAGCGTGTTTCAAACAGAGGTCTGGTGCATGTTCTTATGTTTGGGCGAGTTTTTCGCCTTTGTATTTTATTACCTGCTTCCACCGAATGTTTCCTCTCTATTAAATGGCGTTATATTACAGTGGAATCTGTCTATTGTGGACTCGACTGGGAACGACTCATTTGTCCGGACTGTAAAGCGTATACTATTTATACACAGATCACTTTGACCTGGTACCATGACGGGCTAAATAAGTCGTCACAAACTTTTACGATTTTAAGTCAATCATTCAATTTGTGCAAACGCACATTAAAGAATATTATCAATTCCTGTTAATGCCGACTAAAAGGTACCGGGTAGTTTGTCGCGATGGTTTAGCTAATTGTGTATGTTGTGTCTGTATAGATTGATGCAGGTGCCCACTGTGAAGGTGTGGTATATAATATTCAATAACTAGAAATTCAAACCAGATGTTGCATTTATCAGAAGCCATTTTGATGGATTTCGTGATGCATTTATTTAGTCAGTAATATATTTTAGGCAAGTTGTGTTCAAAACTGAAGTAAGGACAAAACAATTCATCACTCTCTCAGTGATCATCATGTGAAACCGAAACTTCAATTCCTTTGTTCCAGTGAGAAAGGGCACAAGCTGGATATTTGCATATTTGGATATGTAAACAAAACTCCCGAATGCGGCATTAACATCAAACAATCACAAATCAGGTAAACAACGCCACAATAATGTAATTCACAAAACGTTTAGACTGAAATATCATCAATCTACGTACCTGTACATTGTGGCCCAGCTTGAAGGCGAGGCATCTATAGCTCAAGTACGAACAGGAAAATACTACGGAAACGCATTAGGGGAAATTTGTATTGCGCATGCCTTTTATGCGCACGATATGATCTGAGTCACATTCAGTACGACACAGCTGTGTCAGAGCTGCAAGGTCTTGCGTACATACATCGAATTATTCGATGTTCGACACACCCGCAAAATGAGAAGCTTTTTCTTCGACATATCAAAGACTCAGGTTCAATTATATTGCCAGTCATCTTGTGGCCTTCCTCCGTCTACAAATATACCCGTGAAGGTCCAGGTTAGAATATTGATCTTCAGTAACCCATGCTTGTCGTAAGAGGCGACTAACGGGATCGGGTGGTCAGGCTCGCTGACTTGGTTGACACATGTCATCGGTCCCCAGTTGCGCAGATCGATGCTCATGCTGTTGATCACTGGGTTGTCTGGATTGGTCCAGACAGACTCGATTATTTACAGACCGCCACCATATAGCTGGAATATTGCTGAGTGCGTCGTAAAACTAAACTCAGTCACTTACTAACTCACTCACTCACTCACTCACTCACTCACTCACTCACTCACTCACTCTTCAAATAATGCAAAGCATGGCGTGAAAGTCAAGCCTCTCCCTCAGACTAAGACTTATCAAGTGTTATTCTGGTACGGATTATTGGTTTGAAACTAATTCTGCCTCAGGTTTTGAACACTAAATGATTGTTACAGAATAAACTATGACATTAGAATATTTTCGGCATGTTTTAGTATGAGACAGTAGCTGTCTAGCTCCCAATCAGGACGTTCAACCAGTCACCATAGCTGTAGAGGGATATTCTGAGTGTTCACGGCTTGTCGCAGATTCGATCGGGACGATGAAGCATCTGCCACGAGAGCGGAAGGTGGTGTTTTAGAATCTCTGGTCCGTCATACAAAAAGACGTAATAAGATGGTACTTTATTACCATTCCTGGCAGTCTGCATTAAGGAGAGAAACACAGATTGGTCGTCTCGGAGTGGTGTGGTTGAGCAGGGAATTCGTGTAACGTGCGACATGGTATCTCAGTGAGCGAGCTGCCTAAACCAGTTAAAGCAGCAACTCCTACACACACACGCCTCATGGGCGTTTGGGTACCCTAGTGGTTAAAGCGTTCGCTCGTCACGCTGATTCGATTCCCCACATGAGTACAATGGTGTCCCCCGCCGGACATATTGCTGGAATATTGCTAAAAGCGGCGTAAAACCAAACTCACTCACTCACCTCTACCTCACCTCACCTCACCTCACCTCACCTCACATCACATCACATCACCTCACCTCACATCACCTCACATGACCTCACATCACATCACATCACATGACCTCACATCACATCACATCACATGACCTCACATGACCTCACCTCAAATCACGTCACATGACCTCACCTCACCTCACCTCACATCACATCACATCACATCACCCTGCATCGCATCGCATCGAATCGAATCGCATCGCATCGCATCGCATCGCATCGCATCGCCTCGCATCATATCGCCTCACCTCACCTCACCTCACCTCACCTCACCTCACCTCACCTCACCTCACATCACATCACATCACATCACATCACATCACATCACACATCACATCACATCACCTCACCTCACATGACCTCACCTCACCTCACCTCACCTCACCTCGCCTCACCTCGCCTCACCTCACCTCACATCACATCACATCACATTACATCACCTCACCTCACATCACATCACATCACATCACATCACACATCACATCACATCACATCACATCACATCACATCACATCACATCACCGCACATCACCTCACATCACATCACATCACATCACATCACATCTTCCATCGGAGTCTCCATTACTAAAGCCAACACTGTAGTTGTATAAGTATTCATGGTCATACTTAAAGTCAAGTGAGCCAGGAACCTGTGATCCTCGGTTTCTCCGAACTAAACAGGTAAACCTCCATGGGCTGAATCACATCGGGTTTTCCTCCCCCATCAAACAGACAAACAGTGACATAAATGAAATGTCGATACTGTAGAGTCGTTAAACTCACTCAACCATGGTAACATTTCGGAACATTGATGACGTAACACACCAATATTGCCACAATGCCACAAGTTGTCACGTGACTGTTATCTCTTTTTCAACGGACTGTTTCTCCTGAAATGGGAGTAATTTATTCACAGGGTGGTAGCGCTGTCCACGCGAAACAGTGAAAGAACAGTGAAAGAAGAACATGTTGCGCAAGAGCATTGTTTCGCATAATATCAGATTTTGAAATTTGGCAGAAGGATCTAGAAAGTGTAAGATCTTTCTGTAATTGCTTGACAGCCTCTGTATTCAATGCAATTGCACGTTTAGCGAGGGCATCCTCCGGAGTATCGAAACAAGATCGCGCAAAATGATCGTTTCAACACAACAAAACAGGTGTGTCTGCTGATGAGGATGTCATATTTCGTGTTGAAACGATCATTTTCTTTCGACACTCAGGAGGGTGCCCTCGTCAAACGCGCACTTGTAATAAATAGAGAGGATGTCAAGCTATTACAGAAAGATCTGTAACTTTCTAGACCCGTCTGCCAAATTGCAAAACCTGATATACTTGCCAAATTATGCAAATAAGAGGGAAAACTTGCCATTACTCTTGCGCCACGTGTTCTTCTTTCACTGTCCAGGGAGGAAATGGAGTGGCTTTTGGCTCAACTCCAGATTTCGCGTGGAATGCTAAAATTGAAAGAATGATGAAAATGTAATTTGTTAAATACGATGTGTGATATGTTAGGGTTCGATGCATTTGGTTTGGTTATGACAGCGGTGCTGCGTAGACCGCAGGAAGCCCTGGGTAGCAGCCTATTTCATGGCATAAATGGTAATATTCTCTTCCTGTCTAGTGATCCGAATTTCGGTAGGAATTCGGGCATGTTCCGGGCAGATTTGTGTAATGACGTCAGTTGGAGATGGTTTCCAATTCTGTTCTCATGAGGGACGATCTTGTGATCGTACACATGGCCTTGACAGTCTGCCCCTTCCATCTGTACGACAAGAGGTAACTGCATTCTGTACGGCTTCATTCTGCTCCCTCCATCTGAACGGCTTCTTTCTACCCACTATATCTGTATGACAAGAATCAACACGACCCAGTCCATCTGTACGACTATCCTTCCAGTAATAACCAATGTCTTGGCAAGAGTACAGCCAGGCTGATGCCATATATTCCACAACGCACATAAAAAATGGCATGTATTTGAAGCTCGTGGAATATCCTACAAGTATGTAAATAGAACACGCCCGTTTCATAACCTCTGTTTGGTAACAGTGTTGTTATAGTGACTAATTCAGGACAGCCATCGTCCAAATATTTATAGAGTCCAAAACTATGTACTCAAGACATGTGAGACCTTATTGTAATATATATATGACGCTAAGCTGTATTTTTAATCACTACTGTACATCCTTATCGCTACCGCATTGTAAATTGACTTGTCAGCCCATTAATTATTGTATAAGACATTTATAACCTCCATTGGTAATCCCCCTTGGCCGTGTCTGCCATCACATCAACTGGTCAAGGAAGTACTATTGTTTTTCCGTCTGTCCATTCATGAGTCGTCGCCTGACCATTGTTGTCAAAAACTGTATATATATATTCTAGGTATGCTCACATGTAGACAGTGAATGAGGACAGCGAATTGACAGTCTGTTGGGACGACCACGAGCAGGATAATGCCGCTCGTTGGAAACGCCCTGTGGTTGAGCAGGTACTCCGCTCTCCCACATGTATGTCTTGTGCATTTGTTTGTCATGTACTAAAGAAGTTTGAACTCAACTATGCCTTCGTCTTCATCAACGCACACTTCATCTTAATTATGAGCTAATTCCCCAGTTGACGCATAAACCACGCGTTGACAGTGTTACAATACAGTAAAGGAGTACAGAAGTCATCCGGAGCCGCTTGTCAGCGTTTCCAACGTTCTGTCCAACTACAGAATACCACATAACATATGAAATATGAGTTGGTTGGAAACAGTAAAGACAAGGTACCTGGCATTACAATAGAATACGAAAGAGTCGTCCATAAAATATCATGTCTCAGCTGTAAGGAAGTATATGATCAGTATGTAACTTAACAGTTTGAATTACATTGTGCAAGACAAACAATACACTAGTCGCTCCGTGGACCGGTGTTCGAATCCCAATGGAGAACGCAACGTGGACACCATTCTTGTTGTCTTGGCTGCAATATCGCTACAACGACTGGTTGTTTTAGTTACACATGACGACGTTGTGTTTGATGTATTTTACCTTTACATCAGACAATCTCCTGAGTTTAACCTGGTTAAAACTGAATTTTCTATGGCTCTAATAGGATATGTTTCTCTTGAATTGGAGCGTCAGCTGCTCTTGTCAATGTTGTTTCATTCCATTTGAATATTTCCCGCAACATTCTTAGTGGATTCCGTTATCCTTTTGGCAAGGGACATGGTATGTCCGAGTTCAGTGTGTATTAGTTGTGTTGTTTTGCTAATATGTAAAGCTTGGTGGAAAATATTTGGAAAGTGGTTAAAGCATTCGCTAGTCGCGCCTGAAGACCCGGGTTCGATTCCCCACATGGCCACAATGTGTGAAGCCCGTTTCCGGTGTCCTCCGATGTGACATTGCTGAAATATTGCAAAAAGGAGGGTAAGAGCACTATGTCTTAATAGCAAGAAGTGCGTTCAATGTATCAAGATAATGAATGAGTGGACTTCATAGACGCTTTGAACAGTATCTCACTAAGTGAGTGAGTGAGTTGGGTTTAACGCCCCTCATGTACACCTGAAGGACTCAGGTCGCCAGGACATTTGGTGAAACAAACTCACAGGCACTGGTTTGGGTCTAACAAAGTAAAAATGCTAATCAGCACAAATCTATATTTAGACCCACCATCATCACATGCTGGCCTGCCTACGGGAGGCAACTCGGTACAGCAAATTGTGGCACATAGGTCGATCGTTTTCACGAATCTTGCACAGCCTGCATCTTTTCAAGTTCCAAATTATCCTCAGCATAACGAGCAGCCCTTTATGGCCTGTTCGGACACACAGTTAAACACATGACGGGGTTAGAAATCTGTAGGCTATAGATGGTGACAAATGTAACAACGATGATCGAACACAACACCTTTTTATTGGTTACTAGCAAAGAACAAAAAAAATCAAATATATCTGGATATCTAGAAGCTCATTGAATAGAAGCTACAAAACCCAAGCTACATCCACACGTAAAATGGTTACAATGTAATACATGTATGTCATAAAAATACAAAAATACAACTATTTGGTTGTGCAAAATACACAACAATGTAAGGTAACATCAAACTTCACAAGAGATAGTCGGTATGGGTCACCTGAATCTAACTGCCAAAGGATAATCGGCACGATGATCATGTCAAAAACAAACCAATACAAACAATTTATGAGAAAAGTTTCAAAGACGCACGCTGTTGCTTTTCATAATGTGTTCACACAAGGTTCACAACAAACTTTGTCCGAAGTGATTCTGACATGTGTTTTGATCAAGGCGCCGTAAGCATTTCCTGGTATGTGCATCGAACACGAACCTTGCTTTTTAACCTTCGTAAGAATAAATGATTAACTGTCACAATGACCGACATGGTACTCCTTGACTTAGTTGATTCCAATGTAAAGACACTTACTTAAAAGCGACAACCATAACACTACTTCTCCATATATTTTTGTACATGTATTGTGGCACTGGGATATTACAAACTGCAAATATGCAAAGTTAGACCCTCATGTCCCTAAGCAACAAAAACGTTAATGCACAGTATTGGTAACCAAAGATACCAAATCTCAAAGAAATTGATTATTCATAATATTTACATAGAAATTCGTGGTCACTGCTTGATTTGATTTTTTAAGGTCCCTTCCATAGTTGCTTGGTTCAGAGCGAAAAATACATTTGTTCAATCTTCACGTCTTTCAAGGCTCATTGAATAGAAGCTACAAACCCAAGCTACATCCACACGTAAAATGGTTACAATGTAATACATGTATGTCATAAAATACAAAAATACAACTATTTGGTTGTGCAAAATACACAGGCAATGTAAGGTAACATCAAACTTCACAAGAGATAGTCGGTATGGGTCACCTGAATCTAACTGCCAAAGGATAATCGGCACGATGATCATGTCAAAAACAAACCAATACAAACAATTTATGAGAAAAGTTTCAAAAGACGTACGCTAAGCGCTTTCATAATGTGTTCACAAGGTTCACAAACAAACTTTGTCCGGAAGTGATCTGACATGTGTTTTGATCATAAGCGCGTAAGCATTTCCCTGGTATGCATCGAACACGAACCTTTAAGCTTTTAACCTTCGTAAGAATAAATGATTAACTGTCACAATGACCGACATGGTAATTCGACTTAGTTGATTCCAATGTAAAGACACTTACTTAAAGCGACAACCATAACACTATTTCTCCATATATTTTTGGTACATGTATTGTGGCACTTCAGATTATTAAGCAACTGCAAATAAGTGCATGTTAGACCCCTCACGTTATGTCCCTACAAACAAAACGTTAATGCACAGTATTGGTAACCAAAGATACCAAATCTCAAAGAAATTCGATTATCCATAATATTTATTGATAGAAATTGTGGTCACTGCTTGATTTGATTTTGCTGTCGCTTTCCATAGTTGCTTGGTTCAGATGAAAATACATTTGTTCAATCTTCGTCTTTCGTCTGCCTTCGCTGCTGAACAGAAGCTACAAAACCTAAGCTACATCCATACTATCGTAAATGGTTAAATAATGTAATACATGTATGTCATAAAATCACGTAAATATGCTAACTATTTGGTTGTGCAAAATACAATAACAATGTAAGGTAACACTCAAACCGCCGACATAGTCGGAAAGGGTCACCCGTTGAATCTAACTGCCAAAGATAATCGGCACGATGATCACGCGTCAAAACAAAACCAATACAAAACAATTTATGAGAAAAGTTTCAAAAGACGTACGCTGTTGCTTTCATAATGTGTTCACAAGGTTCACAACAAACTTTGTCCGAAGTGATCTGATTATGTGTTTTGATCAATAAGTGCCGTAAGCATTTCTGGTATGCATCATCGAACACGAACCTTGCTTTTTAACCTTCGTAAGAATAAATGATTAACTGTCACAATGACTGACATGGTACTCTGACTTAGCTGATTCCAACGTAAAGACATCTACTTAAAGGATGACAACCATAACACTATTTTCTCCATATATTTTGTACATGTATTGTGGCACTGATATTACAAACTGCAAATATGCTAGTTAGACCCCTGCATGTCCCTAAGCAATAAAAATGATTAATGCACAGTATTGGTGGCAACCAAAGATACCAAATCTCAAAGAAATTGATTATTCATAATATTTACATAGAAATTCGTATCACTGCTTTTGATTTGATTTTTAAGGTCACTTCCATAGTTGCTTGGTTCAGAGCGAAAATACATTTGTTCTCAATCTTCACGTCTTTCAAGGCTTATTGAATAGAAGCTTTCAAGCAAAACCCAAGCTTACATCCACATTAATGCAAAACCGGTTTGGCAATGTAATATGTATGTTCAATAAAAATACAAAAATATTAACTATTTGGTCGTGCAAAATACCACAATAACAATGTAAGGTAACATCAAACTTCCGCAAGATAGTCGGTATGGGTCACCTGAATCTAATTGCCAAAGGATAATCGGCACGAGATCATGCGTCAAAACAAACTCAATACAAAATTCTATGAGAAAAGTTTCAAAAGACGCCAAGCGCTTTCATAATGTGTTCACAAGGTTCACAACAAACTTTGTCCGGAAGTGATCTGACATGTGTTTTGATCAAGGCGCCGTAAGCATTCCCCTGGTATGCATCGAACACGAACTTTGCTTTTTAACCTTCGTAAGAATAAATGATTAACTGTCACCAATGACCGACATGGTAATTCGACTTAGTTGATTCCAAATGTAAAGACACTTCTACTTAAAGCGACAACCATAACACTACTTCTCCATATTTTGTATATGTATTGTGGCACTGGGATATTACAAACTGCAAATATGCAAGTTAACCTCATGTCCCTAAGCAACAAAAACGTTAATGCACAGTATTGGTAACCAAAGATACCAAATTCAAAGAAATTGATTATTCATAATATTTACATATAGGAAATCGTGGTCACTGCTTGATTTGGATTTTTAAGGTCCTTCCATAGTTGCTTGGTTCAGAGCGAAAAATATATTTGTCTAATCTTCACGTCTTTCAAGGCTCATTGAATCGAAGCTACAAACCCAAGCTACATCCACACGTGTAAAATGGTTACAATGTAATACATGTATGTCATAAAAATACGTAATATACACTATTTGCCATTGCAAAATACACAACAATGTAAGGTAACATCAAACTTCACAAGAGATAGTCGGTGGTACTTACCTGAATCTAACTGCCAAAGGATAATCGGCACGCATGATCATGTCAAAAACAAACCAATACAAAACAATTTATGAGAAAAGTTCAAAAGACGTACGCTAAGCTGCTTTCATAATGTGTTCGCCAAGGTTCACAACAAACTTTGTCCGGAAGTGATCTGACATGTGTTTTGATCAAGGCGCTGCCAAGCATTTCCCCTTGGTATGCATCGAACACGAACCTTGCTTTTTTAACCTTCGTAAGAATAAATGATTAACTGTCACAATGACCGACATGGTAATTCGACTTAGTTGATTCCAATGTAAAGACACTTACTTGAAAGCTTATCAACCATAACACTACTTCTCCATATATTTTGTACATGCATTGCGGCACTGGGATATTACAACCGCAAACATGCAAGTTAGACCCTTCATGTCCCTAAGCAACAAAAAACGTTAATGCATTGGTATTGGTAACTGTAAAGATACCAAATCTCAAAGAAATTGATTATTCATAATATTTTACATAGAAATTCGTGGTCACTGCTTCGATTTGATTTTGCTGTCCCTTCCATAGTTGCTTGGTTCAGAGCGAAAAATACATTGGTTCAATCTTCATGTCTTTCGCGGCGTTCCAGCTGTTTCACAATGTAACGAATGTGGCCGCCCCTGTCGGCGGCAGTTGGATGTTTCATCTGGAAGAGTAATGTTTCAAGCCCGAACGTTCTATCATCGCTTTTATGTTGGCAAAAAGGACATCAGTTATAGAGAAACCACACTTTTGTCCAGACAGATAAAGAGAATGGTTGCAGTCAAGTTTTCGATATAGGCAAGTTTCAGGTATTGCGCTACTTCGGCACTTTCAGCAACTGGTAGTACACACAGATGCGCCACAGCACTGAAATCGCGAGACACCAATCCCAACACAAAACAGAGGGGGTGACAATCCTTCATGTTAGCACTTGTGTAATAGGAAGGCTCCAGTTTTTGTTAAACAGCTACCAATTACCAGACAGCCACCAACCTTCACTCATAACAGATGCAAATCGGCTCTTGGACTCATATAGCTGACACTTTTAACATCCAAGTCCTCGGCATAAGCTTTATTCAAAGCGTTTATGACGTCTGGTAACTGCGAACCGGGATTTCGCAACCTGTCCGGCATCATGGAGTGGTCGTGGTCCCACAAAACTATAAAAGCAAAGGGAATCTTTCTATTAGCTGATTTTAAAACTATACTGACTGCTAAAGTCGCAAAAGCTAAGCTCCTCCCTGGCGTCGCAATTCTGTTTCTAAGTCTTTTGCTATTTTCCGGATGTCCATAGCCAACGCAGAGTTTATCCCTGAATTTTCCCCTCTGGCCTGTACAGCGGATACCCTACTTTTAGTAAAATTTTTAACGTTGAAGGTGATGGTTAGAATATGAAAAATCACATCTGCTGTTCCAACTATAATAGCCAAAGCAGCTGGACCACATAGTATGGTGCCGCTAACCATAATTGAAAACTGGCCACTTCTATGAAAGGGCTTAAAATGCCAAGCATATTATTCACACAGCTGTCATCTCCGGTCCTCTTTCTTTTATCACCCAACCTATCCGATTTTTTATAAAGAAGTTGCTATAAACTGGAGAGTTTTCTGAGCCAGTTTTGGGCAATACATCGTACGCAGACTGTTCGGCAAACCTCTGGTTTGGTAGCCAGCAAGACCACTAACTCCCTGCTACCACGGTTCTCCACCTACAGCCACAAACACCAAAATAGGTACGATAAATGGTGCAAAGGCAACTCCAGCAAGTGAAAGGGTTGAAAGATCGGCGGCTCCACCCCCGAATATGAGCGGCAACTGCTGAACCAAACACAGTAATTCCTGGCCTCATACAGTGACTTATTTTTCTAATAATATCTATAGTCTCTTCTCCAAACAATCCGCCAGTTTATTTAATGATTTTATTATATCCTGTATGTGCTCGACAGATGGTCTGCTCCATTCTGGTGGTACCTTAAATGTAAGACATAAAAAATAATAAATATGCATGGTTTAAAGGGATGGGTAAGGGTGTGTGTGCGTGTGTGCGTGCGTGTGTGCGTGTGTGTGTGCGTGTGTGTGTTGGTGTTATTTTTCGTGACATGTGCTTAAAATACGCCTCCCTTTGTGTCAATGCAAGCAAATCGATGTATATGTGTGGTTATGGATAGAGATACGACTAGAACGTCAGCAGGTTTGAGTTTAGTCTCCAGTGGAAACAGTTATTATCTACGTAACACACAGAATTCCTTTATGAATGTACCCATTAAATACTAATAAAGACAACTCTGAGATCTCAGACTTTTCCCAAACATATAACCAAATTTATTGTTTTACAGAAAGATACATGTGCCCAGCATTGTCGGAAAAAGAAAAGAACCCTTTTCTTTGTGTATTGACATACTGAAGTTTCATCGACAACTCCACAACTTATATTATTAAACTTTGCCCTGACCAAAATTGTTTAACTGAGTAACAATGGGGACAAGTAACTCGGATGCTTTGGACACTTGGGTCTCGTCAGCTTTTCCTGGATGCTTGTCTGGAGCAGAAAACTGTAATTTTGAAACTACGTTAACGGATAAAGAAATAAGAAACTCAACATTACTGCATCCTAATCTAAGATCTGGCTTTACTTCCACGCCATGACAACTGGATTTTCAGTGAACAATCGGGAAATGAGTGCTTGTTGTAAGAACCAAGTCATCGACAACGAACTAGGATTAGATAAGATTTCACTCACAATCAACTGTTGGTATTGAATACAACGGATATCAAGTTATGGTAACTATCGCCACTTAACCAACATCAAGTGTCTTACCTCGTATCTGAACTGCAGAAACCTAATGTGCAAGTACCGAAGCTATACAGCTGCAGGGTGGGTATTCACGAGGCGTTGATACTGGTTATAAGGCGCACGGATAGTCACGTGATTTAAACAGGATCTACCAGAGTACGTGGACGAACCTAATGTTATTATCGTTTAGGGGTGGTGGGTCTCAGTAGCGTATGAGCAACATCAATTTTCTGCCTCTACTTCCGCGAGGAATCTTATACTTCATAGATTTGTTACATGTCTTGTGGTCTTGCTAGGATTAAAGTTTTCATTATGCAGATTAACAAGACATTCTCACATACATGTATATGAATGCGTGAGAGATTCCTCAGAACCCCATTTTCGTCTGGATCAAGTCGAGTTTCTGAAATATATGCGTCAGCATCTATGACGTAATATCCAAACGAAACTTCTATTCCTGAGGAAAGAGTGGTTTTCCCAGGTGTATATTCTGCGCAGTCATGGTGTTGTATGAATCAACGAAACTTTGGCATCTGAGACGAAGGGATTTGAGGCCCTACGTGTCCTGACTTGTTAGTATTGCGCATGGAAGTATAGCATAGAGTGAATTAATAAATTATTCAGAGATGCGACGTTTCAACAAATTTATACCTACGCAGTTTGTTTTGGGTGGTTGACAGTAAATGGACAACGTCACCGGGAGAGAAAATACACCTACACGTAATTTGGGTAAGCCCTATATTTACCAAACTGCTCTCTAGAAATGCATGATTAACTAGCCCCATTAAATGCCTTTGGAAAAATCAAAGTCAGGAAGAAGCTGTAGAAACTACCTTTAGTTTGAAAAGATATTGTGGTACAACCTGTAATGTAAAACAGAAAATGAGCATCCAGCTATAAGATCAGCTTGAGATTCTCCTGTAATATCCTTATTTTCACACCAGAACTGTGATCCTCTACCCAAATTAAATGTAAAAGATCAAAACCGACTCGATCCTACTTATAATAGCGACGACATTGTACAATTTACATTTAAGCGTTTCTGGCTGCCAACAAAAACAAGGCTTTAATTCTTTATGCTGTTGGAATCAACTGGGATGCGACTGGCAGTCGATACTTTGCCATGTACGCTCCATGCACGTGCTCTGCGCGCTCGTTACCCGTGTCCTGCACGTGTGCTGCAAGCATTACCTGTCTTGTGAGGGAAACACATGGTTCATACTGTCAGACAATCCCTTTCTTCACAGCGATCTTTCTAGCCTAGTGGTTAAAACCGCCAAGCTGGCAAGCGAAGGGTTGCAGGTCCGAAATTAGGCATCGACACAATATTGGAAGTTTTCAATATTGTGATATTTTACGATCGTATTCAGTAATATCAAGACATAGTTGTATCAATCTTCAGGACTTGTACAAGTAAAATAATCCAAACTCAAAAGTTATTCCCAAGAAAGGCACGGGCATTCCTCAAGAAGACCCTAGGATTTGGAGAATGGGTGGACAGTAGAGGTTTACCCTGTATTAGAGTGACGTCACTAGAGGTTCATAATTCAGAAAAGAACATAGTGAATTAAGGAGAGATGCCTCTAATCTGTGATACCCACGTTTCTTGGATTTAGGAATATGTCATAAGATTATATCTGTTTGCTATTCTAGTGAAGGGATTCAGTTACGGCCTCCATGCTGTATATAAACAAATAGAATAATAACGAAGTAGGCAGAATCAACTATTCTCTAAAGCTTTCCGTAATATTCAACAACCAGTCCCCAGTTCCCTTTTGATCTGTTTGTGGTGTTGTAGATTTTGTTTCTGTATTATTTATCATGTTTTTTAGTTATTGAAAATACAATCATTGCAGCTCGATACAATTCAACCTATAAATGTTAATCAATGCTTCAACAAGGGTGAGTGAATATTGCATAACGAAGAGAATTTTCAGTCATTCTGGTCGAATCTTCAGAAGGAAAACGTCACTGTTGCATAGGCATTGAACAGTGTGAGACTTTTCAAATATTCAGCCCCTTTATTTATCAAAGATACAGACTGGCTTTAGAATATCTCTGATTATGGATAGCTACGATCCCGTCTTCAGCAACCCATACATCTCGAGAGGCGACTAACGGGATTGGCTGACGCATGCCATCGTATCGCAATTGCTTAAATCGATGGTCAAGCTGTGAATTACTGGACTGACTGATCGAGAATCGATTATTCACAGACCACCAGGAAAACAGGAATATTGCTGACAACAATTAATTAAACAAAATAATGTTATACTAAATATGTTATCGGGATGACGTCATCATCCTAAAACTGACAGTATATACATGTGCAGCTCCAGTTTCAAATTCAGCTATAACAGATAGGTGACTGGCACAAAGACTTCACATCCACCAGACCGTTCAGAACAGCAGAAGAACGCTAGCCATGGATGTAAATGTATCTGACATGAATGGTATGTACACGACACAATGCAGCCCTCCATTACATCGCAGCAGGGTAGACAGCAGATTCACTTTCACTTCAGAACACATGCAGAAGAACGCTTGGATGTAAATGTTAGTATCTGACATGAATGGTATGTACACGACACAATGCAGCCCTCCATTACATCGCAGCATATACGGTAGACAACAGTAGATTCACATCCACCAGACCGTTCAGAACACATGCAGAAGACAACAGCCATGGATGTAAATGTGTATCTGACATGAATCCACAGCCTCCATTACATCGACCAGCAGTAGATTCACTTTCACCAGACCGTCGTGAACTACATGCAGAAGAACGCTTCAACAGCCATGGATGTAAATGTGTATCTGACATGAATGGTATGTACACGACACAATGCAGCCCTCCATTACATCGCAGCAAAATATACGGGTAGATGCGAAGTAGATTCACATCCACCAGACCGTTCAGAACACATATAACGCTCAAACAGGGATGTAGTATCTGAGAATGTAGTACGACACAATTCAACCCTCCATTACATCGCAGCAAAATATACGGGTAGACAGTAAGATTCACATCCACCAGACCGTTAACAAGAAGAACGCGGACATGTTCAAACATTTTATAAACAATTATTTTTGTCAACCAAAGGGCATGCCTTCCAAATCCTCCCATTAGTTCATAAGCCCATAGTATTTCTGACGAATTGTATTTGTGAGATGGGAATTGTATTGGTTTTGTTCTTCTTGACATACACTCCTGCATCCAAATTTAACTGTAGCCCTTTGAATACGGTTCATTTTAGTTTAAGAGGGCCATAGCATCACTCCCCGTTTAAATTGATAGAAAGGCTATTCTGACAGTGCTGGATTACATTCAACATCAGCCAAATAATAGACATTTTGTCACCTTTTCTGATTCCCTGTCATTCCATCAGCCACTGAATCGATGTTTCTTTATTAACCATATGTTCTTGAAATTTTGAAGCTGTATAATGACCTTTCTACTGGCCAGCCGACGCTTCAGTCTGACTGTAAAATATTTTTTCACACGAGATACATACATGTATTATCAAGTTTCATCTTTACAGGATGGTTTTATCAACGCCGATTCACATTTACTTCTAGGCTCTTAAAAGAAATAGAATTGTTCTATAGATTTTCATCAATAGTGATTAAAACAGGTTGACGTAATTGATAACTAATTTTACCATTGTCCCTTGTGAAGATTGTGAATGTTTTCCTGTCCTTTGGGATAGATGTTCAGGATAACTCTTCGCGTCTATATTTGACCGACGTGGGAAATGTTCTGCTCACTCAAATAGGTCCAAATATTATACTGGTTCCCCATTCTGGGAGCAAAGGATTTAGTTACTACTTCAGTATCTTGTATAGACACAAAAATCTAATGGAAACTTGGGTGAATCAAATATTCTTAAGGCTCTCTGCGTTCCATCATGACTGATCCAGGCTTGATTATACTCAGATAACAGTAGAAAAATAATATTGCAGGGAGTTAATTAAACAAACAAAACAATGTTATTAAGATATTGTTTGATCTATTCACCAACAAAGCTTTCTCTCTTGACGTTATCATCTTAACCTAGAGCTTGCAGTTGATATATTTGAAGCTCCACATTCAGCCGTGACAGGTACGTGACTGAGGCATAGACAACATTACATTCACATTTAACCAGTCTGTTAACAATACACGGAGAAGAAAACCTCGGGGTCTGTTAACCCTAAATGGTGTGTACATAATAACCTCGAAGATCCCCCTACAACACATCACAGCATATACATGTGAAGACAAGTCTTACAATTGCTATGAGAGTGGGTTTTTTTGTAATTTGTAATGTCACATTGATTAAGGATAGTAATATTGGGTCACAATGTTTTAAGTTTTGAGTGTGGTTTTGGTCTGCATCTCGCATCATATATGTCTCTATGTCAGTAGTATAAGGCTTCAGAGTTAGCCTCCCTTGGGACAATCTTTTGCATTTGTTTTGACTCCTTCTGTCTTGTAGGTTTACGATGGTTTTCGTGAACGTTCTGAGACCATAATTATGGAGCCTAGCTTTAAGTAGGGAACGTTTGAGAACTGTGTAAGAGGGCTGGTTGTTGCGTTGTTCGAGACTTATTACATAGACTGGATTTTACATAAATCTGTCTGCCATCGTCGAGTTTCAACATTTCAAGACTCACCGTGGTTGCCATGCTGCCGTTGTTAACGACACTCAATATGTATCTTGTTCTTGACATTGCAAATGTCAAGATTCTGGTGATATATTTGTGACCCAATATTATAGATTTGTGTCTCAATTGCATTGTAATTGTGAAATCTGTATTGTCATTCATTGTAGCTTGCTCATTGTTTGTTTAGTATAATATTGAATATTTTAGATTTGTCTGTGGTACAAAGGATTCTTAAATATTTTGTCACTGCACTATTAATCGTAACACAATACACCACAGGACATACACGTGTAACACTGGACAACACGCAGCACATCCACGATTAGCTCCTTTACAACACATCGCAGCACACATGTCGTGTAGTCTAAACAAACATATCACAGCACATAAACGCGTGTACTCTCTACAACACACCACAGCACATGCCACACATGTAGTCTTACAACACATAGTACAGCACATGCAATGTAGTCTTACAACACATCACAGCACACATACACGTGTGTAGCCCTTACAATACATAACATAGCACGTACATGTGTAGTCTTACAACACATCACTACGGAACATACACGTGTAGTCTTACAATATAATCACAGCACATACACGTGTAGTCTACAACATTATCACAGCACATACACATGTAGTCTTACAACATATCGCAGCACACATACATTAGTCTTTACAATGATATCGCATCAAAAGCATGTGCTCGTCTTACAACAGCATCAAAGCACATAAGCGGTGCAGCTCCTACAGCACATCCCACAACACATACACGTGTGTAGTCTTAGAACACATCGCAACACATACACGTGTAATCTCACAGCACATTCAGTCTCCTGAGCCCGACTTGGTATTGTCGTACTGGCTAAGGTAAAATAGTGCTTCAGGACGCGACTGTTTAGACAATACACATCTGTTTATGACTAGTATAATAATATCATAATCTCTGTAGCTCTTGTAATGGCCAAGGAATATCCGTTATAACTGGTCTCGCAGCTATCGGGCTCTGGATACGAATTTTACAACCGGTTGATGTACGTCACTCACTGGATTGACTGATCCAGACGCGATTATTCACAGACCAATTGCAAACAAGGTGCCGTAGGGTGCGGTGCATTAAACAATACCAAACAAATAAACCCGCGTTACAACAAATTACTGCATTATTTGATGTTATGTCGTTTTAATTCAAAAGATAATAACATGAATTGTGGTGTTTTCCTTAATCACTGTTTAGCTACTGACAGGATAATCCTGAAATCTGTATGATTTGACATTGGGCATCGTGACACGCCCTTGAAGCGATGTGGTGATATTTTATGCTATGCACAGTAACTTTTCCGCCAGTATACATTTGCAGCTCTTATTTCAAATTCAACTATTACAGGTAAGAAACTGGGGCATATACAGCAGAAGATTCACATTCAGACTGTTAACAACACACTGAGAAAGAACGCTGCAACAGTCATGGCGTAAGCATGTATTCTGGCCAATACACGACAATACATCACAGAACAGTCTTGGCTCACGTCTCCGTGTGTTCAAAGCCGATGCGTCCACGTCTCAGTGTGTATATTATTAAAATTATTGGCTGTCATAGTTGAAAGGAAAACTAAGTTCGCTGGAAATCTATAAGGACGTTAACAAAATACAAGAACACTTAAATCCTAATTTATAACATCCTACAAACCTACAAACCAATTGACACATGAACGTAAAACAGTCGGTTGGAAACTCATTGTGTATCGTTTTGATGGGACCTGATAAACCTGTAACAGTTTGCACTCCAAAATAGATGTCCTAACAAACTTTTGCCAAACAAATCAGTTACAATCATGTTAAACTGCAGATAAAAACAATGCATTATTTTTTCGTCAGCCAAAGTGTATGTCGTCAAATCCCCACAATTCATAAGGTAATTGGCCCTCTTACGAATTGTATTTGTGAGATCCGAATTGTATTGAGTTTTTGTGTTCTTCTTGACATACACTCCTACGCTAAAATGTGACTGTAGCCCTTGAATACGGTTGTTCTTTCTTTAAAGAAGGCCATAGCATCACTCCCTTTCATCCTGTTTCCGTCTTCGAGGGTCAGTACCAGAGATGTCACATCAATCATTTCCCTAAAATTCCTAACTGCTCTGATGTCACAACTTCCAAGTGGGCTCTGTCTTTTAGGGTACTGTGAATACTCGTCAAAGATGGCTTGTAGCTTCTTTTCACATGGGATGTGAATGATGCATTTTCTGCATACCTTGTATATACGCACCAACGGCGCCAATGCCACTTCCCAAAACCATCCCAACTAGAGCTATAGCGGGAACCACTGTGGCAAGAGAGAAACCAAGAAGCGAGAGACCAAAGACACCTCCAACACTCTCGCAGTCTGCAATGGTTCCTCCTGTTATGTTCACAACAAAGGATCTTCCAGCAATTTTGGCATAACGTGCATCGTCTGCGTCCAGAGCGTCAGCCAGTTTATGTAATGCGTCCTTCACTTTGTGAATAAACGTTATACCTGCTACAGTCATTATTGTTTAATGCCTCTTGGATCTGAAAATATTAAACATTAAAATCAAATTATCAATTTAAGGGTAAATTTTAATGCTTCGTAAAAATGTTATTCCTTCTTTCTGCATTTTCAGACATAATTTAAATTCTGTGAGCTTCTCCAGTTTACGCATATACTAGTTACGGTAGTTCTATGTATTCAACGAATTTGCTGACATTTTCATTAGTAAGTGAATGGCCTGCTTCGATCATGCTTCGCAACAATTTTATAAGGCTAAACAGCTTCATTCGTAGAACTGTGTATTTTCACACTGGCACAAAATATATGCTTGCCAGCCAAAATAAAATGCTTGTCAGGTCAACCGTCAGTTATATGATGTTTCACTAAAACCCTGCCCTCTGAATAATAATCAAGGTATGGTACGTGGGAATATGACAGGAAGAGTTAACACCTCTTGGTCGCCAACATGGGTTGAAAGAACAAAATGCCTATTTACAACACACATGTACCTTAACCGGGGCGTTTTCATATACGATACGGTGGATTTTGCACGATTTATAGTTCTGATGTATAATTGCATTTCTGATGTGCATGAATGTAACTGTTCGTCTAAATTGTCAGAAAGACTTTGTTGAAATATCTGTTCAATCCTGACTTAGCAAAGGTTAGAGAACTGTATAGTTTAATCATCCAAAATCTGGCACATCATGATATACGGAAATAGAGGTCATGGCATACGATACAGTCAGAAAGACACAATATAAAATATCTGGGATTTGATGTTATTTATCTAAATGCTCTACGTGTATGCTTTCCAGCTTCTTCAAAATGTCAGTACGACTGAGTGAGTTTAGTTTTAGCAATATCACGGTGGGGGACACCAGAAATGGCGTTCACACATTATACCCATATATGTGGGGAATGGAACCCGGGTTTCGGCGTGAGGAGCGAACACTTTAACCACTAGACTACCCCGCCGCCACAGTACGATGTAAGCCAGATGTAGTAGTGTATTATGGTGGAGGTGAATTCATTTATTTCTTAACACAAATATATGTTTAAGACTAAGACTTTTCTTTGTTTATCATTATTTGGCTATTTCCCTTCATAAGTATACAATAAAACATGCAAAAAAGATGTCTCCTTTTGCATGCCTTCACAATATGTTTTTCGAATATAAATTGATTTTATCATCAACAACATTGAGTGACTCGTAAAACGTTTCTGACAAATGCGCACCTGGCCAATCATTATGCACCACTGTATTGTCCATAAAAATACATTAACAATGAATAAGACAATTCCTTTATCTGCATATTCAGTTTAGCTGTTGAAACTGGAAGATACAATAAAGTTAATTACAACGAGAGACTATATATTTTGTAAATTGGATGACAAAAATGTTATTGAAGATGAATTCCATGTACTCCTTAAGTGTGAACGTTTTTCTGATTTAAGGTTAAAATATATTCAGAAATATTTTACTGATTTTGATCCAAATGCCAATTTTATTAACATTATGAAAACACATAATGATTGTATCGTAAGAGATGTCAGTATTATTCTGTATCATGTACTTCAGCGCATTAGAAATGTTCCTCTTACACAGCATGTGCACTCAACTATCTATATGATATGCAAATGAATGTATGATGGGCCTGTGGCCTTTTTACTGAATAAACTTGTCTGTCTATATTCAGTTCATTAAATATATCAATCATTTTCATTACGATTGTCAGTTATACCTATAAGGTTAAATTAATCACTATTCATTAACCTATTTATATGAAATAAAAATTAATATTGAAATGCACATAGTAAGAACTAAAGAACATGTTGCAGTTATGCTCAGGCGCGTAGCAAGGCATTTTTTCGTGTAAGCCTGATAGGTTGCAAAGCTTTTTATTTAGAAAGTATTTGAGGGCTTGCCCAACCTTTTTAGCAACAATCGTGTAAGCCTGGGCTTTTTTCATAATGGTAGCTATGCCCCTGATGCCAACCTTTCATCTTCTAACGCTTGTGTTAAGGCTAAAGATGTGACATTGTCCCACTTATGTCACACACCTTAACTAATTAGTTAAAAAATAGATACAACTCCAAAAATAGGTGTGCACTGCTGACCGCCGCGCCTTCCACGTTATGTATTAGATATGGTATTGTTATTTAATTCCTCAAATTTCAGGTACATAAGTGGATCCTAGTTGTTTATAATCATGTTTCCATGGTCCTATTAGACCGTGAATCAAATGTTTAAACGACAACACTTCGGTTATCATCACCACTGTCAATATAAGAAATTCTATGATTAATAACTCCCTCACCCCAAAAACAAAATACTTATATGTCACTTATATGATCGATCCCGTAATAATACTGCAGATCTGAAAATTGTGCAGAACATGGGCCATATTAGGAAAGTGTGGCAAATCTTTGAAACTCAAATAAACGAATCGTGAAAATGCTTGCCTTACCATCAATCGATAAATGATACTGAGAATGTTAACAATAATTATTTTGCACCGATGTATGTTTTTATCTTTCGAAACGTTGACAAACTTGTCTTCAAACAAATGAAGAGAAGTCGATCGAATGATATAACAGTAAATCGTGAAATATATTTATCATTTATGCTTGATAGAATAATCTTAAAACGTACCTTTTTATCAATACAAATTTGCATGTATGGTTATATTTCACAAAATACTGAGAACGTACAAATCATGTTTGTTGCTTTGTTTTCATTCTTTTAAGAGCACCCGACTGTCAGGGTTTTTCTGAGTAGGCTGTTAGTGGCCGTTCAATTAACAGTTGTAACAAATGTTAGCCGTCTGACCTATTTGGAATTTGGGGCCGCATTTTGTGTTAGTTACATCCTTGTTAGAATTTCAGAGTATCAGCACGTTCTTTACAAATATAATACTTCCTGATATTGTTAGCATATACAGACACATTAACGCCATATATGTTGCAAATATTGGCCTATCGATACAGGAACTTTCCTCGTTCCTATCACTGAACTTTACCAAATTTGCAAATTTCACTAACAGGGACGCAGAAACAGTTTATCAACCTCATGTACACGTGTGAAAACAAACCCTAATTCGTCGAAGCCATGACACTTCGGCCACAACTACATCATCCGAGACCGAAATAAGAGTCTTATTGATCTATCAACTGATGACATTGTTAGTCAATTATGTATGCAAGGAGTGGTCGAGGCTAAGCGTTTCCCCTATAAGAAGGATGACATGTATTCACCCTCGAACACTTATTTGCTTGCTTTTGATGTACCCTGTTTACCTCACTCAAAGTTTGTATGATCAGCTCCCAAAGCCCTGCGTCATCATGGGGTAGTACACATACAAACAATAAAGGAAAAAGTTATTGAAGACTTTATTTCTGATAATACTTTATGTGTTTTTAATGATGATTCCACCACTTATTTGCATCCAGCCACTGGAACGTATTCTACACTTGATCTAGCCCCCACAGAGTCAAACATTTACAATGAATTTGAATGGTCTGTAAACGATGATCTTTGTGGAAGCGATCACTTTCCTACTGTCCTGAAAGTTATAGAACCAGATGATAATCCACCTTCATCACGTTGGAATTTTATGAAGGCAAATTGGCCTGTATATGAACAATTACGTATGGAAAAATTAACGCCTGACCACTTTAATAATGTACCAGATCCCATCCAACTATTTTTTCAACACAATTGAATGAAATTGCTGATCAAACAATTCCTAAGTACTCTGCAACTCCTCATATTCGTAAACCATGGTTTAATGACGAATGCAATCAAGCAAGAAAACGTAGGAAGAAAGCAGAAAAATATGTTTGCAAACATCCTACGGTTCATAGCGAACAATGTTAAAATCACTAACGCCAGGCACAAAGTACGCATAAGCAAAATAAGCGCTTATCCTGGAAAAACTGTCTCCAAAATAATTTCACGCACGCCCATTTCTAAGGTGTGGATTATGGTTGAGGGAATAAAAAAGCAAAGGCTCAAAATCTGCTGTTCATCATCTTAAAGATGGTGATAAATTAATAACTAAATTAATAACATTGCAAATAAAATTGGCGAAACTCTTGCCAAACATTCTTCATCGGCGAATTATGTTCCTGAATTTCAGAGATATCAGAAACAACAGGAAAAAAAAAATTTTTT
The DNA here is from genome assembly GCF_003918875.1 of Haliotis rubra. NCBI lineage: Eukaryota > Metazoa > Mollusca > Gastropoda > Lepetellida > Haliotidae > Haliotis > Haliotis rubra. The sequence continues at coordinate 491,818 of NW_025767454.1, read as the reverse complement.
AATTCAAATAAGGGTGAAGACTATAATGAAGTTTTTCAATGCATGAGCTTCATACAGCTCTTGAGCAAGCTCTTGATACTGCAGCGGGTGATGACATTATTCATTATCAGCTGATTAAACACTTGTCTGCATCATGTCTAGAGACACTTTTAGATATATTTGGACGTCTGGACACTTTCCTCCTTCGTGGCGAAATGCAATTATAGGGATCACACAGATCCATCAAATTACAGACTGATTTCTTTAACCAGCTGCGTCTGTAAAACCATGGCACGAATGGTAAATAACAGATTACTTTGGTATCTGAAACCAATAACCTCATTGCAAATATTCAATGTGGTTTTTGGAAAAATAGAAGTACTATTGATCATTTAGTACGCTTAGAATCCTTTATCAAAAATGCTATTATAACTAAACAACATGCAGTATCAATTTTCTTTGAGATTGAGAGAGCATATGATACTACTTGGAAGCATGGCATTTTAATAGGTTTAACATGATTTTGGTTTTTGCTAGGTCGTTTGCCGCTTTTCATATCACAGTTTTTTAACTGACAATCAAGTTCAAGTCCGAGTGGGGTCAACCCTGTCTGACCATTACAATCAGGATCAGTGTGTCCCACAAGGCAGTATCTTTTCTGTCACGCTATTTAGTATTAAAATAAATAGTGTTTCAAAGGTTTTAATGATTCAATCGATGGATCCCTTTTAATATTTCTTGCCGTGAGAGACAATTACAACTTTGCCTCAACAAAATTCATAGATGGTGTCTGGAAAAAGGGTTTAAATTTTCGAAATCCAAAACCAATTGAATACATTTTTGTAGGAAATACAAACCCATAAAACCCTGAAGTATCATTAAATGGCACACCCATCAAGGTTGTCAAGGAAGCTAAATTTCTTGGTCTCATCTTGGACTCACATTTAACCTTTCTCCCACATTTCAAACATCTAAAAGCCAAATGCTTGAAGGCACTCGACTTCTTAAAAGTCGTTTCCAATTCAAAGTGGGGAGGGAACCAAGTTCCCTCCTTCACTTATAACGATCACTGGTCCGATCCAAACTCGACTATGGCTCCATCGTATATGGTGGAGCCTCCAAAAGCAACCTAAAACTACTTGATTCTGTCCACCACCAAGGTCTAAGACTTTGTCTTGGATCTTTTAGAACTTCTCCAGTTGATAGTCTCTACGTCGAGGCAGATGAGCCTTCTCTTCCCCAACGCCGTATAATATTATCTTTACAATATATTACCAAACTATATTCTAACGAGTATAATCCTGCATTTAACTGTGTTTTTAATCCTCTTTATGAGGATTTACATAACAAAAAATATTTTCTTGTTCCACCTTTTGGGCACAGAATTTAACCATTCATTTCTGCTGCCGGCATTGAGCTGGAGAATATGCCTCCTTCTCGTCTTCTTTCTTCTCCTCCTTGGCAATTGGTGAGACCAGCAGTTGACTTAACATTAACCACATTTAACAAATCAGAAACTAATGTGTTACAGTATAAACAAGAATGTAGTAAATTAAGAAATAAATATAATACACATAAATCCTTATTTACAGATGGGTCCAAGGATGGTGGCGCAGTAGCTTGTGCCACTGTCATCGGATCCAGAGCAATATCTTCTTGATTGCCGGACAAAAGCTCTATTTTCACAGCAGAAGCAAACGCCATATTAACAGCCTAAAAATATATTAATAAACACCCTAAATATAAACAATCTATCATCTTTTCAGACTCTCTTTCATGCCTTCAGGCTCTGAAAAATCTTTTTTGCAAGCATCCACTTTTAATAGAAATAATAGAATTATACAATGATCTTGCTACTGGCCAATATGACATCGTCCTCTGTTGGTTACCCAGCCATGTTAGAATTTCTGGGAACACTATGGCCGATTTTGCTGCTAAGGCAGCACTCAACAAATCTGTGACACCACTTCTCATTCCATATTCCGATTTCAAAGCTTCCATTAGATAGTACATCCGTGATCTGATGCAGAAGAAGTGGGACATTCAAGTAGGAATTAATAAATTACATGAAATAAAGCCTTTTATTGGTTGTACCTACTTGGGTTGTCAGTCCAGATTTGAGGAGGTCATCATGCGACGATGTCGTATTGGCCACACAAGATATACTCATGAATACCTGTTAAAAGGTGTGGATCCTCCGTTTTGTATCCGTTGTGATGAGAGAATCACGGTCAAGCATGTCTTGCTTGACTGTATTGATTTTCCATCACAAGGGTAAATATTTCAATGTAAAACTGTTAAGGATCTGTTTGGTACTGTTCATTTTCATTTAATCATTGAATTTTTAAAAGAAATAGAATTATTAGATACATTTTGATGAATAGTTTGTAAATAGATAAATATTTTTATAATTGGTAGTTTAAATTAGTAACTGAGATTGTTCTTGACTGTACCCTCAAAGGGGTTTGAAGTATTATAAAATTATTGTCCTCCTGAGAGGGTACATAAGTCCCAAAACTTTCAAAGCTAAATTTAAACTTACCAAATTTTTAAAACGTAGTATTTTTGTTCTTTTAAAGTTGGCTATATATTTCCGACAATCGCCAGCGTCTAAAGTGATGGTGTAAATCCAACTAGGGTCCATGCAGGTAGCAAAGGCACTGTAAGTCCCCATGGTCCCTGGTATGGTGATCTACCTTCAGTTGTTGGCGATCAATAGCCCGTGTTTTTTTATTGTATTGTTCACATAGTGCTATCAGTTTTATTTTTCCACACTAGTTTTAGTTGTAATTGTAATATTCTAGTTGTTTTACTGTCCTTCGTCGACATTATATTATGATATACATATATTCCATTTTAATGTCAAATATGTTCTCGTCACGATATGGCTGAAATATTGCCAATGTGACGTTAAATATTAACTCACTCACTCAAGGTTCACACGGTTCACTGGATTTTCTTCATAGACTTTCAAGACTTCCCTTGAATTTGTTTATTATTATTTTGGCATACTTCATACACCATGAAATTCATGTCAAGGTCAAAGTGTGTCTTGAAAATATTTGTGTGTTTGAATAACTGCAGAGCAAGATATTAAGAGAGGTTGACTGGTCATTTTTTGTTGACATTTAACTTCATCTTAAACTACGACCTTCACTTTCATTACGTTTTTAAGCTTGATTTGATAATTTGCGCCCATGGATTATGCAACCTTAGTGACAATGATTGTTCTTTGTATATTTATCCTTCTACACTTCTTCAGCAGCCCTATCTTCAGGATCTATTTGACCAGCTTCCCAAACTCTGCATCATCATGGGTGATTTTAACGGACATAACCCTTTGTGGGAAGTACCGATACTAAACATAAAAGGAAAATCGTTGAGGATTTATTTCAAATAATAATTCGTGCATATTTAATTATTGATCAGCCACATATTTGCACTCTTGTACGGTAACTTATTCTTCACTTAATCTGTCTTTCACATACCCAAATATTTCAGACGAATTTGAATGGTCAGTTCACGATGACCTGTGTGGAAGTGACCATGTTCCAACAATACTTTCAACTTTAAGCCCGAATGATGACCCACCTACAACAAGGTGGCCAACTGACAATTATCTCAGAAAATGTGTACTGACAGCTTGAAATCTGACTTTTTTGTCAATGCTCTGTATCCGATTCAATTATTCTCTGATAAACAGGAATATTGCTGTTGAAACTATTCCTAAGGCTTGTGCTAAACCCCATACTTGTAAACCACGGTTTACTGGTGACTGTAAACAAGCTAGAAAGTGTAGGAAGAACCCAGAGAAGTACTTTCATCCTACTGTTCATAATTTAAATAATGTAAAATACATAATGCCAAGGCTCGACTAAGTAAAAGTTAGTCTTGGAAGAACTTTGTACAGATAACCAAGGCCAAAAGTAGACATTATAGTGTTCATCACCTTAAAGATGGACACAATATGTTTAACTGATAAAACTGATATTGCAAACTAGTTGGGTGAAACTTTAGCTACACTTTCTTCTTCATCAAATTATAATCCAAAGTTTGAGATATAAATACATCATCAAGAAAAGCTGAAATGTTTCATTCTGATAATGGTGAAGATTATAATGAAGTATTTCCAATACATGAGCTAAATACTGTCTTAGCGCAAGCTTATGATACGGCAGCAGGCGCTGATAATATCCTTATCATCTCCTGAAACATATACCGAGTGCATGTTTGAAACACTTCTGAACACTCTTTTCCTGACACTTTCCTCCTTCGTAGCGTCATGCCATTTTTGTAACAATAGCTAAGCCTGGCCAAGACAATACAGATCCATCTGACTGTAGACCAGTTTCATTAACTAGCATGTTGTTTCAATCTTTTTGGAACCAGAAAGAGTTTATGATACAACATGGAAACTTGGTATTTTAAGAGATTTACGTGACTTTGATTTGTGAGGCCCATTTGTATATCACAGTTTTAACGGAAAGACATTTTAAAGTTCGCGCTGGATCAACCCTGTCTGACCATTATAATCAGGATCAGGGGTTCCACAAGGCAGTATGTTGTCTGATACTTTGTTCAGCATAAAAATAGTCTCTCAAATGTATCAAATGACTCAATAGATGGGTCATTGCATGTGGATAACTTTAACGTCTCATGTCGTGGTAAAATTTGTATACCATCGAGAGACAATTACAGGTGTGTTTAAACAAAATTCATAATGGTCACTTGAGAATGGCTTTAGATATTTCAGCTAAAGATCAAATGCATACATTTCTGTAGAAAATATAAACCTCATAAAGATCCCAAACTTTTTCTTAGATGGGTCTCCAACTAACGTTGTAAAAGAAGCCAAATTTGGGGGACTTATTATTTGACTTTTTCATATCTTGTTAAGTATCTGAAGTCTTAGTTCTATTAAAAGTCGTCTTCAATCCGATTGGGGAGGGGATCAAACAACCCTCTTTCACTTATACAGATCATTCATGCGATCAAAACTTGATTACGGCTCTATCGTATATGGTGGAGCCTGTAAAAGCAATCTCAAACTATTAGATTTCGTCCACCACCAAAGTCTAAGATATTTTCTTGGATCGTTTAGAATTTCTCGTGTTGACAGTCTCCACGTCGAGGCCGATGGGCCATCTCTTAAACAACACCGTATATAATTATCTTTAAAGTATCTCACTAAACTATATTCAAATGAATCCAACCCTGGGTAAGTCCTCTCTTGTTCGGCCTCTAGGACTAAGAGTAAAACCTTTCCTTTCTGCTGCTGGTATTGAGCACTGGCTATAGGGCCTGAATGTCTCGCGAGACGCTACTCCTTGGTTCCTGGTTCCCGGCTCCCTTTGCGCGCGCCAACTTCCGATATGCAAGACGGTACCAGCTTACTTTCGGTACTAGATTTCCGGTGACAAGTGTATATTCAAAGTACCAGTTCTGGTTCCAAATTGCGCCAAATATGACTTTACTAGACCGGTCAAGTATACGTTGTGTGTCACTGGGAATACTAAGGTCTCGCGAAGTGGGTGTACGGACAATTCCCCATCAGGACATTTCCCCACACCTGTTTTGTAACAAGTAGGACAATTCCCAACACCCATCACTAATAATGAACAAACAAAAGCTGAGATTGTATATATATATTGTATTAATATAGTTAAGAAGTATATTTATATATATAATAATCAGTTCACTGAGTTTAATGAGTTCATTGTCAGATTGATGAACTTGAAATTCACTTGGAATGGCGAATCTTTTTCGCCAGTGACAACAGGAGCTGCTCTAATGTCCTTCGATTGTCATTATCAAACAGTCAAGGGCCATCCTTCTGGAACACTCCCATCTGATAAGAGTTTTTCTAGTGATACGCTTAGTATACATACACCCCTCGAAACAGAGCTTCAGGCCTCCACGGTTATTCGGAATGAATTCCATTTCAGAATTTGGGATCTGACAGCATTTTACCAGAATATTTATACATTATTGTAAATCTCATTTTACCTTGGAGAACTTAATACAGTAATGTGGCCTTTGCTAGATGGGCTGATGGACACAGGAAATCATTAATTGCTGTGAAAACTTTCACTTCATTTTGAATCCCATCTTGAAAGCCACCGGAAATCGTTATAAAAAAAATATTGTAATGAACTTACTGACAAACATACCCCCTAACATAACCCTAATGCATATATTAGTTAATCCCATTGCATCTTTTGTACTACAATTTTATGATGACTGGGGAATTGTCCAACTGGTTACAAACAGGTGTGGGGAAATGTCAAGATGGGGAAATGTCCTGTGGGGAATTGTTTCAATGGGGAATTGTCCTAATGGGGAAATTTCCTACACTCCGCGAAGTGCCGTGACCTACTTACGGACCCTTTTAAAAAATCTTTCCTGTAAACATCCACTTTTTAATCCAATTAATTGAACTATATTATGATTTAGCTACGGGTCAATACGACATCTTCCACTGTTGGTACCCCACCATGTTAAGAATTTCTGGTAACACAATGGCTGATTTTGCTGCTAAGGCAGCACTCAACAAAACCTGTGACACCACTTCTGATATTATACTCCGATACTATTTATATTCGTGACTTAATGCAAAAGACGCGGGACACACAGGTAGGTATCAATAAACCACATGCAATTAAACCAACTATCGATTACACCTTCTTGTGCTATCAGTTATAATCAGATAGTATATTGTGTAGGGAGGGAGATCAATCATTAAGTTCCTAAAGATATGTGTAATATGAACACAACCTTGCCGCTATCCCTTAAACCATCTGTCAAATAGAACAATAAGCGTCATATTTAGTTCGTAATTGTACAGAGTCCTAGTTTGAGATAAGTGTATTTGCGTCAGCGAGCAAAATAACTACTTCAGACTTGACTATTTGCCAAGGAGGAGCAGACAGAATGTACTTTAGAGATATTTAACATTTTGTATGGGGAATCATCAGGAGAGAAGCTTCTGTTTGTTGTTGTTTAACGCTGCAATCAGCATTTCTCCAGTAATATGACGGCGTTTGTAAATAACTGAGTCCTGATCAGACAATCCAGTGATTGACACGATGAGCATCTCTGTACTCAGCTGGGATACGGAGACATGCATCAACCAAGTCAATCAGCCTGACCACCTGATCTCGAGTAGGGAGATGCATTAGCGTTCAACAAACCAAAGAAAAGAATACTGTTTATACGTTAGTGAGTTGGCTGTCGAGTCATCAGAATAGAATGATGCCTTGTAAGATTTTGTGGTAGTTTACGTTGAGAATCAGACCAGGAGCTCTTTGAGACCCGAACTTTTGTGTTTTTGTGGTTCATATTTGTAAAGGTATAATTTCTCGTGTGTGATATGAATATTTATACAAGAAGTGAAGTGTGTGGTTTGCCAAATGATGAAGTTCACTGTGACGATGGATAAACGGCAATGACTGTTGTTCATGTAAGTCTGATGATGAAACTAATGTTATCTGTGACGAAATACATACAGCGATTATTGTTGTACATGTAAGTCTGGTGACGAAAGGAATGTTAACCGTGATTAAAAATAACAGCGATGAATGTTCACTGTATGGTGGACAAATCGCGATGAATTTTGTACAGGTAAGTCTAAGGATGAATACGAATGTTAAACGTGATGAAGTATATGAAGCGATGAATGTTTTACATGTAAGTCTAAGGATGAATACGAATGTTAAAGGTGATGAAGTATATGAAGCGATGAATGTTGTACATGTAAGTCTAAGGATGAATACGAATGTCAAAGGTGATGAAGTATATCAAGCAATGAATGTTGTACATGTAAGTCTAAGGATGAATACGAATGTTAAAGGTGATGAAGTATATGAAGCGGATGAATACGAATTGTACATGTAAGTCTAAGGATGAATACGAATGTTAAAGGTGATGAAGTATATCATATAAGACAAACGTGATGAATACGAATGAATGTTGTACATGTAAGTCTAAGGATGAATACGAATGTTAAAGGTGATGAAGTATATGAAGCGATGAATGTTGTACATGTAAGTCTAACGATGAATGCAAATGTTAAAGGTGATGAAGTATATGAAGCGATGAATGTTGTACATGTAAGTCTAACGATGAATACGAATGTTAAATGGTGATGAAGTATATGAAGCGATGAATGTTGTACATGGATGATGAATGCAAATGTTAAAGGTGACATGAAGTATGAATGAAATGTTAAAGGTGATGAAGTATATGAAGCGATGAATGTTGTACATGTAAGTCTAACGATGAATACGAATGTTAAATGTGATGAAGTATATGAAGCGATGAATGTTGTACATGTAAGACTAAGGATGAATACGAATGTTAAAGGTGATGAAGTATATGAAGCGATGAATGTTGTACAGGTAAGACTAAGGATGAATACCAATGTTAAAGGTGATGAAGTATATGACGCGATGAATGTTGTACAGGTAAGTCTAAGGATGAATGCAAATGTTAAAGGTGATGAAGTATATGAAGCGATGAATGTTGTTCGTGTATGTCTGATGGTGAAACTAATGTTAACTGTGATAGATATACACGGTATTAAGAATGGTACACCGCCATGAGTTAATGATGATCTTTGTTATATGGAGTGAGTGAGTGAGTTAGTTTGACGCCGCTTTCAGCAATATTCCAGCTATATGATGGTGGTTGTATGGATATGGTGCAGGAAAGTCGTTATTGACCAAAATGTTTCTGAAATAAGTTCAAAACAGTCACCATAAATTTGTATAGACATGAATATATATACTGAGTCAGAAAAGAAACTTCACAAAATGTAATTTGAAAAATAATGAATACTTTTTCTCTGATGATACATCTATGTATCCGAAATGGGATCCCTATCTTTCGAATCTAGAAAACGTTAGCAAAACCCACTCAAACCCATCCATTCGTCGTGCAAATGATGTTAGTGCCAAATCAGGTTTTGTACGTGCAGTCGATCACATGATCTTCGCATCAAAGTTTTCTTCATATGCACGTGTTTGCAATGGCGTCAACAATTGAAAAAAACACTTTTAAACCACAGTTCTAACGGTACTTGAAATGCCACGATTGTCAAATGTGCAACGTGAACGTGCCGTTGGCATGTTGCAAGCGGGAAGATCAGTTATTGACGATGCAGCCGTCGTACTGTGTATGACTTGCGAGATCGTCTACAACAAACTGGCACCACTTCTGATCGCCCAAGGTCGGGTCGCCCACGTGTGACGTCACGAGCAGAAGATCGTCAAATCGTCACCTACGTGACAGATTTCTGCCGGCTACACGAACCAGGGCTGAGATGTTTGGAGGTCGACTGTCCTGACAGACCATTCGAAATCGGTTGCGGGCTGCCAATCTCCATTCTAGACGTCAATATCGTGGGCCAATATTGACGCGGTTTCATCAACGTCAACGTCTGCTGTGGGCCCAACGTCACCTCCGATGGACCCAGTGAGACTGGAATCGAGTCGTCTTTAGCGATGAATCCAGGTTTACCCTCAGATTTGCGGACGGCAGGCATAGAGTCTGGAGACGACGTCGTGAACGGTATGCCCAATGTTGTGTACAGGAAGTCGACAGATTCGGGGGCGGAAGTTGCATGGTGTAGGGTGCTTTCTGTGGGAACAACCGTTCCCGACTTCTGATCATCCGTGGAAACCTCACAGCTGCTGCTTACCGCGACCAGGTGCTCACCCCTGAACTCGTTCCTTTCATGGCGGCTCATGGCCCAGGTCTACAGTTCCAGCATGATAATGCTCGGCCGCATACCGCGATGTTGACATCGAAATTTTCTTCAAAACGCTGGAATCAACGTCATGGACTTGCCATCGAGGTCCCAATAGAGCACGTTTGGGATGCGCTTGGGAGAAGGCTTATTGGTCTTAGGAACCAGCCTCAGAATTTGCAGGAACTTGGCGCTGCCTTGCAAGAGCAATGGCGCAGAATCCCCAACCACGTGTTCACAAGCATCAGGCAGTCGATGAGGAAACGGTGTTTGGCACCTGTGAATGCGCGGGGCGGCCATACACGATATTGAACTGAAAAATTTCGCATTTTTATTCTTGTGACTTGACATTCTGTATACCCATGTTTTGTTCTTTTATAGTGCCCTGTAGAAAGAATGTGAAGTTTCTTTTTTGACTCAGTATATTTGGTACATTTTGAACAATGCAGGCGTCAATAATTACACCGAATCCAATTTTTATAGCAAATCAATTGCACTCCTCGTCGCCACTTTTTCAAAAGTATAAACCCTCCTTTTTGCGTGCATCTCACCTTGCGTTCGTGGCTAGTGGGCTTAGTGTGTTGAGCCTGGTTTCCATGTGCGCGTAGTACTTTATACTAAAATAGTAATATACTACCCATCAAAAGTTAGCACTCACTAGTGTAAATGTAGCCACTTACTTCAGTCAGCTGTTCTAAACTACATTTTGCAAAATAATCAGTACTGTTTAAAGTGAGTGAGTGAGTTTAGTTTTATGCCGCACTCAGCAATATACCAGCTATATGGCGGCGGTCTGTAAATAATCGAGTCTGGACCACACAATCCAGTGATCAACAGCATGCGCATCGGTCAGCACAATTGGGAACCGATGACATGTGTCAACCCAAGTCAGCGAGCCTGACCACTCGATCACGTTAGTCGCCTCTTACGACAAGCATAGTCGCCTTTTGTGGCAAGTATGGGTTGCTGAAGACCTATTCTACCCCGGATCTTCGCACGTCACATACTGGTAAGGTATAGGTTTATTTATAAACTTATGTATTGTAAAACAAATTCCTAACGTTGAAAATATTGTTGTCGTGCGTTTAATAAATGATGAAACTCAGTGAAAAATGGCGAATTCCTATCAAAACTTTACACCAAAACGCAGCTATTCGCATGTACGATACACAGCACCAAAAACCGGATAGTAAACCATTGAAATAAACGTAAATACAGTAGGAAATACATGCCATGACCGGGTTTACGTATGTTTTCAGATATTTCCTAACTTCGGGCATATATTTCATATGAATCTATACCTTTGAAACATATGCTCATCGTACATTTTCGTATGCACAAGCACCTCGTTCATGTATGCCCTGACCGGATTGTCAGGGATTTCCAAATATGAATTGAAAACAGATACCCCAGTAAATACATGATCATACAGTATTTCCAATGCATTCCTTTGAATTTCAATGGGTGCTGAAATTTCCGATTTCGTTCTAAGTTTACTTGGGTTGGAAACATGTGAATTTACTTAGGTGGGAAAACACATGTAAATTTGCAAATTTGCAAATGTTTACACACCTTAGATATTTATGTATCATACCGGATTTCAGGGGTATGTATATGAACGGTTCATACACCATCATGTTACCTGTACTCAAGCAAGATGATCATGTTTCCATCATGTGAATTACTTGGTTCATGTAATTTCATTTTCACACGTTTTAATACGTTTGAAATCAACGTTCACATGACCTCAATATTCTTATCACCAAAAGAGCCTGACAAAGAAAGCGGTATTACGTAAGCTAACACGCCTTATCAAGCTGCACTCGCTCTTGCTACCAGTATCAGTTACGCCTTGTCTGTGGTGTTGGCAAATCTTGTGAGGTGCATGTTTCGAGGGATTGAAAGGTTCAGTGGTGAACAAAGGGCGATGCGTTGCCTTTGTCCTCGCAAGTGTCCCTAGCTGCCCCAAAGAATAGCACTTTGTCTCTCTTGGAGCACAGTCAAATATGCTACACGAACCAACTCGTAATTTCTTAAGTCTGTTCAGCTCGCGCATCTACTGTAAAATATTTTGTGGCAGTACATAATTGGAATATTATTGCACTGCATGTGACCTTCTTAATAGTCTCACAGTGCCTGAACCATGTTATTTTCCATTCGCTCAGCCTTTGCTGTAATAACGCTATACATAAACTTTAAAGTTTGTTTCACTAACGCAAAAGTATACAATAAGAAACAATGCCATATCAAATTATATATTCTGTGAGACATGAAATGAAAAATTGTTTTTTATCGAGTAGCGATTATGACCGGATAGCACCGGCGGGTGCGTTCTCTGAGTATATCATAGACATGTTGGATCTCCGCGCCTTTTGTGAAATTCGTCTATATTGTCCTGTTTAAACTGACGATCCATAACTCAGATTGCGAGTAAATATCACGTAAGTAATTGTGATGTCGCATTGCTGTAAATTTCCCTGTCGAAAAAGTCATTCTCACAAGATGTATATTCCCTTGTTTGGAGAAGATCTATGGCTATTACGTCCGACATGAATACAATATCTCAGTGTTTTCCTAAGTAAGTGGAGATCTTTCTACAACATTGGAAATAACTGTATCGTTGTCCTTGTGATATTCCCCCGAACGAAAGCTCTACCCATTTAGGGTACAATGTGTAAGTTACAGAATTGTAGGGAATAGTCTTAAGACTTTTCTACTTTGACCAGGATTCTTCGAACTTGTAACAGTCGTTTGAGAAGATCAAAAAGAGAAAAGGGTAGTGCGCGATGTATATGACGGACGTATATGGAGAACGTTCGAAGAACTTTATAAATACAATAATAGAAATACCGGTTATGTTTAAAACGTACCTTCAATCTGATAGCCAGAGGGATTATTGTGAAAGATCGCAGTATGTATCATCATAAACGGGCCAAGATAAAGGTACATGTCATTCATCTCCACATTATATCCCTTTTATAGACACGGGACATCGTTGTTACAGGTAGGGCAAACACTTTCTTCTAAAGTATCTGCCGGTTTCACGCTACATACATGTGTTCAGATTATCGAGAAAACTAGCGACGCAAGTTCTCCTCCATCACACCAGAGACCACATAATCTATCATATGGCCTTTGATCACACATATAATTGTCTAGATACCCAGTGTTCATTGATAGCGATGAAGCAACTTATCAAAATTTACAGCCGACAGTATCATCTGCATTACTCTTTTACATAAGGTGAAATATCACAGGGTTGTTATGGTAACGATAATTTGGCATACTATTTATTGTGTTATTCTTTAATCTGTGATTAGAATTTATATCAGTTTTGACGTGAGCATGTTAAGAAAGGAGAAGCTGTAAAACGAAATGTATTGTGATCAAACCTATAGGCCTTTGTAAAAGCGAGTTTCAAGCCACCTACATAAAAACCTGTTTTCATGATAAGTATCTGCTAATCCGTGGCACGATTCCGACCATATCATGGGCATGTGTTTGTGAATCATAATCAAATACTTATGTTACAAGGAGTCCATGCCACGTCAACAACACATCAAACAGGGGCGTAGCTACCATTATAAAAAAACAGCTCGAGCATACACATGATCTTTGCTAAAAAATAATTTTTCTTCTAATTCTTGCCAAACATACCTACACACACGTTCCATTTAAAAAGTGGAAATCCCTCTATGTCTCATACTGACTACAATATTCTTTGATTAAAGCATTACCATTTACAGTAAACAGGTTATTATTCATATCATAACTTTCAGTGGTGATTGTGCTTCCATCGACATGTATGAGGATGTTTCGTTACAGTCATGATTATATGTGAATCATCATTGAAATGCAGTTGTTTATTTATCATTTGTTTATCAATTATTTTAGAAAAAACACCAAAAATACTCGATGTATGGTATTGTATCAATGCAGCTGACATGTATAAAATATGTCCAAACATATTTGTATATGAGGAAATCACACTCGAATTTCCATGGTGGTAAGACTTCCGTCCGTAACACACACACGAACACACACACACACACACACACACACCCCTCACCCTTAAATTTTAACGATGAGGAAAACTTTCTTTGAGTGGCATTTATATGTCTATCAGTATGTTCAGATTAAATAAACAAAACACGTTATCGGATGAGGAATATATATTCAGGTGATATGATTTGACTAGAATGAAATTTAAGGGGGGATACAGGCGGAAGTCTTTCCACAATATTTTGAAGCTATTGAAATCATCAAACGTCAAACGATAACTCTTCAGGTCTCATAAAAAATGAAAGTTGGGCAAGCCCTCAATACCACCTAAATATAAGGCTTTGCAGCCCATAGGGCTTACACGAAAAAATTGGCTTGCTACGTGCCTGGCAAACGCACGAGAATTGCAATACGGGCCTCTAACCACTGATTCTCCGTGACCTGGAGACACATGTGACTGAGCGTGTGTTGGGACGTCGTCTGTCATACAGACCCTGAAGCAAATATATCCAAGCCCACGCAAGTCTACAAAAAGTGGCAAGTCTAGATTTCCACAGCTTAAGGAGAAAGTCTCAGGGCTCCTTTTCCTTATATAATATTCTTTTTTTACTATCAATTCTTTTTCTGTAAAATATGTTCATATCAGAGACTAGTTGTTAATCTAGTTCTGACGGGTAGAAGACAAAAGACAAAATGGATACTAGTGCTGTTACATTTTTTAATTATATATAAACATTCGTCCTTGGCTCGGGATAAATGTATATTTTCAACCAAATGTGCATTCGGAGGATATCGAAATCCAGGTTAAGCTATTTGAATCATATTTACAATTAAAAGACCCAAACAATGGTGTGTTGTCCACATTTTTGGTTTTCCATAGTCACAGAACGATTTTTTCTCCCCTTCCGTCTCTAGGAAAACTCACTGCAGGGTTCGGGTTATGGAGAGCCATACCAAACACCCACAGCTGGCGGGACCAACACCTCCAGTAACATTTACATCTGCCAACGCTTAATTCGCAAATGGTGAGGCAATAGGCTAATTAGGCTAAGGGTCCTGTACCATGTTTGTGAAATATCTGTGATGCCTTATATGAAGTCTATCATCTAAGCAAGTCTAGCTATGTATGGCGTTAAGTCACTGCTTGAAGAAAGGCTCCTTTAGAATTTTATCTGGTCAATATTAGTATTTCCATCATATCGGAAAATACATAGACTAACGCTTAGTGTCTGAATATATATAATTTTGATAGAAACAAACAAGCCCATTTAAATTGAGCCCCAGGGAGACACGAGATTCAGTCCGGCGAGCCATGGCAGTTAGCTATAGATATGTTTACTTTGTAACCCGACCCCCAAAGTGAGTTAGGGTTCTTGCAGATGTTAACAGACCCTGGACCTGAGGAGATCTAGACTTGCTTCATTTAAGGCTTTAGCATTGCACAGAGGGCTTGGCAGTAGGGGAAATAATGTGGTTCAGGGACTGTGAGACAGAATATAAAATGCATGGCAACCTACACTTCATTGTGACTATCACTTTAAAACACAAGGGTTATTTCCTTTGCGTTAACTGACAGGCTTTCGGTGTCAAATTATTTGGAACTCCAGCAAAAGGTGATGTTTTGCTGTCTGGAAATATGGCCTTTTTTGTAATGCCATAATGATAAGTGATTGTTGTACATATGATGTTTTTGAAGGATAATATCAGTGTACTAATACTTTGCACGTGTTTCCCTCCACTCTTTCCATACCCGTAAAAGTTAACTTTCCATATATATGCCTGTAAGAAAATACTGTAAAGTAATGGGATTGCTGAATTTGGCCACCGGAGGTAGTGACCACAGCACTCTGGTTATACTGCATTGAGAGAGGACAGAGCTTGGCAAGATACCAATAAATATGCTTGTCATTTAAACCTTTATCTGATATTTGTGGAATGTGATTTTATAATTGAAGATGCTTCCTGCACCTGTAGCCCCAATATAGATGTTGTTAGTCTGTGAATCTTCCAAATTACTTCGTCTCTTTTTTTCAATTGAAATTAAGCTCTTTGCCTTTTATCAAAATAATATATTTCCAGTCTTAATGTGCCTTTGGCGGGAATCAAACTCCGGTTTTTTGACCTGACAGGCGAACGCTTTAGCCACGAGCGTATCCCATCATTCCTTGATACTGTTGGTACATTTATTATACATTCAAGATTGAATCCAGCTTTGTCACCATATATCCTTCAGTTTGTATGTTAGTGACATGATCTGCACACTGATAATTTAAAAAGTGGAATATAAATAATGATTGTTTGCGATCTTTATCCAATTTAGTTTTCCACTGATTCTGTTTCTCTTTCCACGAAATTCTGTACGAAGGTACTTTTAACAGTTTCACCCAATAACAGTAAAGCATACAGATAATACGTTTCGGTACTTTGATAGATTTATAAGTACATATTATATTCCATGATATTGAGATACCAAAATGATTAACATAATTATATAATGTATAACAAATTAGACAGCAAAAAGCAAAAGCAAAAAAAAAAACGCATGAGCAACATAATGCTGTCAGGTAGTAAGCTTTCAACAATTATCGAAACTGCTTAGTTATGAGCTAATTGCAATCACTACAATTTCCTATAGTCTGCCCAACAGATGGAAACAAAATAGGTATAATATGAAAATTATGAGCTAATTGCAATCACTACAATTTTCTTTAGTCTACCCAAGAGGTGGAAACAAAATATGTCTACAGTATATCCCGTTGGGTAACTGAAATTTGAGAAAACGTCCGTATGGAATAATACCTGTATTCCGAATCAAAAAGAGGTCATACCAAATATGTGCATGTTCACACATTTACAACAGTAATTTACACCGGGAATCATTAATACATTGTAATCATCTTTTATGAAAGTATACATAATGAAATTTGTTCAGTTATGATCAGTCGGATAACTCATACAAGTGAGCACTAAAATTAGGGACCTACCGGTTCATGTCTGTGTGAACACATTCGTCTGTGTTTTATTGTAATTAGCAGTGTCTCCTTGTATAGCATATATAAGAAGTGTACCTAAGGTCAGATATTTAGACTGTTATGTAAATTCCATAACAAAATGTATAAATGATATGACCTATTGGTCAGAAAGACTTATCAGTACCCCAACACCGACCACTGCCACACCCTCTCCCTCGCACACACACACACACACTCCCTAACATAAATATCGCTCTGGCCCATAGACCCGATATTTGAACCTTTTAAATAGACACCATGTGTATGTCAAGAAAGACACACACGTTATTAGTGGTGCTCAGTCATGGGTATCACTTCACCATGTGTTTCTAATTATCTCAGTACATTATGGCGTGGTCGGACTCGCTAACGAACCCTATGTGACAGTTACATTACAGCACCATTGAAATACATGTTAAAGTAGTGCTAATCTTGTAACACTATACTTACTCATTTCCAACCATTTACGCATGTACAAAATATATGACAAACCTCACCCTGGTCATACGAGATTTCAAGGGTATTGAAATGCATGTCCTACAATCACAGCATTTACAACTGTTACACATGTTAGGAAACACATGGAAACAATGGCCAGATTTACACACCTGTGAAATACATGTAAATGCAGAGCCGACTGTTCGTTTATTTTAACACCCCTTTAAACGTGTGTAAATCTGACGGCCAGATGATACGTAGATTTCAAACGTTGTTCATATGGCCGCCGGATGAAACGAGTATTTCCTGACGTTAGTAAATTTAGGTAATACAGTCATTTTGTGTGGTGATATTTGCATATGCTTTTCAGCAATTTGATGTATGATCCTCGTATTATTCATCTGCATAAGGTTTGCAGTTGTTTCCCCTAAATTAGTGGAGAACTTTATCTTCGTTGTAACCATGTATATATTCATAACATATAGTGAGTGTTTTAATTGAGTCTAAACTTTTCATAGGTGGTATATTAGCCGTTTCCATGAATGCGTGCTGCGTGCTGCGTAGTGGATGATATTGCTTACGCTCAAAAAGTGTCCGAATACGCATCACTCAGCTATACGGAGGTCGGAAGTGGGGATTTCCAATGGGTTTTTCCAGCGTCACGTGGTTTCCATTGCGCACACAAGAAAGGAAGACTTGATTTTACGCACCACATTGGCTTTATACAGGTACACATGGAATTGGACACCACGCACACGTAAAAGGCACTACGGACTACGAATCACGCAATTACGCAGACAATACGTACATATGGAAAGTTGGAAACCTAGCTTTGAACACGGGATGAATACGCGTGGCGGACGGGTTGAACACGAGTGACCAACGGGTGTCGGATGCCCACGGGCTAAGTCCAGCATTGTCTCCGTGTCTTAGAAAAATCAACTTTAGGAGTGTATATGTAATACATACGATGGCATACGATGTTTCAGTTCAGTCACACAGCAGTTACACTGACGCCCAACCCATTCCAGCAAAACAAAAATCATAGAACCAGGCATTCCAGTGTGTGATGGTATGAGCAACTATCAATGTCGCGGATTCTGACCAGTCGATCCGCTTGTTCCTTCAACAAGCTTGACGTGCATTTGTGTATATTCCCGGAGAGTGTCATATTTCGGGTTTGATTCGTAACATTGACAATAGGTACACTCACTCAATTCGACCATACATTAGTCATGTGATAATGCAGTGGTTAAATGTAGATACCACACTACACTTACATTACCTGTTAACCAGCGAGAAACCATTGTCAGGCGTTCGTCATTGCATTGCACGTTCCAAAGCTCATGACAATCAGGGATACTATTCTACAATATATGATTGGAAATTTGAAGCAAAATGACAAACAAACTTCTTTTTGATTCAATTTTATTGAAACCCACAAAAATACTACAAAAGCATAATATTGATATATCACGTCAATGGGCTAGTTACTGTAAGCAAGAACGTATGAGTCAAATAGAAGTGACGGGCATATACAGTCGTAAACAAAATTCCCGAATACACAATCAAATAAGCAAACATTATATTATCAGTTTCAATTGTGAATATTAAAGTAATGAAATATGGCTAATACCTTCAATTAATTAAAACAACCGCCACACTGAAAGGAAACATTTGAAAAATCAGGTGTGTTGACGAATATGTTTGTTTAGTGAGTGAGTGAGTGAGTGAGTGAGTCACATCAGCAATATTGCAGCCATATCGTGACGAAAACAATTTACACAATAAAATGTGAAATGAGAACATTTGACAGTGAAATGGAATATATGTACGTTATAAAAAACCTGTCGACAATGGACAGTAAAAGAACTAGAATATCACAATTACAACTAAAAGTAGTGTGGAGAGTTAAAACTGATAGCACTATTTGGACAATACAATATAAAAACAGGCTATAGATCGCCAACACCAGAAGGTTGTTCAGTCTATTGCTGACCATCCATAATGTTTCAACACACCAACAAATATATGAAATAGGAAATTAAAGATATAATATAGCAGCATGCAAAAAAACATTATTCCGTATAGTACAAGAAAACCATAGAGGCACCATAAGAACATTGTACATAAATCGGTATCACGAGTACATCAATCCATAGAGTTGCTGTCCTAACACGAAAAGCACATCATGTGTATTTTTCTAAATACCTAGAAAGTAGTCTGCCATTTAAACAATAGGCAACAGAAAGTACAAGTTTGAACAGTGAATTGGGTGATCCCAAACTACAAATAGTATGAAACTTTACTAGGCCGAAAACAGTAACCGAAAATCTGCAAAGTTTCGATCTGAAACAAAGCTATGATAGGCGTAAAAAATACACCGTTGTCAATTAATCATTCCATGTTTGTTCCATTTTCAATTACCATCAAACAAAGGTTTATGTATTCTTTTTCATGGCAGTTTAGTTGTTATCTGTCCTAAAAGCTGTTTCATATATTAATGGATAAAAAACTTCTACTGGAAATTTGGTAACGTGACCACGTGATGCATGCAGTCAAATACCGATGTGTCGAAGTTGAAGGGACCTATGTAAATACTTGATGAAATTCATAAACACAGATACCCGTGAAGGTCCGGGTTAGAATTGATCTTAAGTAGCCCATGCTAGTCGTCGGAGGCGACTAACGGGATCGGGTGGTCAGGCTCGCTGACTTGCATTGGTAGACACATGTCATCGGTTCCCAATTGTGCTGATCGATGCTCATGCTGTTGATCACCGGATTGTCTGGTCCAGACTCGATTATTTACAGACCGCCGCCATATAGCTGGTATATTGCAGAGTGCGGCGTAAACCTAAACTCACTCACTCACTCACTCACTCACTAAATAATAAGAACTCGTGTTCGATGCCAATATGGTTAAGTCTTCTATTCGTTGGATTCTGGAATATTCAAAATGTTTATTCCTCATTCATTCAGAATTTCAAATATCAGTACACTTCCCTGACCAAGCTAACCTTTAACAGCAGGTATTTAGTTATCATACCTAATTAATCAACGTTATAGAGGGGTGTGGATTCGGGTTAACGTCGCTTGTATCAGACTCTCCCTGGTTCTATCAAGTCGTGGGTGTAAACTCACTCACTCACTCATGAACACAGTACGTAAAATCCAAACTTTGACTTCGTGACAACCGTTGTTCGACACATCCAAGTTCGACACAAAGATGTTTGGCTGTAGCTGAAACTCGCACAGTAAAACAGTAAGGCAAATAATTGCATCACTGATTCAACATAAAACACTAGATAGACCTCAGTAAAACATCTAAACAAAATATATGAATTATATAATATAAATGTTCCCATGTTCCCTGTGTATTCTCATTTCCTTTCAGACATGTTACAATAAGATGTAGCCTTAGATGGACACCAAGATCGGTCATATGTTCTGCTTATGAATGCTTGGAACTGTGTCTGTCTGGAGGCAGTCAACAGGTTCATCCTATCAGGACTTAGGGGATATTAAAATGTGGGCTAAACGACACAATAAAAAAAACCCGTCATGTCACCCCACCCCACGACAACCTAACCTACCACCCCTACCCACGCCACGCCACGCCACGCCATGCCACACCACACCACACCTGCAACACCAAGCCCTCCACACCACACCACATTGCAACACACCGGGATGCACTAAAAGCTGAAATGTTTTGCTTTCCTCAGTCCCGCGTTCGCTGACAAAGAGGTGAGGTGAGGTGAAATTGGGTTTAAAGTCGTGCTTGAGAATATTTCGCTCATATGACGACGTGCAGGCGTGTGTATGTGTATGTGCGGCTGCTTGTACTAGGCCAGACTTTAGCTGGTTTTATAGAGCTAGCCCACTGAGATACCACGCCGCAGTGAAGCATGAATACCCCACTCAGACACATTATACTGACTCCTAGCCGACCAGTCCTTGTTGTACCCATTAATGCCGAGTGCCAGACAGGGACCAACAAGTACCATATTTTAACGTCTTTTGGTATGACGCGGTCGGGGAACAAACCCGCGACCTTCCGCTCTCCTGGCGGACTCTCTAACCACTACACCACGGAGGGGGTCACTGACAAAGAGATTCAATCACATAATTGTTATAGTTCGAAAAACCGACCTAGAATCTAGGGGTTGTACAGAAAGCACTCTTCACAAATCTGAGGGCAAGATCCACCTACATAAAAGTGGAACATGACCATTCTTACGAGTTATATAAATTGTCTAGAATCTTGCGGGTATTGGTAGATAGCTCAAAAAGTGTGCAGGTCTTGAGAAAAAGAACGTTTTTAATCCCTAAACGTTTCCTTAAGAAACTTAAAACTGCTAGTGCGTCAGTTACCGTGTTCATGATTCCAGTTCTATTTCCGGACGATTCGAGGGAGCCTTTCAATTCCTCAAGGTTGCGGTATGCGAGTCGCATGTACTGTGTACCTGCAGCACGTTCAGCAACAATAGTGAACACATGAGATGCAACACACAACACAGCCAACCCAGCTCCGAAACAAGAAAGTTTGGACGCACTTCCACCAATGTAAGGCATTCTGGATAACACTACTCCTGTGACATAAATCGCTCCACCAACAGGAAATGTTACGCGGATAGTTTTCTTTTTTGGAATCATAATACTTGCTGTCCTCATCCACAGCACCAGCCATTTTATGCAAAGCCTGCTTCACTTCTCGCAGTTCTGCCATGTTGATGTTCCTGAAGTCATTCATGACTGAGCTGTACCGATCCTTTGAAATACAAATAACAGAAAGTTTATCAACTTCCGGAAACACACTTCAAATCAATATCATTTGCATTTTGTGGCACTGATATTAGGCCCCGTTGATCTCCTTGAGTTGCCGGACAACCTCCCGTATATGTCTTGCAGTTGCAGAATATCCATGCTTAGTGTTTACTCCGTGTTTCACAAATTCCGTAATGTTCAAACCTATTGAAACAATGGTAAATGGCCCACCTACTCTGGAAAAAGTCTTTAACATTTCCAGTGCGCTTGAACAGGCTACTTTCTGACCATTTCTAAGCGATATTGTTAGAATGGAACTTAAAATCGTAAAAGCATTTATGCATATTCCGTCCAGAGCGTCCTTTTTATCACGTTTCAACATCTGTAACATTTCCTTAGATAAATCGTCAAGGTTTTTCTGTGCAAGCTTTACATGCTGTGTCAATGAACAGTGTTCAGCTAAACGAGAGACTAATCCACCAGTTCCAGCCCATAATAACAATAGTGAACCTGCTAAGACAACTGGAGGCGCAATAAGGAATCCAGAGAGTACACACACACCACCCAATATACCAACGCCAGCACTACCTCTTTTAGTCTTCGCATAGAAAGCAAAATCTTCGTCAAGACTGTCCGCCAGACATCCCAGTGATGTTATTACTTCGCGTAAATTTTGGAGACTCATAATGCTGCAGAAAAAGAAAAAACATCTGCGGAACCCATTGTACAATGATAGCTTGTTTTTAAAGTATCAATAACTTACCCTAGAATATGCTCGCAATCACACATCAGGTATTGCTACGATACTGCAGTTGACCAAACATGTCAAGACTGCTGCATCCAGGACAACATTTCAATATCCAACAAATTGAAATAAAATTTCCATGATTCGTTTGAAAACGTTTTATTTTAATTACGCCTAGTTATTTCCTTCGTCCAGGAATTTCAGGGAAAATTATACTCTTAATTCTGGACGAATATGTATCTTGTGGGAATTCCAAGACATGAACAAACGATTTGAAATCCAAGGTCAATGTTAGTTTATGAAAAATGTCAATCCTCAGTTGGTATATATTCAGCCTTACTACAAACTATCCAGATGCGATATCTGTAACACAATAGTCTAAGAGGCAAAAGAATGTTTCATAATGTTGAGAGTATACGTCAAGTTAGTTCTGACATGAATAAATACACCTTTTCCCCCTCGTGATAAGCAATATGCATTTTTAAATAGTAGGGTTTAATTAAAACTAAATTTATTACAAACTTATCTCACAAAAATAATTTAGTTTCTGGTAATAAACTGACGACACAAGAAAAATGTTTCCACTGTAAGGATTATGTTGCATAAAATTTAGTTTTATTTGTTTTGTTGCTATTTTTGTTGTTGTTTTTAGTGAGTTTGTTTGTTTGCACCTTTACCTAATCAGTTCTTTTCGACGACGAAAACGTCCCCTGAGTCAACGTTCCCAATGGATGGAAGGAATGACATAACCACCGAGCCCAAGTTTGGACGTACATCTGTTGGCATTGAATGTTATGATTATCAAGTTATGGTAACCATTTCTACCTAACCGACATCTCGGGTTCCTTACCTCGTATCGGAACTATAGAAGTCTGATGTGCATGTACTGAAGAGAAACAGCTGCAGCATGGGTATTCAAGAGGCGTTGCTACACCTTATAAGGTACACGGATAGTCATGTGATCTATCAGTGGATATCGGTGAACCTAATGTTATTATCGTTTAGGGGTGGTGGGTCTCAGTAGCGTATGAGCAATATGAATTCCTGCCTCTACTTCCACGAGGAATCTTATACTTATAGATTTGCTACATGTCCTGTGGTCTTGATAGGATTAAAGATTAACAAGACATTCTCGCATATAGTTATACGTGTGAGATTCCTCCGAACCCCATTGTCGTCTGGATCAAGTCGAGTGAGTAAAGTGCGTCATTGATCAAACGGTTTCTGAGAATTATTGATCAGCAATTCCAAGCAAAACTTCAGTTACTGAGGAAAAAGTGCTTTTTACCAGGTATATATTCTGTGCAGTCATGTTGTTGTATAACCGACTCAGCCGAAACGTCAATTCCTTTGTTCCCACGAGAAAAGGGTGGTTTTACGGTGCATGGTTAGATACTAAGTAGGAGGGAGGATCCAGGAATGTTCATGTAATGTTTGCCTCTGTAATATTAATATCATAATTCAGAATACACTTTATTACGATAATGTTATTTATGTACCATGAGATTCCTCACAGCCCTCTTCCCATCCTGAACCAATCAATATTGAAATGTGTGTCCAATCAATTGAGGCATACACTTTGTGAAAGTTAATGCGCAGAAATAAATGCCCTGGAATACAATGCGTAATCAGGCAGAAGCATGTATGGATTATTTCCAAAGCCAAACATGATTTATCATAATTGTCCCCTGGAAATGTGAATTACTGAACAGAGTTTGACTGATATGTTCCAATGATTGTGTTTCAGTCTTTGCCGTTGTGTAGTATTTCAAAACACTGTCAGCAGATTGTGTCACGTGAACGACTTATCAATGTGCTGATGGTCATGTATTGTCAAAACCACTGAATGTCAAAAATCATTGATTGTCAGTAATTATTGATTGTCAGTAATAATTGTTGTCGATAATCATTGATTGTCAGTAATAATTGTTGTCGATAATCATTGATTGTCAGTAATCATTGTTGTCAACATTCATTGATGTCAATATTCATTGATTGTCAGTAATCATTGATGTCAATATTCATTGATTGTCAATAATCATTGATGTCAATAATCATTGATTGTCAATAATCATTGATGTCAATAATCATTGATGTCAATATTCATTGATTGTCAATAATCATTGATGTCAATAATCATTGATTGTCAGTAATCATTGATGTCAATATTCATTGATTGTCAGTAATCATTGATGTCAATATTCATTGATTGTCAGTAATCATTGATGTCAATAATCATTGATTGTCAATAATCATTGATGTCAATAATCATTGTTGTCAATAACCATTAATGTCAATAATCATTGTTGTCAATAATCATTGATGTCAATAATCATTGATTGTCAGTAATCATTGATGTCAATATTCATTGATTGTCAGTAATCATTGATGTCAATAATCATTGATTGTCAGTAATCATTGATGTCAATATTCATTGATTGTCAGTAATCATTGATGTCAATATTCATTGATTGTCAGTAATCATTGATGTCAATATTCATTGATTGTCAATAATCATTGATGTCAATATTCATTGATTGTCAATAATCATTGATTGTCAATAATCATTGATTGTCAAAAACCACTGATTATCTACATGTTGGGGCTGAAAATCACTCAGAAGCATGATTTAAGCAACTTTAACAACCAGCAAAATGCTACATGTTAAAGACTAGAATGGAACTGGACTCGTAAAGATGCAAGTATTGATCGATTTAATCAAAATCAACCTGTATACATGCCTTATGTATAGTCACGGTCAATTATTACCGTCAAAATATCGCTGCATTGAATACAAGTATGTTTATTCATCAAATATTCATTGATTGGGAGCATTCAAACAAGGATCAAACAAGGATCCATTGTATCCAGAAATAAGTGGGTGCAATCATGTCACATGTATCCATACCGTGAATATAACATTGTGTCTGCATCAATTGACATCAAATATCAATGCCGTATTGACATGAATGAATATTAGTGTCTGCATACCGTATTGACATGAGTGAACATTAGTGTCTGCATGCAGAATTGAAATGAGTGAATATTAGTTCTCCATGCCGTATTGGCATGAGTGAATATTAGTGTCTCCATGCCGTCATCACATGAGTGAATATTAGCGTCTGCATGCCGTATTGGCATGAGTGCTGATGGTCATTTATTGTCAAAACCACTGAATGTCAAAAATCATTGATTGTCAGTAATTATTGGTTATCAGTAATAATTGTTGTCAATAATCATTGATTGTCAGTAATCATTGTTGTCAACATTCATTGATGTCAATAAGTATTGATTGTCAGTAATCATTGATGACAATAATCATTGTTGTCAATAATCATTAATGTCAATCATCATTGTTGTCAATAATCATTGCTGTCAATATTCATTGATGTCAATAATCATTGATGTCAATAATCATTGATGTCAATAATCATTGATTGTCAATAATCATTGATGTCAATAATCATTGATGTCAATAATCATTGATGTCAGCAATCATTGATGTCAATAATCATTGTCAATATTCATTGATTGTCAGTAATCATTGATGTCAATATTCATTGATTGTCAGTAATCATTGATGTCAATAATCATTGTTGTCAATAATCATTAATGTCAAAATCTATTGATTGTCAGTAATCATTGATGTCAATATTCATTGATTGTCAGTAATCATTGATGTCAATATTCATTGATTGTCAGTAATCATTGATGTCAATATTCATTGCTTGTCAATAATCATTGATTGTGAATAGCCACTGATTATCTACATGTTGGGGCTGAAAATCACTCAGAAGCATGACTTAAGCAACTTTAACAACCAGCAAAATGCTACATGTTAAAGACTAGAATGGAACTGGACTCGTAAAGATGCAAGTATTGATCGATTTAATCAAAATGAACCTGTATACATGCCTTATGTATAGCCACGGTCAATTATTACCGACCCGAGAAGATCCGGTTTAGAATTAGAATTATCATTGGAACCGGATTGCATGCATGCTGACTAGGCTTATGCATATCATCGCTTGTGTCCCAATTGTGTTGCTCGATGCTCATAACGTCAATCACTGATCTGTCTGGTCCAGGCTCAAATATTTACAGACAGTCGTTACATAGCAGCATTTAGTGCATCGTTAAACAAAAACAAAATCAAGAAATAACCAAATTTGTTGATATCAAGAAAGTCAAAATATCGCTGCATTGAATACAAGTATGTTTATTCATCAAATATTCATTGATTGGGAGCATTCAAACAAGGATCCACTGAGAAAAATGGGTGCAATCATACATGTATCCACTGAATATAAGTGTCTGCTCAACGTCATGTCAACAGTGAATATTAGTGTTTGCATACCGTATTGAAATGAGTGAATATTAGTGTCTCCATGCCGTATTGACATGAGTGAATATTAGTGTCTCCATGCCGTATTGGCATGAGTGAATATGAGTGTCTGCATACCGTGTTGAAATGAATAGATATTAGTGTCTGTATGCCGTCATGACATGAGTGAATATTAGTGTCTGCATGCAGAATTGAAATGAGTGAATATTAGTGTCTGCATGCCGTATTGGCATGAGTGAATATAGGGCCCGTAAGTAGGTCACGGCACTTCGCGAGAGATTACGTTGTTTAGTACTTCCGGTGACAAACAACGTTTTTCGGCAATGGCGATAACACTGTTACATGGGGTATGCCGTGGATAATCATACTCGACACTGGCTGTGTGAATCATAAACCTATGCCATGTAACAGACTATGGACTGCTAAAGCACTAAGGCAATGTTGCATGAACAGCACGAGAATATTTGCCAAACAGATGCAGAGTTGTCACAGCGTCGTCTTCAGGCTGGCCATTAGTCGAGGTAAGTTTGTTACATGGATTTCTTTGTTTTCATTTAAAGGCTGGTATTGTTTAAGCATGGCACGCACAGTAAGGGTGGAGTTGACATGTGTACAGATTGGTTAATCGTTTGATTGCATTTGATATCTTACAGTGGGATTTTATTGTACCCCGGAGAGGGGACCTAATAAAATATGACAGGCAGGTATCCGGTATAATGCATGTGTATCCAAAAAACTGTGTTAATAAATAAAGTATCTTGCAGTTGGAATTATCCAGAAGATAACTTAATGTGCAATGAAAATCCAGGTGTAATTCTAAAAAAAAAAAATGTAATGAATTAAAAAATAATTTAATAGTGCGTAAACAATGATGATTATATATCCACACTTTGATTGATACCAATAGCTCTGAATAGGTGTCTCTCACAAATGTATTCTGTAATATGAGCTTGATTAATATATTATTACAGCCCCATTTAGCATTTGGTTATGGTGCAGCATGTTCAGTTAAACATAACATCCACATGCTTAATTTATCAATAATATCTTGATGTCAACATTGTAAGGAACTGTTTTAGTGTTTACATTTTATTAAGTATATCATACTTGGTCTAACGTGTGTTATGTATTTTTTTCAGTTGGAATAGGTGTGAAGCCCATTTCTGGCGTCCCCAGCCGTGATGTTGCTGGAATATTGCTAAAAGCGGCGTAAAACCAAACTCAGTCAGTCAGTCAGTCAGTCAGTTGGAATAGATGCACATCTTTAAGAGGAGAAAGAAGGAGGAATAGATTTCTTTATCACCACAATTACCATTGACATCAAGAGCAACACAAACTGAAACATCTTCAGATTTCTTTTAACATCTGGTGGTCAAGCAATATATGTACATTGCAAATGAAGAAACAGCAAGTCATTGAAGTGTTGTATGTACAGTTATAAAACATATTAAAGCCCTACACATCATCCTTTGGAAACTTGCTGGAACAGGAAATGCTTGTAACCAGCAAGGTGTTTTGGAAAGTCTTGTGACATCATGGGACTCTCAGATAATTCAGTGAGAATTTAGATGAGTGACCATGAAAGAACATTTGTATTCCAGATGATGCTGTTACAGTATTTTTTCAGGTTTAGCATCTGGGAAATGCAAAGAATGTTTGATATGTTATGAGTAATTATGTCTTTGGAATAAACTTGCAGAATAGTTCTAAAACTTGTTTATTGTTTTTTAAGTGTGGATAAAGCAAGCACAAATTGAATGGTTTGGAAGAATTCTGCTTTTAGCCATGATATTGAGTTGACAGTAAATATACAACGATGGATGTAGGAGATTAGATTTTCAGTGTATATAGCAAAGGTTTCCAAGTGAGAGAATTGGGTTTTACACTGCTTTTAGCAATATTCCAGCAACATAATGCTGGGGAGAGCAGCAATGGGCTTCACACTTTGCACACATGTGGGGAATCAAACCCGGGACTTCAGTTTTTCAACAGTTTAACCACTAGGTTACCCTACTACTCCAGTTTCCATGACAAAACATGCTTTCCAATGAAAAGTTACACTTAATCAATGGCATAGGCATGTGATTCTACATGACATGGAATTTTATTGAAATATGAAATTCTTTGTTTTTATTTGCTGTAAGATTACAACACTGGTTCATAGCACAATAACCAGTACACATTATTCTTTTCCATTATTTTAAGACATATTGGTCTAACTGTATAGTGGAAAATATGGAATGCCAGTTACCAACCTTGGCCTCATTGGCAGAATATTTGGAATATGTAAGTTACTAAATATGGGTGAAAAACACTATATTACATGACAAGTAATTATACTCATGCTGCTATCAGCCAGTGTCTGCAGAATCTACAGTCATGACATAGTATATATGCACATTTAGTTTCCCCATGTATTGATCAGTATATTTTACAATACAGGAAATGTCTTTGAGTGATTACTCCACATTTTGAGTGTATTTGGTCTTGCATTTTTGCCAATTGTGACTTGAAGGTGCTGTGTGCTGCTTCATATTTTGCTTACAGCCTAGCAGAACCTCACCCCTGCATAACCAAGAACTAAGTAACACTCATGTACTTTAGATCATAGTACATTGTTCACTCACTCCAAGACATCTAGTACAAAGTGTAATAAATGTTGTCCAACAACCAGTTTTTATATATCACCTCTAAAATAATGTTTACATAATTTGATAAATAATTGCTTCATGATGAATATTCATATGGCTGAGGGTTTTCACATTTTTGTTTTGAATATCTGACAGTAGTAACCGAAATAATTGTAACCATGCCATCAAGGTTATTTTGTCGAGCTGTTGATCGATTTGTGACACTATGACTTCTTGTGTGAATAAAAACGTCACCATAAATGGGAAAGTTCATATATTTATAAAAAAAATTATAATGTCACAAGAACTGCTATTTATTCCAGGCATTGGGAAAGACTGGCCATTTTGCACATTAGAATAAAAATGCCCCATTAAAATTATGAAGTTTACTATTGATACAAGGGCAGTGGCCCATTCTAAATTCAGAAAATGGCTAATAATCCTGAAAATGTCGAAGGTCTCCATCCCAATTCCTGTATTCAATGTATCATTATCAGTATATTTACAGCATGGCAAAGAAACAATTTGACACATGCAGATCCCTGTCATCTATCCAAAGTAAAATTTATAATGCATTTTCTTTCACATTTGCAAAACAACAAACAATTTATTTCATGTATCTTAGAGTCATTCTGTCACCTGAACTGGCATAAAGTCATCCCATGAACTTGGAAGAGAGTAAAATTATTAAGCCTACCAACTAGTTTACAAAGTATTTATATTAGTACCTCAAGTATTTATACACATGCATTTTACATTGCATAAAGCCAATTGTCTCTATTGAATATTTTGTAACTATTCCAAATTAAAACCTATTTTGTACATATCAATATTGATATTTGTTAGAAACTATTTGATCTCAAATAGTTCTAACAAATATAAATATATTGAATATGTACAAAATAGTTTTTAATTTGGAATAGTTACAAAAAATATTGCTAAGCAGAACAAATGTATTTAGAAAATAAATAACAAATTAAACAAACAAAAATTCTAATTTGGAATTACATACTTTTATTGAAAAGGAAATGACAGAGTCAATGTGGCCAAATATGAATAGAACATCAACTTGATAAAGTTGGTAACACATAGCTGTTTATGAATTGCAGTATATTAATTAATAGCTTTATTAATTCAATATAAATACATATTACTCAAATGCATTTTACGTTAACCATGTCATTGATGCCCGAAATATGTTTGTGACAAACACTGTCCGCGATACTGAAAAAGAAACACGTTTAGCGATAGAACTGCACTGGTTGTCAAAAATATATTATAGCTAAAGAAAGGTACTCATATGTTTTCGAATTGACTCATGTATTAGTGTCTCCATGCCGTCATGAAATGAGTGAATATTAGTGTCTGCATTCCGTATTGAGTGAGTGAGTGAGTTATTATTTAACGTCACATCGGTAATATTTCAGCCATATCGTGACGAGAACAATTAATTTTATGCATAGTAAGCAATGGTAAACTATAAAAACCTGTCAACGAAGGACAGTAAAATAACTAGATTATCACAGATTCGTATTTAAAACTAGCAATCAAATCTAAAACAGTCTAACTATAGGACAATACAAGGTAAAAAACAGGCTATATATTGCCAACAACTGAAGGTAGATCACCATACTAGGGACCATGGGGACTTATAGTACATTTGCTTCCTGCATGGTCCCTAGCTGGATTTACACCTTCCTCTCAGCTATTAGCAATGTAAGATAATCTAGCCATAAATTAAACGAACATATATTCTACGATTAAAAGAGTAGTAGGTTTAAATTTACTTTGAATGTTTTGGGACTTACGTACCCTCTCAAGAGGACAATAATTTTACGCTACTTCAACCCCCTTTGAGGGCACTGCCACTAACAATCTAAGCTACTAATCAAATCTACCAATAATTAAAATACATATATGTACAGAACATATTATTCAAAATTCATTCATTAAATCAATTTCTTTTAAAAAGCCAATAATTAAATGACAATTAACAGTGTTAAAAAGATCCTTAACTGTTTTCACATTGAAGTATTTATCCCTTATGATGGAGAATTCAACACAGTCAACCAGGACATGCTTGACCGTGGTTCTCTCATCACAAGGGATACAAAACGGAGGATCCTCACCTTTCAATAGGTATGCGTGAGTGTATCTAGTGTGGCCAATACGACATCGTCGCATGATGACCTCTTCAAATCTGGACTGACAACCCAAGTAAGTGTAACCGATATAGGGTTTTATTTCATGTAATTTATTGATACCTACTTGGGTGTCCCACTTCTTCTGCATCAGATCACGGATGTAAGTTCTAATGCTAGCTTTGTAATCAGAGTATGGAATTAGAAGTGGTGTCACAGATTTGTTGAGTGTTGCCTTAGCAGCAAGATCGGCCAGTGTATTCCCAGAAATGCAAACATGGTTGGGTAACCAACAAAAGACGATATCGCATTGGCCAGTAGCAAGCTCATTATATAATTCAATAATTTCTAATAAAAGTGGATGTTTACAACAAATATTTTTAATAGCCTGAAGGCAAGAAAGTGAGTCAGAAAAAATGATATATTGTTGATAGTTAGGGCGTTTTTTAATATATTTTAAGTCTGTTAATATGGCGTTTGCTTCTGCTGTAAAAATAGAGCTGTTATCTGGTAAACGAGAGGAGATTGTTCTGGATCCAATGACAGTGGCACAAGCCACCGCGCCACCATCCTTGGACCCATCTGTAAATAAGGATTTATATGTATTATATTTACTTTTTAATTGATTATATTCTTGTTTATATTGTAATTCATTAGTTTCTGCTTTTTTAAATGCTGTTAATGTTAGGTCAACTTGTGGCCTAACCAACTGCCAAGGAGGAGAAGAAAGAAGACGAGAAGGAGCTATATTTTCCAGCTCAATGCCAGCAGCAGAAAAGAATGGTTTAATTCTTAAACCAAGAGGTGGAACAAGAGAAGGCTTTTTGTTATACAAATCCTCATAAAGAGGATTAAAGACACAGTTGAATGCAGGGTTAGACTTGTTAGAATAAAGTTTTGTTATATACTGCAAGGATAATTTTATACGGCGTTGTGTAAGAGATGGTTCATCTGCCTCGACGTAGAGACTGTCAACAGGAGAAGTTCTAAAGGATCCAAGACAAAGTCTTAGACCTTGGTGATGGACAGAATCTAATAGTTTTAAGTTGCTTTTGCAGGCTCCACCATATACGATGGAGCCATAATCAAGTTTCGAGCGGACCAATGATCGATATAGATGTAGGAGAGTGGCTTGATCCCCTCCCCACTTAGAATTTGAAACAACTTTCAACAAGTCAAGTGCCTTCATGCATTTAGTTTTAAGGGATTTAATATGCGGCAGAAACGTTAAATGAGAATCAAACATTAAACCCCAAGAACTTGGCCTCCTTTACAACTTTGATGGGAGTGCCATTGAGAAACAGTTCCGGGTCTTTATGCGGCTTATATTTTCTACAAAAATGTATACAATTAGTTTTGGATTTAATGAATTTAAAACCGTTATCAAGACACCATTTATTTATTTTATTTAAACACAGCTGCATTTGCCGTTCAATAGTATGCATATTCTTACCGCGACAAGAAATATTAAAATCATCCACAAAAAGTGATCCATCAATTGAATCATTTAAAACCTTTGATAAACTGTTAATCTTGATACTAAATATAGTGACAGACAAAATACTGCCTTGTGGAACACCCTGATCCTGATTGTAATGATCAGACAGGGTAAAACCCACGCGGACTTGAAATTGTCTGTTACTTAAAAAGTTAGTTATGAATTGAGGCAAACGGCCTCGCAATCCGAAATCATGTAAAACTTTTAAAATGCCATATTCTTCCACGTAGTGTCATATGCTTTTCAAGATCAAAAATGATAGACACGGCGTGTTGCTTATTAATTAGAGCGTTTTTAACAAACGATTCCAAACGCACTAGGTGGTCGACAGTACTTCTGTTTTTACGGAAACCACATTGTATATCTGTTATAAGGTTATTTGTTTCCAAGTACCAAACAAGTCGATTATTTATCATTCGTTCCATGGTTTTGCAAACACAGCTAGTTAGTGAAATCGGTCGATAATTGGACGGATCCGTATGATCACGTCCAGGTTTAGGTATTGGTACTACTATAGCGTCACGCCATGAGGAAGGAAAGTTACCTGATGTCCAAATATCATCAAAAAGGTGTCTCTAAACATGATTCCGGTAAGTGCTTCAGAAGCTGATAATGTATGTTATCAGCACCTGTAGCAGTATCGTGAGCCTGATCAAGAGCAGTATGAAGTTCATGAATAGAAAATAGTTCATTGTAATCTTCCCCATTATCTGAAATGAAATTAATAGTTTTCTTTTCCTGTTGTTTTTTATAATTTTGAAATTGAGGTAAATAATTCGATGAGGAAGAGTGTTTGGCCAAAGTTTCTCCAAGTTTATTTGCAATATCAGATTTACTAGTTAATAATTCGTCTCCATCTTTAAGATGCTTAATGCTAGATTTAGAACCCTTACCTTTTATTTTCTGGATCATATTCCATACTTTTGATATCGGCGTTCGTGAATTTATTTTGGATACATAATTTCGCCAGGATTGACGTTTATTTTGCTTGAAGGTACGCCGTGCCTTAGCATTTAAAATTTTAAATGTATTCAAATTATGGACCATAGGATGGCGACGGAAATAATTCTCAGCTTTCTTCCGTGCCTTCCTAGCCTGTTTGCACTCATTGTTGAACCATGGTTTTCGTATGTGTGGAATTGCAGAGGATTTGGGGATACACTCATCAGCAATGTTAATTAGTTCATCAGAGAAATCCTTCAAAGGATCAGTACATTCTATAAAGAGTTCAGATTTAAGTCCGCTACAACACAGAGCTTGATACAAGGCCAGTTAGCCTTTTTAAAGTTCCATCTTGAATATGGGGTAATATCAGATCGGGTTACAGGTTTTAGTATAGTAGGAAAATGGTCACTTCCACAGAGGTCATCATGGACCGACCATTCAAATTCATTTAGTAATTCTGAATTCGTGATTGATAAGTCGAGGGCAGAATAGGTTCCTGTACCAGGGTGTAAATACGTGTTGGAACCATCATTATAAATACATAAATCATTGTCTGAACAAAACTCCTCCAGTAGTTTACCTTTAGCATTTGTATTTACACTACCCCACAGTGGGTTGTGCCCATTTAAATCTCCCATAATAATACAGGGCTTCGGGAGTTGGTCATATAGAGATTGAAGATCAGTTTTGTGAAAAGTCGAAGACGGAGATATGTAGAGAGAGCATAATGTAAATGCAGCGTGCAAAGTTATTCGCACTGCAACAGCCTGAAGATGAGTAGTAAGTACAACAGGGCTATGGATAACGTTCTGTTTCACTAAGATGGAAGATCCTACAGAGGCCCTATCACCCGGAGGTGAAAAACAATGATAAGCATTAAAATGACGAAGGTCAAAAGTATCTGTCTGTTTTAAATATGTCTCCTGTAGACAGATCGCTGATGGTGTAAAATCTTGGACTAATAGCTGCAAATCGCTTAAGCTAGTCCTCAGTCCTCTGCAGTTCCACTGCACAATATTATTGGAATAAACTATCTTTTGGGGGGATTTACTGGGGATCTACCCCGCACCTGTTTGGAGGGCGACAAGCTATGTGCCCTAGAATGGACGTTTTCAGATACGTCCATGTCCTCAAGAGATCCATATTTGTTGAACAACTGAATTTTATTTTGCGACCCTTTTGGAGCTCTTCCACTTTGTTTCTTGATAGCATCAGGCTTAGGCTAACCTTTACTTTTAACAATTTGTTGATTGTCAGATGACGATTGAGTGAGTGAGCGTGATTGAGAGGATGATTTATGATCAGAAGAAGACTTTGACGTACCAGGAAGTGATTCCTCAGTCTGAGATGATATCGCAGGGTACAAATTCTGTGGAGAGTCCCCTTTGACCCAAGTCAAGGTTGTTTGGCAGCTAGTGGATGATTTTGTTATTTTAGAGTTAGACTCAGATGGTGTTTTTGCTTCTGCAGCATAACTCTCTGGAAGGTCAGATCTCTTTACCAGTTTTTTTGCCTCAGAAAAAGTGATATTTTGGGTAAATGTGATTTTGTTAATTGCCATTTGCTCTTTCCAAATGTGACACTCTTTCGAAAAAGCTGAATGGTCGCCCGAGCAGTTGGTGCATTTTTTAAAAGTACTGTTACAATCTGCTGTTGTGTGTGTCTTCTCACTACAGTGAGCACACACAACAGACAATGTACAAGTATTTACACCGTGTCCATATTTCTGGCATTTAAAACACCTGAGTGGGTTAGGGATGTAGGTATCAACGGGAATGTTACAGCAACCTGCCTTCAGCGATTTAGGAGCATTTGGAGATGAAAAGAAAAACAGACAGGTATTCGTTTTGAAAGTTTCTTTGTTTTTTCGGGTTGTAAAGCGCTTAACATAAAGAACACCTTGATCTTTCAACCCTGATACCATGTCAAGTTCCGTCATGTCAGCAAACAATCTATCACGGTCTCTGACGATTCCTTTACTTGTGTTCAAAGTTTTGTGAGCAGAGACCGAGACCTGAATGCCAACGAACAATTCCGTATTCATCAAGTTGGTTGATTGCTGTTGGTTGATTGCGCACCTGAACGGAGACGTTTAATGTCCTTTACATCCCCAGCAATACCTTGAATACCCTTAGATACTGCAAAAGGGTTCAACTTTAATGGAGTCTTGTTTAGAGTCTCGATTACAAGGAAACGTGGCCAATACTCAATCGATTTGGGCAGTCTGTGGTCATCATCAACAGGGTCATTGTCAAGAGGACGTTTGGTTTTTTTTGTTGGTGTTTCATAAGCCATGGATATTTTGTTAGATTTCATCATCCGAGCTCCCCAACCACCACGGAGTATCACAAGGACAATGCTAAAAACAAGCAGATCTCCGGCTTGCAGCACCAAGGATACCCGGATGACACACTCCAGCAGAAAAATTAAGAAGATTAATGAATCCACCAGATTGGCCCATGAGCCACCGCCTTCTGGACATTCGACTCTAGGCAAAAACATACATGAAATTGTGCAGTTGAAATTCAGAAATTCAAAGTTCAAAAATTGCCAAGACTTAAAAATATCATGTAATAATTCTCAAATTTTGGGCAACATTTTACAGTTGTAGCACAGGGCTTGGCGTGACCAGCCGATTGATTGAACCGGGCCAGTTCAACCACCCGTCCAGGTGAAGTAAGGGCCGAAGCGGTGTGTCGGGCAACAGGAACACGGTTCCAGGCCCCTACTGCCCTCAACCACCAGACTCCCGTCTTCCACCGACACAGGGGCGCAACCCACAGCAAACGGGTTGGTGGACCAAATATCCCCCCGGGTCCACAACGTGGGGTCGAAGAGCGCTTAACGTTACCCAGCACCCACAACGGGGAGGTGGCTCTTCACGGGTGCCGCATTCCGTATTGAAATGAATCGATATTAGTGTCTGCATGCCGTCATGACATGAGTGAATATTAGTGTCTCCATGCCGTATTGGCATGAGTGAATATTAGTGTCTGCATACAGTATTGAAATGAATAGATATTAGTGTCTGCATGCCGTCATGACATGAGTGAATATAAGTGTCTCCATGCCGTATTGGCATGAGTGAATATTAGTGTCTGCATACAGTATTGAAATGAATAGATATTAGTGTCTGCATGCCGTCATGACATGAGTGAATATTAGTGTCTCCATGCCGTATTGTCATGAGTGAATATTAGTGTCTGCATGCCGTATTTGCATGAGTGAATATTAGTTTCTCCATGCCGTCATGACATGAGTGAATATCAGTGTCTGCATACCGTATTGAAATGAATAGATATTAGTGTCTGTATCCCTTCATGACATGAGTGAATATTAGTGTCTGCATGCCGTATTGGCATGAGTGAATATTAGTGTCTCCATGCCGTCATGACATGAGTTAATATAAGGTGTCTGCATTCCGTAATGGTATGAGTGAATATTAGTGTCTGCATGCCGTCATGACATGAGTGAATATTAGTGTCTGATGCAGAGTTGAAATGAGTGAATATTAGTGTCTGCATGCCGTATTGACATAAGTGAATATTAGTGTCTCCATGCCGTATTAGCATGAGTGAATATTAGTGTCTCCATGCCGTATTGGCATGAGTGAATATTAGTGTCTCCATGCCGTATTGGCATGAGTGAATATTGGTATCTGCATGCCGTATTGAAATGAATAGATATTAGTGTCTGCATGCCGTATTGACATAAGTGAATATTAGTGTCTGCATGCCGTATTAGCATGAGTGAATATTAGTGTCTCCATGCCGTATTGGCATGAGTGAATATTAGTGTCTCCATGCCGTATTGGCATGAGTGAATATTAGTGTCTGCATGCCGTATTGGCATGAGTGAATATTAGTGTCTGCATGCCGTCATGACATGAGTGAATATTAGTGTCTGCATGCCGTATTGACATGAGTGAATATTAGTGTCTGCATGCCGTATTGGCATGAGTGAATATTAGTGTCTGCATGCCGTATTGGCATGAGTGAATATTAGTGTCTGCATGCCGTATTGAATATTAGTGTCTGCATGAATATTGAGTATAAGTCTGCATGCCGTATTGGCATGAGTGAATATTAGTGTCTGCATGCCGTATTGGTATGAGTGAATATTAGTGTCTGCATGCCGTATTTGCATGAGTGAATATTAGTGTCTGTATGCCGTCATGGCATGAGTGAATATTAGTGTCTACATGCCGTATTGACATGAGTGAATATTTCTGGCTATATGCTATTATGGCAGGTGAAATGCTACATGTTATCATGATTCCTATCCCAAGAAAAACAATGCATTCTTTTCGACAGCCAAAGTGTATGCCATCCAAATAGACTCCACATTTCATAAGCTCACTGGATGTCTTACGAGTTGTATTTTACGCCTCCAAGCCATAAATTATTAGCGGTCCCTTACAATGGTTCCATCTGCTATCTTCGCAACGAAGATTGTTCCAACAAGTTTGGCATAACGCGCACCGTCTGTCTCCAGGGCGTCAGCCAGGTTATGTAATGCATTTATGATAACGCGTTACTGATTCTTCAGTCATTGTTGTAATGGTCATTGATCCTGAAATATTAAAACAAATAAATAATTTAAGTGATAGTTTTAATGTTACGTAAAAACATTACTCTTTCTTTCTTCATTTTCAGACATAATTCAGATTCTGTATGTTTTTTCAGACTCTATTTTTTAAAGTTTTATTTAGTGTAGATAAACTGATTACAGTTGGTCTATGCAAACAATGAATTTGCTGACATGTTCAATATTGTTAGAATTGCCTGCTTCGATCATGGTTCACAACAATATTTGAGAGAATATAATGAATAGAGTTTTATTCCCAGAACTGTTTGTTTTCATCATCAATAACCTTTGGCATCGTCTTACTCAGCAAATTCTGACAATATGGAAAATAAATGGCAAGCTATAGCCTTGACACAAAACGAAATTTAGATGGTTGACTTAAACCCTGCCCTCAAAATGCACAATCTGTGTATGATACGTGTAATATGACAGGATGAGTTAACTCCCTTAGGTTGCCAAAGCGGTTTGAAAATGACTCTGATTTGGGTACACACGCACCTTGCCCAGGAGCGGTTATAAACGATATACTGCATTTTGCAAGATTCAGAGTTCTGATTTATATTTGTATTTCTGATATGAATGTTAGCCTTCGTATAAATTGTCAGAAAGCCTTTGTTGAAATCTCTGCTCAATCCTGACTTACCAAAAGCTAGAGAACTGTTTAGTTTCATCATCCAAAAGCTGGCACATCATGATATAACGGAAATGAAGTCATTCAGAAAGTCACAATATAAAGTATTTGGGAGTTTATGTTATGTTGGTTTTTTTTTTAATATATCCCAAGTGTATGTATTCCAGCTTCATTAAAATATCAGCATGATCTAAGCCAGATATAGTACTTTATTATGGTGGAGGTGAATTCATTTAATGTATTGTAATGCTGTGACAGGGTGTCTGTGACACTCTCCAAGAACGGTGTCATTTGGAGTATTCATATTCAGTTGGGGACACCTTTTTAAGAAAACTATCTGTACGTTTTCTATTGACCTCTTGCATGAAGTTTCAAAGATTTCAGCACCATAACACCATATTGGAACTATCATACATTGGAATTGTCTTCAAATGGCAAAGATCCACATTTCCAATTATCCAGTTATATCCATTGTGATTATTGAGAGACGATTTCATGGATGACGAACTGGATCAAGAATCAAACGGATCTAAAACACAGTTTTCAGAATACCAGACAATAGTTCAATTTACACTGCTGAAGCTAAAGGCTATTCTGATAGTGTTGGAGTATAAGCATCATCAGCCAAATAATAAACCATTTGCCATCTTTTCTTGTTCCCTGTCATTCCATCAGCCTCTGGAAGATGTTTCTTTTAATCAAACATATGTTATTGAAATTTTAAAGCTGTATCATGATCTTTCTACTGGCCGACTTTCAGTCTGACTGTGAAATATTCTCTGACAAGGGATACATATTAAAAAGTTTTTTCATCTTCACAGGATGATCAGTTCACGTTTACTTCTAGGCTGTTAAAAAGAAAAAAGATTTGTTCGATACATTTTGATTAATAGAGGTTTAATTAGGTTGATGTAATAAGATAAATAATATTACCATTGTCCCTTGTGAAGCTTGTGAATGTTTTACTGCCCCTGCGATAGATATTTAGCATAACTCTTCGCGTCTATATTTGGCCGATGTGACGTTAAATGTTTGCTCATTCAAACACTGTGACATGGTGATGGATTAGAAAAAACACACACACACACATACACACACTCATACACGTGCGCGCTCGCCTCTACATGCCCTTTTGATAGCTTTTATTATGCAGCTTGTTCGCTTGAGATTTCTGGGTAAAATCCATATTTTCACAAAAGGATACATTTAATCTGTTATCCAGAATATATTTCAGAACAGGGCATAGTGAATCAATACCTTTCCGTATTCTATCATGACAGGTCCAGGCTCGAATATAAACAGATAACCGTAAAAACGGATATTGCTGAGTGTGGGGCTAACAACAATTAAACAAAAAAACAATGTTAATACAATATTATTGATTTATTCACCGTCATCTTAATCAAAACCTTACAGTTTATATATTTGAAGCACCTATATTACATTCAGCTGTGACAGGTACGTGGCTGGTGCACAGACAACATTAGATCACAAGACAGTTAACAATAAATTGAGAAGAAAACCTCGGGGTCTGTTAACCCTAAAACTCGATGCCCCCCTACAATAAATCACAGTAAATTATGCGTGAAATTTTACAAGACATCACAGCATATTCACGTGCAGTCTTACAACATATCACAACACATACACGTGTAGTCTTACAATACAAAACAGCACATACACGTGTAGTCTTACAATGCATCACAGCACATACACATGTAGTCTTACAATACATCACAGCACATACACGTATAGTCTCATAATACATCACAGCACATTCACGTGTAGTCTTACAAGATATCACAACACATACACGTGTAGTCTTACAACACATCACAGCACATACACATGTAGTCTTACAATACATCACAGCACATACACGTATAGTCTCATAATACATCACAGCACATTCACGTGTAGTCTTACAATACATCACAGTACATCCACATGTAGTCTTACAATATATCACAGCACATCGCATGTAGTCTTTCAATGCATCACAACACATACACACGTAGTCTTACGATACACCACAGCACATTCACGTCTTGTCTTACAATACATCACAGCACATACACGTGTAGTCTTACAATACGTCACAACATATACACGTGAAGTCTTACAATACATCACGGTACATATACGTGTAGTTTTACAACACACTGGTTTCAGATATCTCTGCTGCACAGACATTGACTTGTCTCTGACCGCTTAAACATTCAGTCTCCTACGCCTGACTTGGTATTGTTATACTGGCTAAGGTAAAATAGTGCTTCAGGACGTGCGACTGTTTAGACAATACACATCTGTTTATGACTAGTATAATAATATCATAATCTCAGCTCTGTAATGACCAAGGTATATCCGGGTTACAATTGGTCTTCGGCAGCTATTGGGATCGGCTAGTCAGGCTTGATAACTTGGTTGATGCATGTCACTCACTGGATTGACTGATCCAGACGCGATTATTCACAGACCACCGTAAACAAAGGGGGTGTTGCAGGGTGCGGCATTAAACAACAATTAAACAAATAAACCTATGTTACAATAAATTTACTTGGTCTATTCACTGCGTGGTTGGAGAAATGACGTCATCATCTAAACCTAAAAATTACAGTATATATACTACGGGAATGAATAATCTGTACATAATTTGATGTTATGTCATTTTAATGCAAAAACATAATAACATGAATTGTGGTGTTTTCCTTAATCACTGTTTAGCTACTGACAGGATAATCCTGAAATCTGTATGATTTGACATTGGGCATCGTGACACGCCCTTGAAGCGATGTGGTGTTCTTTTATGCTATGCACGGTAACTTTTTTCCGCCAGTATACATTTGAAGCT
This sequence comes from Haliotis rubra, assembly GCF_003918875.1. Lineage (NCBI taxonomy): Eukaryota > Metazoa > Mollusca > Gastropoda > Lepetellida > Haliotidae > Haliotis > Haliotis rubra. The sequence continues at coordinate 449,500 of NW_025767454.1, read as the reverse complement.
CTTATTTCAAATTCAACTATTACAGGTAAGAAACTAGGGCATATACAGCAGAAGATTCACATTCAGACTGTTAACAACACACTGAGAAGAACGCTGCAACAGCCATGGCGTAAACATGTATCCTGGCCAATACATCACAGAACGTCTTGGCTCACGTCTCCGTGTGTTCAAAGCCAATTCGTCCACGTCTCAGTGTGTATATTATTGGAATTATTGGCAGTCTTAGTTGAAAGGAAACCAAGTTCACTGAAATCCATAAGGACGTTAACAAAATACAGAACACGTAAATCCTAATGTATAACATCCTACAAACCTACAAACCTACAAACCAACTGACACATTAACACGAAACAGTCGGTTAGAAACTCATTGTGTAACGTTTTGGATGGGACCTGACGAACGTGTAACAGTTTGCGCCCAAATTAGATGTCCCAACAAACTTTTGCCAAACAAATCAGTTATAATAATGTTAAACCTCAGGAAAAAAACATTGCATTATTTTTTTTCGTCAGCCAAAGTGTATGTCGTCCAAATCCCCCCACAGTTCATAAGGTCATTGGCCCTCTTACGAATTGTATTTGTGAGATCCGAATTGTATTGAGTTTTGTTCTTCTTGACATACACTCCTACGCTAAATGTGACTGTAGCCCTTGAATACGGTTGATTTTTCTTTAAGAAGGCCATAGCATCACTCCCTTTCATCGTGTTTCCGTCTTTGAGCGTCAGTACCAGAGATGTCACATCAATCATTTCCCCTAAATTCCTAACTGCTCTGATGTCACAACTTCCAAGTGGGCTCTGTTTTTTTAGGTACTGTGAATACTCGTCAAAGATGGCTTGTGCTTCTTTCACATGGGATGTGAATGATGCATTTTCTGCATACCTTGTATACGCACCAACAGCGCCAATGCCACTTCCCAAAACCATCCCAACTAGAGCTATGGCGGGAACCACTGTGGCAAGAGAGAAACCAAGAAGCGAGAGACCAAAGACACCTCCAACACTCGCAGTTACAATGGTTCCTCCTGTTATGTTCACAACAAAGTTTCTTCCAGCAATTTTGGCATAACGTGCATCGTCTGCGTCCAGAGCGTCAGCCAGTTTATGTAATGCGTCCTTCACTTTGTGAACAAACGCTATTGCTGCTTCAGTCATTATTGTTGATGCTTCTTGAACCTGAAATATTAAACATTAAAATCAAATTATCAATTTAAGGGAAAATTTTAATGCTTCGTAAAAATGTTACTCCTTCTTTCTGCATTTTCAAACATAATTCAAATTCTGTGTGCTTCTCCAGTGTACATATACTGATTACGGTAGTTCTATGTATTCAACGAATTTGCTGACATTTTCATTAGTAAGTGAATGGCCTGCTTCGATCATGCTTCGCAACAATGTTTGAGAGAATTTTATAAGGCTGAACAGCTTCATTCCTAGAACTGTGTATTTTCAACATCAATTTGGAAAATAAATGGCTAACACTGGCACAAAATATATGCTTGCCAGCCAAAATAAAATGCTTGTCAGGTCAACCGTCAGTTAGAAGTTTGACTTAAACCCTGTCCTCTGAGTAATAATCTAGGTATGGTACGTGGAATATGACAGGAAGAGTTAACTCCTCTTGGTCGCCAACATGGGTTGAAAATGAAAAATGTCTATTTACAACACACGTACCTTAACCGGGAGCGTTTCCATACGATACAGTGGATTTTGCGAGATTTATCGTTGTGATTTATAATTGCATTTCTGATGTGCATGAATGTCAGTGTTCGTCTAAATTGTCAGAAAATATCTGCTCAATCCTGACTCATCAAAGGTTAGAGAACTGTATAGTTTCATCATCCAAAATCTGGTACATCATGATATACGGAAATAGAGGTCATGGCATAAGATACAGTCAGAAAGACACAATATAAAATATCTGGGATTTGATGTTATTTATTTAAATACCCTATGTGTATGCCTTCCAGCTTCGTCAAAATGTCAGTACGAGTGAGTGAGTTTAGTTTTAGCAATATTCTAGCAATATCACGGTGGAGGACACCAGAAATGGCGTTCACACATTGTACCCATGTGGGGAGTCAAACCCGGGTCTTCGGCGTGAGGAGCGAACGCTTTAACCACTACCCCACCGCCACAGTACGATGTAAGCCAGATATAGTAGTGTATTATGGTGGAGGTGAATTCGTTTCATTTATAACATACAAATATATGTTTAAGAATAAGTCTTTTCTTTGTTTATAATTTTTTGGGCTATTTGCCATCATAAGTATATCAAGTCTATCAATGAAATTTGCAAAAAGAAATCTTTTTGGTATGGAACGATCAGAATAATTATGTAAAGTTTGTCCAAAGGAAGATGTGGTATGGTTTCATTTTATTAAAAAATTGTCCATATTGTAGAAATATGGTTAGTTAGATATCATGCCTTCACAATATTTTTGTTCGAATATGAATTGATTTTATCATCAACAACATTGAGTGAATCCTAAAACGTTACTGACAAATGCGCACCTGGCCAATCATTATGCAATACTGAGGAAATACAAATCATGCTTGTTGCTTTGTTTTCAGGCTTTAAAAGCATTTGACTGTCAGAGTTATTCTGAGCAGACTATTAGTGGCCGTTCAATTAACAGTTGTAACAAATGTTAACTGTCTGACATATTTGGAATTTGGGGCGGTATTTTGTGTTAGTTACATCTTTGTTAGAATTTCAGTATATTGTCGTCAATACATTCTTTACAAATATAATACTTCCTGTTATCGTTAGCATATGCAGACACATTAACGGAATAGCCCGACATGACTGTTCGGAATAGACCGACATGGCTGTTCCGACAAATGACTGACGGTAATAGACCGACATGAATACTGTTCGGAATAGCCCGACGACTGTTCGGAATAGCCCGGCATGGGTGTTCGGAATAGACCGACATGACTGTTCGGAATAGCCCGACAAGGGTGTTCAGACGAGTTGGCAAGGGGGACAATTGAAAATTTGAAGATGTGAAATATCCATCAGCAACAGGATTGGTCGACAGGATTTATTTACCTTTGTGCGTCAATAGTATTCCCACTGAACAGTCCTTTGTTACTATTACTTATTGCTTCATATAATAAAACACAACAGGAATTAGATATGATATGGTGTTAGCTGTTCGGTAATACTCGACACCGCTCTACACCAAATGACGCTTCTACCAGTTTCATCACACATCATCAAGAATGCAGCCATGTTGAAATTACTTGAAACTTCAACATTATCCACACTAAGGTCAATCAGACTAACCTTAAATGTTCACCTTAACTAAAGCTACCTTAGTGTAAGGTAGATTTGTGCAACGGGACGTCAACCTTAGCAAAAACGTAAGGAGGTACGATAATCTAAGCGCTATGGTTGTTTTGAACAACGACACCCATGTCATTAGTAGTATTTATATTTTGTTTGAGACACCTTTTGCAGAATAATATCGGTAGGCCTTCTATTGACTTTTTGCATGAAGTTTCAAAGGTTTCAGTACCATAACACAATATTGGAACTATCATACATTGGAATTGTCTTCCAAATGGCAAAGATCCAAATTTCCAATTATTCAGTTATATCCATTATGGTTATTGATGTTGATAAGAGATTTCATGGATGACTAATGGAATCAAAGTATTAAGTGTCATTTTAATTGGGCCTGAAACATTGTTTTCAGAATGCCAGACAATAGCTCAATTTACAGTGCTGAACCAAAGGCTATTCTGACAGTGTTGGAGTATAGGCATCATCAGCCAAATAATAAACCATTTGCCATCTTTTCATGTCTCTGTCATTCCAGGAGCCAGTGAAAGGTGTTTCTTTTAATCAACCATATTTTCTTGAAATTTTATTGTTGTGTAATTGAGCTTGATTGAAATATTGTCTCACGGGGGATACATATTACAGGATGGTTTTATCGACGTCAGTTCATATGTTTACTTCTAGACTGGTAAAAAGGAATACAATTCTCTTGAATCTTGTGAATGTTTTACTGTCCTTTGGGATAGATATTTAGCATACCTCTTCACGTCTATATTTGGCCAATCTGATGTTAAATGTTTGCTCACTAACACACTGTACCACATACTGATGAATTAGGGCACGCGCGCACGCGCACACACACACACACTCATTTGGAAATGAGTGTAATATCAATATTTTCACAAAAATGTATTTCAAGAGTTATCAAGAATATATTTCAGAAGAGAACACAATGAACAAATAAGATTGAGCCTCTAATCTGTGATACCCAAGTTTCCTGATTTGGGAATTGGTCCAAATATTATATTGCTTACCCCTTTCTAGCACGAAGGATTTAGTTACTGCTACCATGCTTGTACAGAGATAAACAGAACTACACCACACTTGGATGAATCAAATAGTCTGTAAGGCCTTCCGTGCGTATTTATGTGTGTATGTATGTATGTATGTATGTATGTATGTATGTATGTATGTATGTATGTATGTATGTATGTATGTATGTATGTATGTATGTATGTATGTATGTATGTATGTATGTATGTATGTATGTATAAGTGTGTATGTATGTGTGTGTGTATGTGTGTATGTATGTTTGTGTTTATATGTGTGTTTGTATGTGTATGTGTGTGTGTATATGTGTGTGTTTATGTGTGTATGTATGTGTGTATTTATGTGTGTATGTATGTGTATTTATGTGTGTATGTATGTGTGTGTATTTATGTGTGTATTTATGTGTGTATGTATGTGTGTGTGTGTATGTGTGTGTTTATGTGTGTATGTATGAGTGTATGTGTGTATGTATGTATGTGTGTGTATGTATTTATGTGTGTATTTATGTGTGCATGTATGTGTGTATGTATGTTTGTATGTATGTTTGTATTTATGTGTGTATGTATGTGTGTTCATCTCCAACCTCAAGTAGAAAAAGAGCGGTCAGGCAAATAATATAATGAATTTGAGATTTACAAACATATTGATTTTACTGTGTAACATCTTTTTTATATATTCAGATTTATATCACTTGGTAACAATGAAGTAGATCGGGCGTCTCACCTAGTTTCTTCTATGAGTGTGCAAAACTATATATATGCAGCTCCTATTTTACATTCAGCTGTGACAGGTATGTAGCAAGTCTTCAAAACCTCACAGCTGCACGTACATTGACCAGTGTCAGGCCGCTTAAACATTCAATCTCCTATTTCTTAAACTTGAAAATAAGTATTTGTATTGTTACATTGACTAAGGTAAAATACTACGTACATGTATCTTACTTCTGTTATGAGCTACGAATACACGGCTAACAGTTAGTGTTCAGCAACTAACAGGCTGGATGCCGACTTGGGTTAAAGCATGTCGCTATTGCTTACATCGATGGTCAATGTATGACGCTAAGAACAATAAGACAAACAAAACAACACTAATAAAATTTTGTTTGGTCTGTACACCGTCAAAGCTTTCTCTTACTCTTTCTCTAAGGCTTACACATTCAGCCATAACAGGTATGTGACTGGCGCTTACTCAACATTACATTCACATTCACCAGGCTGTTTACAATACATGGAGAAGAAAACCACGGGACCTGGGGTGTGTTAACCCTGAATGGTGTGTATATAACACAATGTATAGGACAATTCACAGCAAAATATACGTGTAGTCTTACAACACATTGAAGCACATACACGTGTAGTCTTAGAATACATAACATCATATAAACATGTAGTCTTACAATACATCGCAGCACATACACGTGTAATCTTGCAATACATAACAACATATACACGTGTAGTCTTAGAATACATCACAGCACATACACGTGTAGTCTTACAACACATCACATCACATACACGTGTAGTCTTACAATACATCACACCACATACACGTGTAGTCTTACAACACATCACAGCACATACACGTGTAGGTCTTACAATACATCACAGCACATACACGTGTAGTCTTACGATACATCACAGCACATAAACGTGTAATCTTACAACACATCACAGCACATACACGTGTAGTCTTACAACACATCACAGCACATACACGTACAATACATCACAGTGTAGTCTTACAATACATCACAGCACATACACGTGTAGTCTTACAACACATCACAGCACATACACGTGTAGTCTTACAATACATCACAGCACATACACGTGTAGTCTTACAATACATCACAGCACATACACGTGTAGTCTTACAATACATCACAGCACATACACGTGTAGTCTTACAACACATCACAGCACATACACATGTAGTCTTACAACACATCACAGCACATACACGTGTAGTCTTACAATACATCACAGCACATACACATGTAGTCTTACAATACATCACAGCACATACACGTGTAGTCTTACAATACATCACAGCACATACACATGTAGTCTTACAACACATCACAGCACATACACGTGTAGTCTTACAATACATCACAGCACATACACGTGTAGTCTTACAATACATCACAGCACATACACGTGTAGTCTTACAATACATCACAGCACATACACGTGTAGTCTTACAATACATCACAGCACATACACGTGTAGTCTTACAACACATCACAGCACATACACGTGTAGTCTTACAATACATCACAGCACATACACATGTAGTCTTACAATACATCACAGCACATACACGTGTAGTCTTACAATACATCACAGCACATACACGTGTAGTCTTACAACACATCACAGCACATACACGTGTAGTCTTACAATACATCACAGCACATACACGTGTAGTCTTACAATACATCACAGCACATACACGTGTAGTCTTACAATACATCACAGCACATACACGTGTAGTCTTACAATACATCACAGCACATTCACATCACATACACATACATACATGTGTAGTCTTACAATACATCACAGCACATACACGTGTAGTCTTACAATACATCACAGCACATACACGTGTAGTCTTACAATACATCACAGCACATACACGTGTAGTCTTACAATACATCACAGCACATACACGTGTAGTCTTACAATACATCACAGCACATACACATGTAGTCTTACAATACATCACAGCACATACACGTGTAGTCTTACAATACATCACAGCACATACACGTGTAGTCTTACAATACATCACAGCACATACACGTGTAGTCTTACAATACATCACAGCACATACACGTGTAGTCTTACAACACATCACAGCACATACACGTGTAGTCTTACAATACATCACAGCACATACACGTGTAGTCTTACAATACATCACAGCACATACACGTGTAGTCTTACAATACATCACAGCACATACACGTGTAGTCTTACAATACATCACAGCACATACACGTGTAGTCTTACAATACATCACAGCACATACACGTGTAGTCTTACAATACATCACAGCACATACACATGTAGTCTTACAATACATCACAGCACATACACGTGTAGTCTTACAATACATCACAGCACATACACATGTAGTCTTACAATACATCACAGCACATACACGTGTAGTCTTACAATACACATCACAGCACACACGTGTAGTCTTACAATACATCACAGCACATACACGTGTAGTCTTACAATACATCACAGCACATACACGTGTAGTCTTACAACACATCACAGCACATACACGTGTAGTCTTACAATACATCACAGCACATACACACGTGTAGTCTTACAATACATCACAGCACATACACATGTAGTCTTACAATACATCACAGCACATACACGTGTAGTCTTACAATACATCACAGCACATACACATGTAGTCTTACAATACATCACAGCACATACACGTGTAGTCTTACAATACATCACAGCACATACACGTGTAGTCTTACAATACATCACAGCACATACACGTGTAGTCTTACAATACATCACAGCACATACACGTGTAGTCTTACAATGCATCACAGCACATACACGTGTAGTCTTACAACACATCACAGCACATACACGTGTAATCTTACAATACATTACAGCTGATACAGGTGTAGTCTTACAATACATCACAGCACATACACATGTAGTCTTACAATACATCACAGCACATACACGTGTAGTCTTACAATACATCACAGCACATACACATGTAGTCTTACAATACATCACAGCACATACACGTGTAGTCTTACAATACATCACAGCACATACACGTGTAGTCTTACAATACATCACAGCACATACACGTGTAGTCTTACAACACATCACAGCACATACACGTGTAGTCTTACAATACATCACAGCACATACACGTGTAGTCTTACAATACATCACAGCATATACACGTGTAGTCTTACAATACATCACAGCACATACAGGTGTAGTCTTACAATACATCACAGCACATACACGTGTAGTCTTACAATACATCACAGCACATACACGTGTAGTCTTACAATACATCACAGCACATACACGTGTAGTCTTACAATACATCACAGCACATACATCACAGCACATACATCACAACGTGTAGTCTTACAATGCGTCACAGCATATACATGTGTAGTCTTGCAACACATCACAGCACATACACGTGTAATCTTACAATACATTACAGCTGAAGGTTCATAATACATCACAGCACATACACGTGTAATCTTACAATACGTCACAGCACATACACTAAACGCCAAAAGAAACGTTTCCGGATTCCTGCAAGACGGAGGTACCTATATTCAGCTGGCGTAGTGATGCGTGGACGCCCACTTCTTGGTCTGTCTACGGTGACAGTCTATCTGTAGCGCTGAATAAGTCTTATAACCGTGATATGGTGGCATCCAAGGACGCTGGCAACAACATTGTATGTCGACCCCATCTGCACCACCCCAATGGCTCTTTATCTCTCTTCAGCTGTTAATCGTGGCATATTTCTCGTACTTGTGTTACTTTGCAAGCAAAAATGTAAAACATAATTTAAGATGTTACTAAACACTTTATCACAACATAAAAGACACGTTTTACTTATTTTCACTAATGCAAATCGGCAGAATACGTAAAAGCAAATACACGTTTAGCAAGGCAATGGCAATATACAAGAGTAGACCATCGATACATCATACGTTGTACACATAGTACAGGACATCAGAGCGTCTTCGTGATAATTTGACATGATAGTCCTGCATCCAATCTCGATAATATATGTTATTATCTGTTGAACAAACGTCTTACCTTCAAAGAAGGCTCCGAATATTTCCGACATCCGTGTTCGTGTCACGTGAGGAAAACTTGCATAAGCCTCTCAGTCCATATTATCTGAAAGGCCTTTTGACAGAGTTGAATATAAACAGAAATAGACCCGGATCCCAACACCAGTTGTTCTTTCATCGTGTCAGGGCCAAGTTGACCTGACTGGATAGGTAGCGTTATGTCATTTACAACATTAACCCATTGAATGCTGAGTTGTAGTATCAGTTATTTCCTACGTTAGGAGTTGGGGAGTGTATGAACGGGGTTTCACGCTTCTGTGAACATCATAGTTATAGCAAGGTGTGTCGAGATACTGTGGCCTGTGTGTGTCAGGACATACACCTAAACCCCGTAAAGAAACCCGCAGACACGGGTATTGTTGTGACGGAACGTCCTCGGTCAGTAATCGAACCCTCGACATTGGATCCTGAGAAGGCTAAGGGACATAACTCATTCCTAGATAAGCATTATTTAATGGAAATCGTACGAGGTTATAGTTATACGTTTCTGCAAAAGTCAAGAGAATACATCACAGGCATGCCAATCATGAATAAAAGGCTGCATTTGTTGCAGAGAAGTGTTGTGGTAACGTTACAGTTTAGTTACAGTACTGTTTAGTGGTATAGTCTGGGCTGGAGGGGTATACTTTGGCGTGGTCCAGAATATACCTCGGGGTATAAACTGTGCTAGCCTATCGTTTACCCCGGGGTATAATCTGGTGGGGGTGGGGGGTTTATTCTGGGCTGCTACACCGGATCCAATACATCGCCATTGAATAAGCGATACTTGGTTAAGTCATCATCGTTGAGCTGCATTTAATTATTTTCATAATTATAACATGCTTGTCGTGAGTTACTTTCGTTTTCATTCACGTTTTTTCCATATTCGTTCCAAAGTTCAACAAATCTTCTAACTGATTACTTCAAACAAGTATCCTGCAGAACTTGGAAACTTGGTCACAGGCAGATTTATGCTAACTTTCTCCTAACGTTTCTATTTTCACAAAATCAATTTATCAGTGCGTAAAAATACGTGTGAACACTGATTGCGTTAATCAGTTACGCGTGGTGTTCAAAATGTCTCATTTTCTCTAAATGTGGAACACACATATTTGCAGTTAGATGAATGCATATCTGAGCTATGTGAGAACAGGAGTATTTCGGGGGGTCATTGTCACAGCTTGTGTGCGCATGTACAATATTCTTGTCCCCTTTCTATTTCAATGTTCAATGTTCAATATGTTTAGTATTTATTTTTACTGATATTGAAGTAACTCTAAACAGAAGATGTATTAATGAGCGACATTGGGCATTTAAGAAGCGATCACGGTCAACGTTTTATGTATCGAACATACGTTTGTCGAGAAGTAAAAGCTTGTTCCATGCGTATTCTACGTCGTTTTTGGGTTGCATCGAACTTCGGATAGCCCTTTATTGGGGCCTTTCAACTTCGAAACCTCGACCGTACTACCAATCCCGAATTTGTCTGGTTGCGTTAAGTGTCCTAGTGTGGCGTTAAGCAACAAACAAACCACAAAGCTACGAAGAATCAATCTACCTGCAGAATCCGTCGCAAATGGATACTTCAATGGGCTTTCTTACTCTGTGGATACAACTGAAGATGTTCATTTCTCGTTTCATGGTGTCATATCTATATAGTTAAGTGAATACCTTAAAAAGCTTCGTAACCCTCTGTTTGCAATATCACAATCCTGCTCTTTTGACCCTTCTTCTATGCGTCCTTTCTGTTCACAATGCGGGTTTGAGCTGGGCTTCAAACCATGAAACCTTCCAGCCGTAAACAACATGACGTGACTGAGGTCGAGAGAAAACATGGTGAATTAGAGGAACAAATCTCAGTGCCAAAAGTGATGGTGAAGTGGGAAAAACATGTTTTTGTCAGAACAAATGTGAAGAGGCATAAAATACCAGAACAGGTGGTGAAGTAATATAGTGTCAGAACTGATGTCAAAGTGTTGTAAAATATTGCCAGAACAGATGGTGGAGAAGAGGAGTAAAATATTGCTAGAACAGACGGCGAAGTGAAGTAAAATATTGTCAGCACAGACGGTTTAGTGGAGTATTGCCCGAACAGATGGCGGTGAAGAGGAGTTGTTAGAAATAACGGTGAAATGGAGTAAAATATTGCCAGAACAGATGATGAAGTGGAGTAAAATATTGCCAGAACAGTTGATGAAGTGGAGTAAAATATTGCCAGAACAGATGATGAAGTGGAGTAAAATATTGCCAAAACAGTTGATGAAATGGAGTTAAATATTGCCAGAACAGATGATGAAGTGGAGTAAAATATTGCCAGAACAGTTGATGAAGTGGAGTAAAATATTGCCAGAACAGATGATGAAGTGGAGTTAAATATTGCCAGAACAGATGATGAAGTGGAGTAAAATATTGCCAGAACAGTTGATGAAATGGAGTTAAATATTGCCAGAACAGATGATGAAGTGGAGTAAAATATTGCCAGAACAGTTGATGAAGTGGAGTAAAATATTGCCAGAACAGATGATGACGCGGAGTAAAATATTGTCAGAATAGATGATTACGTGGAGTATAATATTGCCAGAACAGAACAAACGGTGACGTCAGCACAGACGATTTAGTGGAGTATTTATTACCAGAACAGATAGCGGTGAAGAGTAATATATTGCTAGAACAGACGGTGAAGTGGAGTAAGATATCGCCAGCATAGACTGTGTAATGAGTAAAATATTGCCAGCATAGACGTTGAAGTGCACTGAGTAACTCACCAACTATTGCAATACTGTTCAGTATATAGTCGTGCGCAGTTATCGCAACTTTAGATATGCCTGACGTTTCTTTTCCTCTTTCGCCAATGTCATGATCTCGCGTTTATGAAAACTTGGTACAAAAATACAAGAACTTATAGAGTTGCGTCTTTTGGGTGAGCCAGAACCCTATTATTGAGGCTTTGATGCCATATCAAGCTAACAAGTCGTGATATAACTGAAACATATACACTGCTCAAAACTGTATTAAGCCAAACTCACTCGCCTGTTCAGAGCCAATTAATCTTCAGCACCCCATGCTTGTAGTAAGAGGCGACTAACGGGATCGGGTGGTCAGGTCACAATTGCGAAGACTGATGTTCATGTTACTCACCGGATTGTCTGGTCCAGACTCAGTTATTCACAGTCCGCCGTCATATAGCTGGAATATTGCTGATCGTAGCAGACAGACAGACAGACAGACAGGTTTATTCAGTAAAAGGCCACTGGTCCATAATACAGACAGATGCATCGTCACTCATCACATAAATGGTACACATAGAGTTATAAACAAGCTCTGCTCTTAATTCTAATTTGTACATTATATAAAAATAGACTTACATTCTTAATCATATCAGCATTGGTAGACTGCATAATATTTATAAAGTTGTTTATTGTAGGAGGTTGACTAAAATATTTCACAATATATTTATCTCGAACATCAGAAAAACATGCACAGATATACAAAATATGCCACTCATCTTCAACAACATTAATATTAATACCTTTTGATGTACAAAATAAACAAAATCTTTCATTAGAAGAAATATTTTCATATCTCCCAATCTCTATTGCTAAGTTAAAATTTCCACATCTGAAGTTTGAAAGTGCAGATCTCAAATTTAAACAAATGTTACAATTTAAGTATTTTTCTACATCTAATAGTGTTTTATACTGACAATAATAAATAGTGTTGTGTGAATTTTCAATGGAAGTATACCACGATTGCTTTAAATGATCAGTCAGTCTTTGTTTTAAAAGAAACATGAAATACTTAACATTTCCAATATCCTGACTGACCCATGCATAGCCAAGACCATAAATAAATAAAATATTTTTAACATTAGTTGCACGTCCAACATCATCTAATGCTTTCAGCATTTGATAACAGTGTTTTTGGAGTCTATTTGGGGGTAAGTACAATAAATGACACCAATATTTGATAACCTTAGTCATATATACAATTTGTAAAGTGTGTCTACCACATTCATCAAGTACCACATGATTACAAGTTGATTTACCGACTTTTAAAAAAAAATACAAAATTTAATTTGTACAGACTCTATGAGTTTACAATAACTGGTGCCCCAAACTTCAGCGCCATAACATAATAAAGGTGAGATCATACAATCAAATATTTTAAACAAATCTTTACAATTGACACTTCCCATTTTTACTGAAAGGTATTTACAAAAAATAATGCCTTATTGGCCTGAGAAACAAGACAACTTAACTCCATACAAGTTTTGGTGTAAATACAAGTCCTAAATATTTATAAATGATACAGATTCAATTTGTTTACCATCATAATACTATTTTTCATAATCTCTTAGAAGCCCGCCATTTAAGAAACAAGAATCTTAGTCTTTTTAAGATTAACTGACATACCAGTAGATTTACAAAACTTCTCAAGAACACTATTCTTTTTCTGTAATCGGTTACATGAATCAGACAAGGCTGCAACATCATCAGCAAACAAGTGAACATACATTATTAAAATCTGAAGAAACTGTTACACCTGAACCACCCTCCAGTTCCATTAAAGTACATAACTTGTTCATGAAGATAATAAATACTTGTGGGCTTAAAACACAACCCTGACGGGTACCAATATTACAAGACAAACATTTGGACAAGCCATTTGAAGTTCTAACACAAGCTGATAAATTCTGATGCATTGTTATTATAACATTAAATAAGTTACCACATATACCAACTTCAGAGAGAGATTGAAGTAAAACATCATGTTTAATAGTGTCAAATGCTTTGGAAAAATCAATGAAAAGACAATAAAACCTACCCTTCTGTTTACAAGAATATTTCTGAATTAAAGCCTGGAGGGAAAATATTTGATCAATTGTAGAATAATTAGCTCTAAAACCTGCTTGGGAGTCACTAATAATTTCATTAATATCACACCATTTCTGAAGACATTTATTCAAAATAGAAGTAAATATTTTACAAACAGAGTCAATGAGGGATATGCCTCTATAATTATTAGGGTCATCTTTACAGCCAGATTTAAATAACGGGCATATAATAAGTTACCACTGTCAAATATTTCATTAAATATGGAAGTAAGAAAGGGTACAATATAATTACTAGAAGCTTTAAGAAATTCTCCAGCCACACCATCAGGTCCTGGTGACTTATAAGTTGGAATATTCATAACATGAACCAAAACTTCCTGTTGAGTAATTGCTGCATTAAGTACATGTAATGACAAATTATGCGATTGCAACTGAGACATATAACAATTGGAATAAGAGTCACCAACATTTGTAACATAAGTGTAGTGTAGCTGAGTGTAGCTCAGTGTAGCTCAGTGTAGCGTTAACAACAAACCAACCAACCAAATGAGAGTATGCACGTGCCTCAGGCAGTGAATTAGTGTACAATTCCAGCAAAAGCATGTCCAGCATGTAGATATATAGAATGCAATAAATAAATGGTTACAGTTTCATCATGAAAGAACACTGGTTTGGGAGGCATTTTTTCACATTATTTTTTTAATCAAACTATTGAAGACAACTGTGTACAACTACTGTCGGAGGGTGCGATTCACATGCATCATGTTAAGTAGGGCTACTTACATGTGGAGTACTTCATTATGTAAAGTTTGAACACACATATTAGCGACATTTCCATAATTTCTTGCGTTAAATTGTAACAACTGGAGAGGACTTATACACACACAACATAGGACTGTGTGTGTAAATTAACATTTCCAAGCTCACTCACAATTTTTCTAACTGCTACTAGGAAAATGAACAGCATGAAAGAAGCAAGGCCACATGGTTAATAGCGTGCGCATGCGCCTCGACCTTCTGATATTACGCATGCGCGTGTACAACGCGTATAACGTGATAAAGCATGGACGCGAGGAAATTAAACGTCCATTGTCGCGATTTTGTATTTTTGTGACCTGAGGTCATAAGTCAAGACTGCGAGATTTTACATCGTGTCGACGTGTGGCATGTACAAATAAATGAGGAGAATACGAGATATCTCACGATTTGCACTTTGGGCATATCTAGCTCGTTTTCAGAGGTCGAGATCGGGGAAATGCAAGATTGCGAGAATGCCCCTTTCAGTAATCCATAACTTCCCATTCCGGAATATATTTCAAGTATAAGACTCATTTTACCATGAAAGTGAAATTTCTTATTTATTCCAGAAAACTAAACTCTTTCATTCTGGACTATTTAGGTGGAGGAAATGTGACAAGGGGTAAAACATTGTTTTAAGAGGACATGCTTCATTGAGATTGCCATACCGAGGCAAAGAACTGTGTTCAATAGCCAAGAATCAACATGGTTCTCTCATGTAAGGCTTCCGCGTGAGTTTGATGAAATTTTCTGGGCATCGAATACTTAATATGTCCCACAAATTCTAAACAATAAATGTTTATATCCTAAGTCACCGTGATATAGTTGGAATATTGGCGATTGGCATGTAACACATCATTCACTCAACCACTTGGGCAAAATCGGACTTCTGAAAGTACATGTATTATTGAAATCATCTTTACTGCACTGAATGCTTATGCTCTCTCGTACTGAGACTTGTCATAGTTAAAGTGTTTAACTGTAGAAATCTCCCATAGAGGGATTTGTAAGACCTTGACGGAGTGAGTTTCCAATTGGAATACAAATCTGATTTTATGCGATTATAACGTTCTGTTCCAGTATATTGACAGAAGCGTACGTATATCACTCATCTATGGAAAAGACCATACGCTCACCACAAGTATCACTTCCCTAACAATAGCATCACTGACATTCTGTATATTTTATCAAAATAACAACGTCCAGACCACAATCTTACCAGATGGTTCGGACAACGACCCAATAAACTGTCAGCAATTCCTTAACACTTAATCTGTATCGATTGATGAGACTTGTCCGACACCATCATCACTTCAAATCGATATCTGGAATCGATTAACGCTTTTGCATCGTAAATGTGTCTAATTATCACCACTGCCTTGGGTATACACGTCAATGGGGTTGGTTAGGCGTAACGGCGATATAAATAAATAATTGCTTTTGTTTTGAGCCCTCCTGTGTTTACCGTTCGGTTAACTAGCCTGGAACAGTACAACACTGTAGAGTCAGTGGTCGATGGCTGGAAACTCGTACGACTCTCAAGTACACTACGGTGAATAATATGTGGTCTGATTTAATAAAGACGCAAATAATGAAAATATCTTTTTGAAACATTTAACTTGAAATATTCATTTTGTAACTTGGCCCAGTGAAACAAGTCCATCTCCAATGAGAGTTATTGTAAAATCAGAATTTAAATAAATGAAAAATTCAAATTTGTGTTGACACAAATTGTGGACAAAAGGGTGATTGTGACAATATCAAGTATAGGGCACGTTGAACGGGGAAATCAGTTCCATCCTAGTGTTCTGACTTTCTTTATGCGGCAAATAGAGCTTTGAATGGAATCGGGATCTTGCATTGCCCATGCCATTGTAATTTTAACTGCGTTTTAGTTGGCATTTCAAATTTCTTTATGAAATCAAAACATTATGCCCAAATAAACCCTTTAATGTCTCTGTAATATAAACGGGAGACATACCACGCCACGCCACGCCACGCCACGCCACGCCAAGCCACGCCACGAGTCCAAGACATGTATTTGTATGTTGTGTGAAAAAATATTCCTTGAGTTATGAAGACTTTCGGTACACCCTAAAGCAACTGGGGTTTTACCGGCAGCTTGGTGGTCAAACAAACTTTTACCGTAAATACTTACGGTAAAGTTTTACAATGTACGAATTGAGTCCTAAATTTGTATGTTGTGTGAAAAAGTTAAGACTTATCTCTGTCATAAAAGTTAATGTACGATGTTATCGATAACACACTTTTCATATCGATAATCAGCAATAATTTTTCTATCGACGATAAATGATATTTCCGATTATTGATCATTTTAGCCAGCTCTTTTACTCACCTTAAATGTATACAATGAAGGGAGGGTGGGTGAATTAAGGTTGCTTTGTACCAGAATCTGCAACTTACATTCAGCCTGTATATTTGCACCGTATCGAGTGTGGGACGCAAACAGTGGATGTGCGATTGTGTAAATGAAACGTGTTTTACGCCGCACTTGTAACGGTCAATCAGCCTGGACACATATTGTAACCATCCGATCCTCTTACGTCGACGAGGGAATGCAATGGGGGTTGGGCGGGGGCGTGGTCAAAACAAGAAAAATAGAACCGCGCTTCATTTTCTTGTGCGAATCACTAATGAGGGTTAATAGTGAGTAAGTCAGTTTAGTTGTACGCCACACTCAGCAATATGCCAGCTATATGGTGGCGGTTTATCAATAATCGAGTCTGGACCAGACAATCCAGTGATCAACAGCATGAGCATCGATCTGCGCAACTGGGAACCGATGACATGTGTCAACCAAGTCAGCGAGCCTGAACCACCGATCCCGTTAGTCGCCTCTTACGACAAGTATGGGTTACTGAAGATCAATTTTAACACGGATCTTCACGGGTCGCCTCTTACGACAAGCATGGGTTGCTGAAGATCAATTTTAACACGGATCTTCACGGGTCGCCTCTTACGACAAGCATGGGTTGCTGAAGATCAATTTTATCACGGATCTTCACGGTCGCCTCTTACGACAAGCATGGGTTGCTGAAGATCAGTTTTATCACGGATCTTCACGGGTTGCCTCTTACGACAAGCATGGGTGACTGAAGATCAATTTTGACACGGATCTTCACGGGTCGCCTCTTACGACAAGCATGGGTTACTGAAGATCACGGATCTTCACGGGTCGCCTCTTACGACAAGCATGGGTTACTGAAGATCAATTTTAACACAGATCTTCACGGGTCGCCTCTTACGACAAGCATGGGTTACTGAAGATCAATTTTAACACGGATCTTCACGGGTCGCCTCTTACGACAAGCATGGGTTGCTGAAGATCCATTTTAACACGGATCTTCACGGGTCGCCTCTTACGACAAGCATGGGTGACTGAAGATCAATTTTAACACGGATCTTCACGGGTAATGTGGGTTAATAAGATGCACGTTTCAGTAGTTGGGTGTTTAAAATTTTTACCACATTAAATGTTTTCGCTGTAATCACACAATACCCCCCTTAATATCCCAGACACATTACGCATGATACCATCAGGATGACAGACAATGCATTCCAAAGGGTCAAAAAAGATCAGAGGACAAGTAAGGTTAATGTATTCACGTGACCGGCCTGCGTTAACGACAGCTTGAAAGTCCAATCATGTAGCGTCCTGACATTGATGGACAGCTTCAGGGGCGTATATTGCTTGAAATCTACGTGAAATTCACGCATTTAATACTTATACCTGTGAGGGAACATTGCCCCTGTCATCGTCCGCATTCCTTCTTTATGACATTCTGTTGATAAATAGTGGGATGTGTTTGCAATTAAAGGTGCACCATACCCTAGAGGTGTCATCTTGTCGCTGGAATAAATTGATATTGAGACTATTCAGTTAAAATCGAAATAATTTCCACAATTTGATTTTGCTTTTCGCCCCAAAAATTATGTACAAATGCAAATTTCAAAATACACAATTCTTTTTAGTATATTTGTAAAGAAAAGGTATATACAACAGAAAAAGGCATAGCGTTTAGAAACAGTAATGAAGATCCTCAGTTTTGTCCAAAGGAAACCGCTTCTTATTTTACTGACTTAGAGAAAATACAATTCGCAAATATATATATTATCATAATTTTCCATCACATAAGAACCTATTTCAGCTGTTCATGTCAAAGAATATATTTATATATAAATTATTAATAGCCTTGGAAAATATTTATATCTAGCTCTTACAAAACGTAATACGGTTTTGCGTTTGTAATATCCCTATATCCTATAATATAGTGATTCCTGTATATATATTACCCATCAAAAGTTTAGACTCGCTTAAATCAATCACTATAAGTTATGTATGTACATATGGTTACAACGAAGATTAATTTCTCCACTAACTTGGGGGAAACATCTGCAAACCTTATGCAGATTAATTGCACGAGGACCATGCATCAAACTGCTGAAAAGCATGTGCAAATATCATGCAGTTGAACAGTTGCGTTTTGGTGTAAAGTTTTGTTAAAAAAATCGCCATTTTTCACCGAGTTTCATCATTTATTGATCACATGACACTATACTTTTCAACGTCACGAATTTGTTTTACAATATATCAGCTCATGTATAAACAGTACCTTTAAACTGTATGGATTATTTTACAAAATCTAGTTCAGAACAGTTGACTGAAGTAAGTGGCTACATTTACATTAGTGAGTCTGAAGTTTCGATGGGGAGTATAGAAGGTTCGAAACTATCACTCGAGATAAGTCAGTATCGACCGTACGTTTAGCTCCGGGACCAAACTCTTCAAATAATCAAAATATGCATATTTTACACATATGTCTGTTATTCTTTATAAAATGGAGATGACACGGGTGGCTGCAGCCTATTGTGTCACGCTCCTAGGTTCCCTCCTACATGGTACTGATTCAGGCCAGCAAATACATGGAAACAAGTGATGAAGATAGCCTTTACCCCAAACTGATTCACTCACTGAAGCATTCATCCCGAGAAGAATAACACACATGCATGTACCTTTTGAAATCTGTGTCCAGACAAACACTATGCCCAGCGTCATTCATACAAGGAAACTCAGTGACAATGTCAGCCCTTTCTTCAAGAACATATTGACCTATAACCGTTCTACATCCTTCATTTTTGCATCTTAAATAACAGCTGTCTCTCACTTGACACGACTTGTGACAAAACAATTAATTATGTTTCTTTCTCGCAGCAGAAAACCTCGTAAATGTCAGTGAGTCACTGAATGAATGTTGTTTTAAGTTCGCACAATTTGAGCAATATGATCGGCGCCACCTTTTTCTTTTTTCCAAGGTTGATTAGAGTGACTGTGTGGGCGAGCCTTATCACCCATATACTGCATACCTTGACCATGTTGAACACCAGTGCTGGTCACCATCTATTATAGACCATGTGGTTAATACTCGTACAGTTGGTCTATGAACATGTGGACACTGTTTCAACAGTGGAGTAAACCTTGTTTGTTTTACTGATACGTTCTGTGGCTAGTTTCTTATCGACAAGATTTTTGGATGGTGGTGGGTGTCAAACTAAGTACTGGATAACACTTTTACTGCTGCTGAGAGATCCTAAAAGACAGAGACTTTTTCTAGCATTCGGCCTAGAATGCCAAAGAGGTGTACCCATTATTTCTATATATAGCAAACACGTCGATACATGTATGCAAATGCATGGTACAAAAAGCCCCACATGTATTAA
This sequence comes from Haliotis rubra, assembly GCF_003918875.1. Classification (NCBI taxonomy): domain Eukaryota; kingdom Metazoa; phylum Mollusca; class Gastropoda; order Lepetellida; family Haliotidae; genus Haliotis; species Haliotis rubra. Next base: position 428,923 of record NW_025767454.1, on the reverse strand, counting down.
CACATTCTTCACAATATTCTTCCTGCTAATGTGTCGGCGCTAGACTTATTGGGGCAGGAGACTTGTATCACTATCGGGCACGCATTCAGTGGTTGCCTCATGCACGCAAACACACCATTAATTCCGACAACCGCGGGAACATGGTACTTATCTCATGCACATGCACGTGCAGACACACCAAACACACACACCTGTTCATTAGTTACTTACATGTGCGGCTGAAGCTGAGAATTTCTATGGCCATGAAATAATCGTATGTTCTTCAACATACGCCTTTTTAAAATGACAAGTATATCACCATTGGGGGCCTCTGCTAACACATACTGACAGAACACCAGTTACCATATGCTACCTTTGTAGGATCATTCAGGCACAAAAATCCTAAGTTCTGTTGAAAACACCAAAGCGTTTTATACCATAAAATGTACCATCTCTTTTAAAAGAAACCATCCAGAAATTGTTGGGATTTTTTTTGTTGTTGTTGTAATATTCACCCCAATAGCCTTTATATTTTTCCAATTACAAAATCAGTGCAAACAAGAAATTCACGGTTCTACTTCTCTAGGATTGGCTATCGATTTATAGCATAGAGATGGATAAAAGTTAACTAAATATTGATCTAAATATCGGAGACGTAACTTTGATACCGAAAATACAAAAAAAAATCGAAAGAAATTAATATATACCAGCATTGGCGGATCCAGAGGGGGCAGGGGTCGACCCCCTTTTTGAAAATGACTTAAGACCACATTGATGATTTTCTTTTTAGCGTTGGCGGAGCCAATGGGGATTCAGGGATTCGAACCCCTTAACCACCCCACCCCACCCCACCCCACCCCTCTTTCAAAATTCCTGGATCCTCCCATGTCCAGGTATTTCACATAACTTGCGAGTGATGACATGTTTTTGCATGGACTACTTACAAAACAGCGTTCCGAACATAATTTAGAAGCACACCGTCAATTAAGTCCTAAGTTTGTATGTTGTGTGAGAAAATTAAAGCTTGTTTCTGTCACAAAAGTTAATGTACGATATTATCGATAACACACCTTTCATATCGATAATCATTAATAACTTTCCTGTCGACGATTATCGATCATTTTAGCCTGCCTTAACTTCTACCCAGGCAATGCTCCTATATTCCTCTATTCCACGAGAATTACTCATCTTCCCGAGATGACAAAACCAGGTCTTTTCTTTGCTAGCCTTTGACAAAAAATCGCTTGAATAACACGCACAACAACGCGAAACGTTTTTGTAGCATTTTAGGCCTCAAACAATTTTACATGCTTCAAGGTGTGGAGCTTGATCAAGTACACCATTGTGTAACATGAACCCAAGCTGCCCTATGCGGTATTTGTCTGACACGAGTCGCGTGAGAGCGCGTGTCTTGGACCGCCAAGCTGGCTACTGAATTTCGTTTATCTGAAGATTATTGGGATCAGATTATGTCTGAAAACATCTTGATGCTTGATTTACTGTCATTCAAAACTGTACTTACCTCAACTAAATCTGTTCTCTTTAACTCTGCATGCATGGACTGAAGCATAAACAAGCCCAACGTGGTAGTGACGGCTAAAGGCTATAGAATGTTAACCATATACGTTTAGTATTAACTGCTAATTTTTAGCTATTGTAGGAGTCAAAGGGTATGTGACTGAGTAATTGTGAATATGTTGTTTAGAGCAATTCAAATATTTGGTCTTTCCTTTCGGATAACGGTTTTGAATGACCATTTGGGGATACTTACAGCGTGATGGCGTGGCTTCACAGACATGATGGGACTCTGATTTTTATCATTGTAGGAATTACATTGTTACCTGTCAAAACTACCATTTCCTGTTAGTTGTGCCTTCACGCGTTCATCAAAAGTTGAAATTGACAATGACAGGACTGTAAACAATGACATGTGTATCCGGAGGCCAATACGGTGAATTTGATGTGAATATGGTTAACTTGAATCTCATGCAGATGAAAACACGGGGGCTTGTAACGCTAAAAACTGCCATCAAGGTATGTACTGTAACCAACGGGGTCTTAGCACTTTTATAGCTTTTAGCGTTACAAGCCCCTGTATAAAAGTGCTAAGACCCCGTTAGTGACAGTACATGCCTTGATGGCAGTTTTTAGCGTTACAAGCCCCTGTGGATGAAAAAGATGAATTGTAGCATTATTTCCGTCGATGTCGTCTTCGTTGTTATTATTATTATTATTGCTGTTATTTTAATTGTAAGGAGGGTTTTGGTGAACTTGGCACAGTCAGACGGGTTAGGTTCGTCATCAGCTCACGGTCCTTGCCCAACGTTGCACGCAGCGAATGGAACTTCGAAATTCCCAGGTGAACTCACCAACTTTTCCGAGAATGTGAAGACTCCCCAACACTGCATTACCAAGTGTCAGCGGGGAATCTCTAAGGTGTAGTGACCAAAAGTGTGAGAAGGGCTGCGTTTCTGGCAGCAAACCTGGGTACTGTCCAAATGTCAGTGATGAGTAAGAGTTCGGGAGGTACCAAACCTAAAACACCAACAACAATGGAGAGAGAGACATTCTGATGACTGAACAATGTACACGAGACACATGATATGCATTTTCACGTATATTTCAACATGTATAGTGATCTTTGACACCGTGTCTATATATAGTATGACCAGAAATTATTGAGAATTTTAGAAATATGCTTAATTGGATTTCTAGTATAAACAGCCTTGACCAGCTATCAAGTGCTTAGTTTCATTCAAGAGAGACAACTCCGTTAAAACTTTTTCATTAGTTTGTGAAGAGTTATTCCCCTTTGTTTACTTGCTAGCAGACGACATTTAGTATGTAGGTAAATCTGGAGTTATGTTCTGCTAATATTCACATTTAATACGTGAGTAATGAGTGAAAAAGATATAAAAAATACAATCTTTAAATTCTCAATAATTTCTGGTTGTACTGTAAATCATAATATAATTCAGATGAGTTTTATTAAGTTTACACGTAAAATGTTAGCTTTCCTTTTTTTACCATATGCAAAGTACGAAGCTGGCTAGGGGTGGCGATTTGGTAAAATCGCTGCTGATCTTTGTATTTTTTAAATATTTTGGTTTTGGTTTTTCGCAACGGTTTTAGGGGGTGACTTTGTTGAATCTTTCATGAAAACCCCATGAAATAGTTTATATAAAAATAGACTTTCTTGACGCATAAAGCAAACCTTTATCCTATCTCTGAGAAACGAAAGGCTTTTAGACCCAGATGTAAGACCACCGAACATTGGTCACAAGTGTTGAAACAACACATCCAACTAATGAGGTAGTGAGTGAGTTTAGTTTTACGCCGCACTCAGCAATATCCCAGCTATAGGGCGGCCGTCTGTAAATAATCGAGTCTGAACCAGATAATCCAGTGATCAACAGCATGAGCACCGATCTACACAATTGGGATACGATTACACGTGTCAAACCCAAGTCAGCGAGCCTGACCACCCGATCCCGCTAGTCGCCTCTTACGACAAGCATGGGTTACTGAAGATCAATTGTAACCCGGATCTTCACGGGTCAACTACTGATGTAAACGGACATTCGCAAGCTGAGCATAAACAGAGAATCCCACGTCATTTATTTAGGATCGAATGTCTCTATTCCAGCATTTTCAGTTTGTAAATACAGTGGAAGCTGTCTAAAACGACACTCGTCGTGACTGAAGAAATAATCCGGTTTAGACAGCATACCGGATTGTAGAGCTGATAAGGTTACGTACAACTTTAGAACTGAATATTGTTGTATCATGTGGTTCTCTCAATTACTGCACACATTGACAATACAATACACAGGACAAAGATTACAGCTCATATTCTCTTTTACTGTAGTAATAAGTAGTACTTTGTTCGTAAACACTAAACACTACAGCTACCCAGCGTCAGTGGAAGACAGATTAAAATGGCGTTTGATTGTAAAGTTTGTGTTGAGCCGATGTCATGACACTGATCTGCAATGTTTTGTGAAGCAATTTCTCCTACTTGAACTATGTTCTTTATCTCACACATACTATATATCCTACTTGAAATATCTCCATTATCTCACCTATGCGATATCTCCTGTGGAGGCCAGCTTCAGATATCAAATCCATCAACACTTAACCCATTATCAATATTGAATAAGACCACAAACATCTGCTACAGCAGGGATTGATATCCATTGTTGAGTTCTGTAAAAATACTAATTGTAAAGAGTTGTAAACATACCATAAAGTACTTCTTTCAATGATGAAAGATGTGTTTTAAATAGTACTTGTAGTTTATTACATAAATGGTGATCTGAAACGCATCTTGCAATTTCATGCAGCGCTATTTCTTTGAGAGTGAGTGAATTTAGTTTTACGCCGCTTCTAGCAATATTTCAGCAATATCACGAAGGGGGACACCAGAAATGAGATTCACAGACATATGTTAGAACCTATCGTATGATCTCATGATCAGCCATTGAAACTCACTCCGTCAAGGTCTTACAATTCCTTGGAGATTTCTTCAGTTTAACCTTAACTATAGCTTCGAAAACCTAGGCCCTGTTTATTGCGTTCTGCAAATCTGTATCTTTTATTTCGAAATATGATGCATTGCAATCGTGAGGTCATAAGATTATGACGTCATGTGGCTCTAGGGAAATATAAGAATTGTAGTACCTTGTGTCGATAACAGTGTATGACATTGAAACTATTAATATCTTTGTATATGTGTGCTCCGGTCTTCGATGATATTTTTCATGAGATCATTCTCGTGAGAATGTGCGAGTGAGTGAGTTTAGTTTTACGCCGCTTTTTGGCAGTATTCAAGCAATATCACGGCGCGGCAAACCAGATATGGGTTTTCCACATTGTACCCACGTGGGGAATCGAACCTGGGCTTCCGGCGTGACGAGCGAACGCTTAAACCACTAGGCTACCTCACCATTCTCGACTCACCAGTGTATTGTACCTGCAGTCTGGGGGTATATATACCCTTATTTCCGCAGTGACGTCACCATGTCCATCTCTCTAATTTAGCGGGAAGAAAATATCTATCATCGCTCATAAGTGTGCTTTGATTGAACGGTTATTCATAGAGCCGTGGTTATTCGATTGGAGGTATAACGAGCCTATGTAGTGGCAAATGAGCCATGGTACATGTATTATCATAAAAGAAATATGAATTTAATACACTAGAGAACAGAAGATGGGCGAGATAGGCTCTGTTCACCTGACTTGTACCAAGTATTTCAGTGAGAGGTTGCTTCGCAAAAGTCAGCATCACTTAGTCACAATAGGCTACCTCAATAGCTCAGATAAATACGCTTCGAGAAAAAGGAAAACGAAAAAAAGCAGTGTTCGATAGCTAGAACACCTACCCATGCTGTCTGGACATCAAGGCCAGTGAGTGAGTGAGTGAGTGAGTGAGTGAGTGAGTGAGTGACCGAGCGACCGACCGAGTGAGTGAGTGAGTGAGTGAGTGAGTGAGTGACTGAGTGAGTGACTGAGTGAATGACTGAGTGAGTGAGTGACTGACTGACTGAGTGAGTGACTGAGTGACTGAGTGAGTGATGAGTGACTGAGTGACTGAGTGAGTGACTGAGTGAGTGAGTGAGTGAGTGGAGTGAGTGACTGAGTGAGTGAGTGACTGAGTGAGTGAGTGAGTGAGTGAGTGAGTGAGTGACTGAGGCACTGACTGACTGACTGAGTGACTGGGGGAGTGAGTGGGGGAGCTGAGTTTTACGCAACAACGTCACTCGAATCTCCGTCACATAACGTAGCCCCGTAGTAGTCGACTCTCGCGTCAAACATCCAGTCCTCGTGGCCTACATACCCTGGTGTGGGTAGGACTAAAGTTTATGGAGTTACACGACAGACATAAGTAGTCATATAGTTCTTGTCACTTATAGCTGATTGATTATGAAGAAGTATATTACTGGCGGTAAACTTTCCCTTTGAAGCGTAATCTCGACAGACCCGTGACCGACTCATACAACCCCTTATATCAACATCAGATAAGTCGAAATGACATGATTGTCCTTTTTGGTTTGGTTTTGGTTTGGTTTGTTGTTTAACGCCGCACTCAGCAATATTCCAGCTATATGGTTGCTGTCTGTAAACAAACGAGTCTGAACCAGACAATCCAGTGATCAACAGCATGAGCATCAATCTACGCAATCGGGATACGATGACATGTGTCAACCAAGTCAGCGAGCCTGACCACCCGATCCGGTTAGTCGCCTCTTACGACAAGCCTGGTTACGGAAGACTAATTCTGGTGAGTGACTGAGTGAGTGTGGTTTTACGCTGCTTTTAGCAATATTCCCGCAATATCACGGTGGGGGACACCAGAAATGGGCTTTGCACATTGAATTCTAACCCGGATCTTCAGGAGTTTAACGTGCACATGATTATCCTAGCATGGGTCGAACCTGGACAGTGAAAAGTTACATGGTTTGGATTGGGAGGTGACTTAATAATAGATCAGGTCAGACTCATGTGGATCGGGTAATGCTGCACCATGAATTGTGCATGGAAGATTGCTCATAACATCAATCACTGGTTCGTCAACATCTGGACCAGGGGTGATACTTTACCGCCCTCGCCAGACACCTGGAATATTGCTGATGCTTCAAACAATCACTGGTTCGTCAACAGCTGGACCAGGGGTGATACTTTACCGCCCTCGCCAGTCACCTGGAATATTGCTGATGCTTCAAACAATCACTGGTTCGTCAACAGCTGGACCAGGGGTGATACTCTACAGCCCTCGCCAGTCACCTGGAATATTGCTGATGCTTCAAACAATCACTGGTTCGTCAACAGCTGGACCAGGGGTGATACTCTACAGCCCTCGCCAGTCACCTGGAATATTGCTGATGCTTCAAACAATCACTGGTTCGTCAACAGCTGGACCAGGGGTGATACTCTACAGCCCTCGCCAGTCACCTGGAATATTGCTGATGCTTCAAAAAAAACAACCAAAAAAGCTATAAATAATCCAACTACGAACATACTCCTGGTCAAAAGTAACGTTTCATCACATACCAATTCTAATTCCAAACCTAAAATGGATGCCAAATAAAACAAAATTGCCCACGTCCTCGGAAACCTAACCTAACCCAACGACAATGAAACCATATATTTTAAACTCCTAATACGTCAATGTAGACTTATACAGTCTGAACTACCCGGGATGTGGTAAGCATTGTGTGTAGATGACTAGAACCGGTTCCTCCCAGGTAGGTGCGACAGTGATTCCCAGCATCGATTCCAGTCACACATGGCGATATTGCACTATAGACGCATATTGACTCAGTTGTGTTGTAAACACTGCCGTGCCACCAACATACTACGGATGCCAACAGCCTGTAACAGCCGCAGATTTCCTTTCGATCTGTTGGTCGTTCTAGTTGATAGCGTTTAAGCAATTCTGTTTTAACACATATCATATATCACAACATATCAATCCCTAAACGAAAAAACTTATTAAGCATCACGAACAAAAGATATGTATTTTCTATAAAATATCAACCAAATGTTAATATGCTTTCACTTGAGAACAATTATCGTGAAAAACTCTACCATATGAAGGCATACACCGAATCACAGTATCACGATCAATGTAATAAATTGTTCGAATTTTAGAGCAAAATACAAAGCGACTTCGCACTATTTTCTTTGAATAATAACTGAGGTACGTCGCGCACAAACAGTCACGTCATCAAACATGTATCTGTTAAAGCCACCATTAAATAAGAATCTAAGATACTAATTTCAGGCGAATATATGATTCTTGATGCTTGGTGGTTACGGTTGTGGTGGTTGTCAGTGCTGTGTAGTAGTAGTTGAAGTGGTCGCCACACGCTAACCTGTGCGATACGGTACCTAAACGACGTGAGTTGATGCTTGGTGGTAGTAGTAGTCGAAGTGGTCGCCACACGCTAACCTGTGCGATACGGTACCTAAACGATGTGAGTTGATGCTCATGCTTTCACCCATTGGTCCTCCTGTCCGGATGTGATCATATAAATACCAGGGTCATATAGATGAAACATTCCTGGCCGTTTAGTATAACAACCTACGCTTGGCTGCTCTTTCTAATCAATAACACACATTCGTTTCGAAAAGTACTGCAGCCCGTCAGATGTGCAGCGTAAACAGACGCGTGTCTATTAAAATAAATCTAGTGTGAATAACAGAGTACCACATTATTGAAATATGTGGAACCAACGTTTAAAGTTACACGCCGTTTGAAACAAATTACAATTCAAATACTCTGAAAACACAATCTTGGATATCTTCTAAAACGAAGACGATCCTACGTGTTTCATCGCGATGTGATAAATCCATTAATGAGAAACGTGTTGTCTTCGACCTGATGGGCATTGTCTCTCTCCCTCGCACTTCTCAGGTGTATATGCGCGTTGTTGACACGTATGCATGTAATTCGGGAGAAATCTCCCCGAGTTTCAAAGATCTCCTGTCATCTCAAGTTTTTATTTACACTCAGTCCCGAGAGCGGCCTAGATACCAGCGATCGAATATCCGCAATAGTGGAAGACGAACTTTGATACATGAGAGGGAACCACAATACCTCAAAAACCGTCTATCGACATATGATAGAGCAGTGAGATATCTATTCTCTAGTTAGGGCACCTGTCGGGGCAGTTTCGGGGTAGCTTACTACGGTAGCCGCGAGAGGGCGCTCTGCCGCTGGGAAATCCTCCTTGGCTGAACAACTTGTTTTCAATGCTTCCCGAGGGATGTCATACACTGATGAACAGTCCAGGGATATATGACAGGTCTAACGTTAGTGGAGGCGCATAGGATATACCCGTGTACAGATTTCGTTTTGGATTTATTTTTTCAGTGGATGACAGGATGGGTGAGTCGACACAAGGTAAGCTGAAGAGATTTCAGTGAAAATTTTGTGGCAGACGACAGGTGTTTTCTCGTCTGCTCGATGGACACGCACGAGTCGTCTGCTATCCTCCGGTGTCTTCTGCTCGCAGTAATCGTGACACAGAAACGCCCGCTATCTTGTCCCGACTGTGCTGAATTAGCTTGCATATATTTTAACTATATATTTTAGGTAAAAGGTTTTAAAGATAGAGTGTGTGCTAAAAGTGACAGGTTCCCTGTTTACCTACAGATTAGGGATCTCAGCACGAGCTCTTGTACAAGGGATAGTGGCTTGGTTTTAATAAGAGACTAGAATCTATTAGGTTTTATCAAAATATTGTAGCTTACAGCTCATACAAAACTCTTTTCGACATTTGCCCAAGATAGACAGGGTTATGAATAAGAAGACATGGGAAGATGATACTAAAGTTCGGCTCCAGCTGAGATAAGGGGAGTGGGCCTTCTTACCTGAATAGGTGGGAAGGGAGGAGAGAGTTTGTAAATAGAGCAGGTCTGACCTTAGACAAATTTACAGTCTAGTGCTACAAGAAAACATGAATGCAATATATATTTAGTTGGGATGTCACGATTTGAGACAAAATACAAGATCTAGCAACAAATGAGTTTGCTGTCCAGGACATTAAAGCAAGATCCTCCAATAGATAAATTGATGTTGTAAATTCACAAAGGGGCTGAGTGTGGGAGGGTTATGATTGGGGAGCAGCATGTCTGTGACCCATATATCACTGAGAATGTTGCCATTGTTGTGAACTGCACTGATAAAACAGAAGGGCTATGGACACAAACATCTTTATGCTAAAAAATCACATTTGTGTATATTGGCATGAAAGGTGTATTCCTTTTTTAGAAGAAGAAATGGCATTGGGAATGTTTTTGAAACCAGGAGAGAATTTATTTACAAGGAAGCTGTGTAGGGTTATATGGGAACATCTGTTGGATTGGGATGTCGGATTTTGTTAGTTTGGAGTAGGGATATATATGGTGTTATTTCAGGGTGGAAAGTAGTGTCATTTTGGCATAGGATTCAGTTTTGCTGTTTCGAGTTAAGGATGTGATAGTTTGTTGAAGGATGTGATGTACTGTTATTTAGGGTAAAAGGGATATTTCCTTACGAGTTGTGCAGAATGCAGACTGTCTCTTTAATTCTTAGGATCCCTGAAATGATATTTCTGGAATATTGCTAAAAATGGCATAAAACTATACTCACTCACTCATTAATTCTTAGGTTTTCTTGTAATGTAACATCTTGTGTGTGTTGCTTAGCTAGGTAATTGGGTTTTATGTACTGATGAAACTCGCAATTTCTCTTACAAAGGAATTGTAACTCTTCCTTAATTTTGAATGAGACATTTACCGTTGAACTCCTCAACGTAGAACCTAACAACAGCATTATGGTCCATTAAATAATTCACTGTCAAATCTGGGCCTATAGCCGCAGGCAGTTTGTCTAAGTTTAAAGCTGCTGTATAATCTTGTTGAAATCCTTTCTTCAAAAAGTAAGTTCTTGGTTGTCATGATTCATATGCCAGCTCTCATGACATGTAGTTTTTAACCCCTGTACATTAGAAGCATTGCACAGTTAGATGATCTATGATCATAGTCAAATATTACAAGCAGTATTTTTATTTATAGATTTATAACAGTGAATAAATTCAGGAAGACCTTTCACTAGTTCCAGTTACAGAACAACTGTTTGTAGGACTGACATCTATCCTTGCAACATGATAATTCTAGGTATAATAAATGTTATTGTCTACTGGACAAATGACTTGTAAATTTAATGTGTCAGTCTCTTACCTTTCAAAGTGAAAGTGCTGATATAAGCATCATAAAGAAACATGTAGATAACTGTAGAGAACCCCATATAACAGAATTATTAAAGTTATGCGAGAGTCATACAGCCTTGTAGTGAAGTACAGAACCCTGACTAAGATATCACAGATTCCTGTTGTACATCAGAGAATCTAGCAGAGCATCATGGAATCCTATAGAGCATCAGATAATTCCATGTAGAGCATCAGAAAATCATTTAGGGAATCCTGTAGAGCATCAGAATATCCCACAGAGCCTAGTTGTAAAGGTTCTTGTCTTCCACAGTGATGTGCCAGTTTTGATTCTCTTATACACATGGGCAACATGCCCTATTCTGTTGTCCCCTGCCATGGTGGAATATTGCTAAAAACAGCAGAAAACCCTAATCAATATTTCATTCAGGGAATCTTTTGGAGCATCTGAGAATAAAGTAGAGCAGAAGAAAATCCTGTACAGAACCCTGTATAGTATAAGCAGAGACCATATAATAATCTATTATATGGTCTCTGGTATAAGGCAATAATTTAGATACTAGTAATCTCCTCGAGCAACAGTCTACTTTGACTAACGCCAGAGATGATAAACTATTATCATGCTTAGCCTCTGAAAATACCTATTTTAACAGAAAGAAAAAAACTCAGTTTAAGTTGAAAAGGAGCCAAGTGAGATAAGAGATTGAGGGTCTAGGGAAAATCTAGACTTGCTTCATTTGGGTAACTTTGTCTCTGAGAAAGGACTATGTAGAAGGCAACATGATATGGTTCAGGGGCAGGGATACAGACTGTAGGGGACTAGACATGTCAGCTCTCTCCAACTGCTTCATCAACAACAGGAGGAACCCCACACACCCTCCTCCATCCCCCCACCCTATGTGTCTCATCCCCCCCCCCACTTTCCCATCCTCCAGTCCACAACAGACCCAGAAGGGTGACCCACATCTAGGATTAGCCTATGCTATTGTAGTCATTGTTGAATACCTCGATCATGTTCGCTGAATGAAGCAAATACCTGGAGGGTGACCCTACCAGAGGGCAGAAAGGATTTGTTACAATAAAAGGATCTAAATAATTTGCCGAATAAGCATATTTGAAATGATTATGGGTTTTAGAAGCAAAATATATGGTATGTGTTCCTTTAGAAAGGAAGGATTACGATCAAGGATATTTTTGTTAGGCACATGATTTATTATTTATCAAGAAAGCAAATTATGAGGAATGGTTTTGATGTGAGTGGATGTTGTCGGTAAAGTTACAGCTATAGCAGGCTGTTGTTAAGTTGTTTTACATAAAGAAATTAATCTTGATTATAAATAATGGCTGTAGAGGAAGCAAGAAGCGATGGCAATATTGATCACATAGAATACCATTGTGACTAGTTAATGATTGCATGTCCTCTCTTATTTAGTGGGAAAATGTTTTTTTGTAGAGATCTTGTTGTTGAACCCATATAAACAGATTGTGGTGATTATCATAAAAAAATTAATACACAGCATCATGTTTATCATCATCCTCATCATCATCATCCAGGGGTGGTGGGGTAGCCCAGTGGTTAAAGCGTTCGCTCGTCATGATGAAGACCTGGGTTCAATTCCCCACATGGGTACAATGTGTGAAGCCCATTTCTGGTGTTCCCGTTGTGATATTGCTGGAATATTGCTAAAAGCGGTGTAAAACTAAACTGACTCAATCACTCGCTCATCATCATCCAAATATGTTTGCATTGACAATCATACATTTCATCCTGCTCGGAGATGATAATTAACGGTGTTGGTCTGATGAACACGAGGTATGTGGACAGTCACTCGCATCTGACAATGGTAATGTTTGAGAACTGAATCACTAAATCATAGTCCTGGAGTGTCTCCAATTATCTGACAGTGTATATTTAACAATAATTGTGCCACCTGCAAATTACACAGGTATGTTTATCACAGATCTAATGAACACTGACAGCTGATAATGACAGGTCTGAACCTGCAACACATAAGTATTTCCAATGACTGTTTCACGTTTTCTAATTTCATCATCAGATAATGATCAGACCTAGTGAGAGGAATTTGCATTTTAGTAATGGGACTATGTTATAAACAACGATTAAGTGGTTATTGATGAAACTGGAATGTAATTTTGACATGAATCTTTTGATGTAAACAGTATGACTGAATAAGAAGAAAAGGTGAGTGAGTGAGTTTAGTTTTACGCCACACTCAGCAATATTCCAGCTATATGGTGGCTGTCTGTAAATAATCGAGTCTAGACCAGACAATCCAGTGATCAACAGCATGAGCATCGATCTGCGCAATTAGGAACCGATGACGTGTCAACCAAGTGAGCGAGCCTGACCACCCGATCCCTTTAGTCGCCTCTTACGACAAGCATGTGTTGCTGAAGGTACCTTCTAACCGGACCTTCACGGGTAAGAAGGAAAGGAAAGACAAAGTGTTTGCTTGAATCATCTAGGTATAGTTCCAGTGAGGTAACGCTGGATGTCTGACATGCAGTGACTAAAATGTCTGGTTCTATATCATATGTCAGACAACTACATTTGGTTAATAAAGAGATAGACTGGTTATTATGAATATTGTTTTAGTAATCCAGGAAGATCCCGTGATTAACATGCCTATAGGTTAGAATATGTAGTAACATAGGTTATATTTGGGATTACACTTTCTTAGTAAAGTACAGATTCTAGTACTTTTGTTGGGTTGAGGCCTTTGGGTTGGGTTGGGTAACTTTGTGTGCTGGTGATTAGGTGCCTGACTGTGAGGTTGTGGGTTCGATTCCCAGGTGGGACTCAACCCAACAAAAGTACTAAAATCTGTACTTCCTGATAAAGTTTAATGCCAAATATAACCTATGTTACATTTGACAGAAGACATGCTGTTTTTCTGTGAGAGAAGGGAAAATCAGTCTGTGAATTAAACTTTAGCTGTCAATATCTGTATATGCCAGAAACAGGAATCTGTAATGTAGGTTTGTAAGCCAGATTTTCGTTCTTTGAGTGGCATTTTCAGAAGTTGGGAGTACAATATTGAACACACTTTATGGATAAAAATTTCTTTTTTTAAATACAGCTTTTCCTTGATGAAGTCTGGTGTATCGGTTTCATTCAGTCTGTCCACCCAGATTATGCGAGAGTGTAACAGGGCTCCAGATAATTTTTCAACATCAGGAGTACGTACTCCTTATTTTTTCAATATAAGAGTACTGGAAAACTTCAAGAGTACATTTAGAGTACTGAATGGAATTTAATGGAGTATCAGTAATCTTGTGTTTCGTTTCATGTATGCACCACAACATTGCCACTCTTGTGTAAACAGGTCAATAAACAATAAAACAATACTTTTTTCGGATAAATACGACTGTAAATGATTCTAAGACCGTACACCATTTCAGTGAATATTTTTTTATCCGTATGTACATACACCGATACGACCCTTATCTGGAGCCCTGGTGTAAATATCAACAATCTGTGTCACCTTGTGATTTACCATCCATTTCAAAAGAGTTTCAAGCCTTGTCCACTCACCCACTATAAAATGAGGAGTGGTTTAATCCATGCACTGCTACACCCCCACACCAACCCACCGACCCCAAGTATGAGATGTGATGCGACTGATATGAAGGGTTATCTATTTGCAGCGTTATACATTATATACCTTTCAAGACTTACAGTGATGGTACACTGACAATGTCTTACATACAGCTTATGACTAACACGTCCTAACTTTGAGCAGAAATAAAAATAATTTTATGTTTATTCAGAGAATGACCTACTTTTCCAAGTCATATTTTTGGATGTGAGATTGCATTGTTCCCTCCAGGCTTTTTCCTTAAACTGTGTTTATAAATCGTGTAGACTAAATGTTTGTAAATATGTAATATGCTAATGTTACGAATAGCGCTTTTATGTCGTGATCTTGTAAGTACTTTATTTCGAGAAACAAAACAAGACTGATGTCGGTAGCTTTTGAAATGTCACTGTCTCCAATCATCATGTTCCTTTCATTGGTTTGTTTGTCGATCTATTAAATCAATTAAAGACAGATGTTTTTGTAATCTTATCTACGTCCATATATAACAAAGTAATGATCAATAAAATTAATTTTTTAATTAGCATCCAACTTCCTTTTGAATTTGAGGCAAGATGTGTTGTATTTTTTAATATACTTTTTAAACAGAGCATCTGTGTACAATAGGTCTCAGGGTTTTGTCTAGACTTGCTCAGAGGCTATATATAACCAAGTGTGCAGGAAATGACAATAAAAATTCCCTGATAATTTATGAAAATATAAGCACATTTGTTTCTGTTTGCACGCCAATAGCGCTTAGTTTTTAATCCAAAAATCAGGACTTTTTTGCAGATATAAAGCGTGAGTGAGTGAGTTCGGCATAGCAGGAGGTCACGTTAACCATCAGGCTACCCTACTGCCCTGATATAAAGCATAATGCTGTGGATGTGGTGTATTTCAAAGCGTTATTAAACTAATGAACTTGTACCATTTCTTCATGTTTAGGTTCTTGGAGATTATAAGAGGAACACATGTTAATGTTCAACACAGAACATCATGTAACATTCAACACAGAACATCCTGGTAACATTCTGTACAGAACATCATGGTAACACTCAACACAGAACGTCCTGGTAACATTCTGTACAGAACATCATGGTAACACTCAACACAGAACACTTTGGTAACATTGTAACATACAGCACAGAACATCATAGTAACATACAGCACAGAACATCATAGTAACATACAGCACAGAACATCCTGGATACATGTACATTCAGTACAGAACACAAAAGTAACATTTACTGCTCAACATAACATTCAACACAAAACAATAAGAAACCAGATTTTATACATGTGATCACCGGGTGGAAAAAATTGTAAACATTATGTATGCCCCAGGGCTAAACAATCACAGGTAGATATTTTTATTATCTTACAACCAGAGGAGGTGAGCTGGCTGTTTGACTTAAGTCGGTGATTGACTGATTGATTGAACGTATGAATGAAGTACGCTGGTGGGCGTGGAAGTTATGTGGAATATGTAACAAGGTGTTGAGCACAACACGAGGATATCAGCTGAACTGGCAGGCTTAATGTTATGATGGATGACTTGAGGAGAGGTTTTGGACTGGCTAATTAATTGGTTCATGATTATCAATTATGAAGTATATTTATCAATTAGGAATGAGGGAGGATATGAATATTTGATCAAGTTTCAAGGGTTTTCATTCATTGTTTATAAGAAAAACAGGTTCTCTTAGGCAATGATTTAGACTATATTCTGGTTTGTGAAATTACTATACTGGTAAGTAATTAACTGTTGGTTATTCTGTTTTGTCATTTCATTCCTGAAGCATTACTCAGGAACACTTCATATTTCTTCATGAAACTTTCTATACATATCAGATATAGTGGCATTGTACACTGACGGAGTAGGACTTCAAATCAGTTATTAAAAAATAAGAACAGCATCCTAAAGCAATTATTATTGTTGCAAGTTTGTTTTAAAATTGTGACTTAGTTTTTAAAATATAAACACATGATAAGCTTTGTCTGTTGAAAAGTAACATTGCTAACATTTACGTCTTTGGAATTCTTTGAAATTTTTGAGAGAATAAAGGGAATGATTTAAAAGTTACTGCCCAACAGATAAATTCTCTCTTTGAGCATTTTTATGAAATATCTGGCAATATGTATTTTTTATCCAGTGTTTAACATTAACAAATAGCATTCTATGTACATGCTTTAGATAAAGCACTTCAAAATCCAGGTCACTGCTGTATAAATAAAGATCTACTTCTCAATTTCTGTCTGAAGAACGTGATGATCCTTGAAATGTACAAACTGGCTTCATTTCTCTGTGAAATGACATTCATGGGCTTGGCTTGAGTTACAAGAACATTTGAGGTCCTGACTTGAATCAAATTTGTTTGAGTTATAAGAAGTGCAAATACTTATTGCAGTGATCCTGGAGTTAATCCCGGGGACTTAAGATATGCTTGTTGACTCAAAGCATTTGTTGCCAAAATGTGATCCTGTGCTTACGTGAAATCCTGGCTTTATGTTTGTAAAGTAACTGTAATATGAAGAAACTAAAAAATACTGTAAGACCTAATTTAAGGTTAATTTCCTGACAGGAACTCTCATTAAAATATTAAAAAATATATAAGTAGTGAGAAATCACATTCCTAGTTAATCGTTGCAAATATTCAAATACTTTTATCATTCATACTCATAAAATTAAATCCAGCTTGCTTCTTAATTCCAAGACAGCTCTTATCATCAGTTTGTGTTGCCTATACAATTTTTTTTTGTCAATCCATCTTCTATCTTCAAAGTTCATTTTCCATATACGTTTAATCAGGTGTGTCTGATGAACCAGTAATGTAAAATATTTTCATTTACATCCTATGTGATTGATGGCAAAATTAATCTATAACAGCTATAGTGGCCTAATCCCAGGGGATCAATAGCTTAAGACACCTATAGCCTGGAGGTTCCTGTAATATGTTCATGTATCAACAGAAGAAATGTAGATTCATGAATGTAGGGTGGTCACCTTAATGGACAGGCTTGTTGACTCATCCATAACTCATGATGATTGTTCATTTGCACCTGATTGGTCGTTAGTTGATTGCTTACAGTGATATTGATAAAGCCACTGCAGGAAAAGACATTTATTAGGTTATACCCACTCGTTGCTGCAAACTGACTTAGACTGAAAACATGTCATCAGCTGTAGTGATAGTGTACCCTCACATACACGTGTATCAGTACTTCACCTCACTTCCATACTCATTTGTCACGATAGCAGGGATAAACCTAGGAATGTTTTTTTAGTCGGCTGGTTAAATTTGGATGGACCCAATGCTTGATAGGAGGGTCCCCTCTTAGATTTGGGTGTTTGAAGTTTTCAGCTAAATGTATTTACTTAATTTGTATGTTAATAGACTGTTTTAATAAGCTTGTAATTTTTTTTCTGAGACATTATGATTGATGATCTTGAACGAAAACCGAAACCAAAAGTTGCCAAATGAAAGATTTTTAGAAACACACGTTTTCATTGGCTGAACTTATTACAACAACCAATCAAGGATATTATTGCACTTGGATTAAAACTCAGGTTCACTTAAAGGTCTTTTGTGCGATTGCGGCGATCGATAACAATATTTATTGCATTATATTTACTTAGGCCGCTCACTTGTATTTTTTTTATGAGGCATTTCAACTATTTTGTGTCCACAGGACGCAACCCAAATTTCTGTCAGCGGCAATTAATATTTTGATGCGGAAATGCCACAGAAACACATCCTAGCTGATTATGCCTGAGATAGGTCATGTTGCCTGAACATATTTTGAATGATGATCGAACCTAGAGCAATTTTATCAATCTCTATTAGCGATGGCGACCTTGACCGATATCAGCCGTACTGTTTTACTATTGACAACTTAGAATGATGATCAAACATAGAACAACAACAAAAATTGATTTAAAAAATATAGGATTTATTATTAGGCTTCTGAAATTTAGAGGCTGGCCTATTTTAACATTGTACTTAATACTGCATTCAATGCAGTGATTCCCCACATGGGTACAATGTGTGAAGCCCATTTCTGGTGTCCCCAGCCGTGATATTGCTAAAAGCGGAATATTGCTAAAAGTGGCATAAAACCATACTCGCTCACTCAATGCAGTGATACTAAGCCTGGCAATATGTTCCAAGTTACTTGTTCTGTCATCAATGGCATGCAGTGTTTTCTGAAAGGACATGAAAGTAGCTGTTTGGGACATATATTAACATATACTGGGACTTGGAGCTGATTATCAGCCTGTAAGTAGGTCCAGAGAAATCCTTGGTTGTGCTATACACATATAATTTATGTTCATTCATATACATCTGCTTATACATTGCAAAGAATGTATTCATGGTGTATTAACTGAGGACATTTTACCCTGCAACTGCCTTAACATATTCAGATATCCTGTTTGATTCTCCTTTGGGTTGTGCCAGAAAAATGGTTGTCAGTGTAATGATAATGAATGGTGATTCTTTTATGGCCTGAAATGTGAAAGGATCTCTTCACAGTCTTTCTTTTCAAAAGAGTCTGTTTTGATTCATGTTTCTTCACTTTTTGTGCCATGAAAATGATGTTTCATCACAGTGAGTTGCACATTGTTCGTTTGTTTATTTGTTGTTTATCACTTCACTCCGTCATATTTCAGTCTGTGAATAATTCATAATTGAGCCTGGACCAGACATCATGAACATCAATCGATGCAACAAGGATGATACGATGACATGCATCAACCAAGTCAGCGAGCCTGACCACCTGATTTCCTTAGTTCCTCTTACGACAAGCATGTGTTGCTAAAACCAATTCTAACAGGTAGAATGGGACAACGTAAAAAAAACAGGATTAATTTTTCCCTTTGTTAGTTTGGAATATGGGATTTGTTATGAATGTATCTTTTGTTGAAATGTTCATGTAGAGAATTATCATGAGAACAGGGCAGAGATTCTGATACAGACCGGACTTAGTGGATGATGAGTCAGTTCCTGTTGATTGATGGGTGATATCTCTATGGTGTGCTTTGGCAATGACAGTTCACACAGTTGGTGTCTCAAACAAAATGGACAGTTTTAAATGGACCTTAGTGTGTTTGTGTTCAGACTCAAAACAATTGTTAAAGGTTACTTTGTTTTCTTACCTTGGTTTACACACACAGGGATGTGTCAGGCCGATGTTTGGCTGGGTCCTTGTTTGGTTCGCTGACTGTGTCCACATGTCCGAGGGGTCAGTGTTGACCAGTGGCTGGTGAAGGTGGGGGTTAGGTGTTGGGCCAGGAGCAGAGTGGGTTGTGGAGACCTTGGGTAGGGCTAGGTGTTGGGCCAGTAGCAGAGTGGGTTGTGGAGACCTTGGGTAGGCCTAAGTGTTGGGCCAGTAGCAGAGTGAGTTGTGGAGAGTGATGTTGGGCCAGGTGGGCTGTGGAGACCTTGGGCAGGGCTAGGTGCCAGTAGCAGAATGGGTTGTGGCCCTTGGGTAGGGCTAGATGTTGGGCCAGTTGGGTAGGGCTGTGGAGACCAGGAGCAGAGTGGGTTGTGGAGACCTTGGGTAGGGCTAGATGTTGGGCCAGTAGCAGAGTGGGATTGTGGAGACCTTGGGTAGGGCTAGATGTTGGGCCAGGAGCAGAGTGGGTTGTGGAGACCTTGGGTAGGGCTAGGTGTTGGGCCAGTAGCAGAGTGGGTTGTGGAGACCTTGGGTAGGGCTAGGTGTTGGGCCAGTAGCAGAGTGGGTTGTGGAGACCTTGGGTAGGGCTAGATGTTGGGCCAGTAGCAGAGTGGGTTGTGGGAGACCTTGGGTAGGGCTAGATGTTGGGCCAGTAGCAGAGTGGATTGTGGAGACCTTGGGTAGGGCTAGATGTTGGGCCAGTAGCAGAGTGGGTTGTGGAGACCTTGGGTAGGGCTAGATGTTGGGCCAGGAGCAGAGTGGGTTGTGGAGACCTTGGGTAGGACTAGATCTGGGCCAGGAGCAGAGTGGGTTGTGGAGACCTTGTGTAGGGCTAGATGTTGGGCCAGAAGCAGAGTGGGTTGTGGAGACCTTGGGTAGGAGCTAGATGTTGGGCCAGTAGCAGAGTGGGTTGTGGAGACCTTGGGTAGGCCTAAGTGTTGGGCCAGTAGCAGAGTGAGTTGTGGAGATGTTGGGTAGGGCTAGATGTTGGGCCAGGAGCAGAGTGGGTTGTGGAGACCTTGGGTAGGGCTAGATGTTGGGCCAGGAGCAGAGTGGGTTGTGGAGACCTTGGGTAGGGTAGGGGGCTAGGTGTTGGGCCAGTAGCAGAAGAGTGGGTTGTGGAGACCTTGGGTAGGGCTAGATGTTGGGGGCCAGTAGAGCAGAGTGGATTGTGGAGACCTTGGGCTAGATGTTGGGCCAGGAGCAGTGGGAGAGTGGGAATGGGTGTGGAGACCTTGGGTAGGGCTAGATGTTGGGCCAGTAGCAGAGTGGGTTGTGGAGACCTTGTGGAGACCTGGGTTGTGGAGACCTTGGTAGGGCTAGATGTTGGGCCAGTAGCAGAGTGGGTTGTGGAGACCTTGTGTAGGGCTAGATGTTGGGCCAGAAGCAGAGTGGGTTGTGGAGACCTTGGGTAGGGCTAGATCTTGGGCCAGGAGCAGAGTGGGTTGTGGAGACCTTGGGTAGGACTAGATCTTGAGCCAGGAGCAGAGTGGGTTGTGGAGACCTTGTGTAGGGCTAGATGTTGGGCCAGGAGCAGAGTGGGTTGTGGAGACCTTGGGTAGGGCTAGGTGTTGGGCCAGGAGCAGAGTGGGTTGTGGAGACCTTGGGTAGGGCTAGATGTTGGGCCAGGAGCAGAGTGGGTTGTGGAGACCTTGGGTAGGGCTAGATCTTGGGCCAGGAGCAGAGTGGGTTCTGGAGACCTTGGGTAGGGCTAGGTGTTGGGCCAGGAGCAGAGTGGGTTCTGGAGACCTTGGGTAGGGCTTTTCAAGCTGGTGACAGAAAATGACCCTCCTACAGTACCCAGACCATAAAACGAGGCTTTTGTTATTGTGAGAATCCTTTTTTCTCAAATTTAAACAGTTCATATATCATTAAACATAAGGAAACTATATGGAATAATTATGCTACAAACTTTTAATAGAGCCTCTTTAAATGTCACATTTGATCAGAATACAACGCAGTCATTTCTTCAAAACTGGCACTTTCTTTATTTTTGGAGAGATTTATCCCTTTTTGTAGGTTTTTTGGCCACAGGTCAAAGGCTGTCGTCCACTGGTAGTTCACTGGTTGCAGGTCCACAGTTTCTTTAATTTCCAAGCGCAATACGAATTGACACGATAGAAGATAACGGGAAAATGCCATGAAAAATCGGTATATTGTCACGGCATTTCCTACGACAGAACACGAGACAGTGTAAGTCTTGGGTGTCATAGCATCTATGAAATAATGTAAACTCACTTTATATATCAGCCCTTATGTTATTTCCAACGGCAATTCTTCAACTATTGCCGCATTCAAATTTAACAAATAGTTCTCATACTACCACTGACCTCAATGTAAAAAGAATCGTAAATACACCTCCAACCAACGAACCTGTATCCCCTGGAAGACCTTTATCGCAAAGTTGTGATTTTTACACATCCCTGACATTGGAAGAAATTCTGTGTAGAATGTAACCTTTAATGATAAACATGTATAGTACGTTTTCAACAGCAGTTCTTCACATATTTCATTTTGTTTTTGAATTCTGACACTGTTTCTGATGCATACTTAATGTACCATACACCTATTATCCAATTAGTCGGTTGCAGCATAAATACCAGTCATCAGAGTTTGAAATAAAAGATTTAGCCCTTATAAAATGTGCCCATCAGTCAGTGCTGTGGGTCATTATATATGTTAATTCATTGGTCCATTTCTTACAAAAGTTTAACACCATTCAACCTCTAAACATAAGTACTCATTTACAGAGGTTTGTCTCAACAAACAACAGATCATTCTGACCACCCAAGAGGATGTGTATGATAGAATTATGTGTGTATAGAATGACATATGTATCTTCTTGTTTTACTAACACTATGTTGATAAAATATTTCACGTGACAGACCATATACTATCTAGTTATAGCTTTATATTCTGATTTTCATTCAACGGTTCTGAAGGAAACTTTAGTGTTATGTCTGTGTCTGTTAGGAATTAACATAGAAAATGTGTTTAAAATCAAATATGTTTTTGATGACATAAATTCCATGTAGATATGTGTATGCATTATTTATTTTTTTTACAAATTTAACAGATAATACTTTTGTACAATGACTGAATAAAGTCATGCATGTGTAATTTAATATTAAAGTACACACGCACCATCATACAAAAATATCAGATAAAATTCACATCGAAATTCACACGTTGCATAACAATGTTTTCACATTTCGCGCACAATATCAGCTTCCGACCATACTGAATGACATGAATGTAGCCTAATCGGCGTAATACGATTTAGATTTCAGTACACATGCAAACATACACTGCAGGCTTAAAAGTGTGATATTCAGACATCTAGTGCCAGATTTGAATTACCGATTGCAAAACGTCAACAAAATCACAAAATATGACCTGAAAACGATCAGCTGATTCCACCGCCTAGCTTCGAATGGCCATTTTGCGATTCATTAATGCAATATAAGCAGTGATGGCTATCCCCGGTGTATCATGGAATCACATAACAAATATTTCAGGATATCACACTTGATATATCATCGGTCAAGGGAAAAGACATATACTGTCCATATGCACCAGCGTGAACGTTAATGGTGATGGTGAAGGCTATACTGGTTAACTGGCTCTAAGTGTTTAGTTACAAGAACAGCTCCCATCGCGCATAAGACATGCGCTGTCAGTTTAAGGTTTGACCGTCCAGCATTTTGTAAAATAAAATAAAATATATTTTGTTCCTTATTTATTTTGTAGGAAGGAAAATTTGGGTCGGTCGGGAGATGAGAAACAGAAAAAAATATGGACGGCCAAAGTGTTAAGCCAGTAGCAGAGTGGGTTGTGGAGTTGCACCAGTAGCAGAGTGGGTTGTGGAGACGATGGGTAGGACTAGATCTTGTGCCAGTAGCAGAGTGGGTTGTGGAGTCGACGGGTAGGACTAGATCTTGTGCCAGTAGCAGAGTGGGTTGTGGAGACGATGGGTAGGACTAGATCTTGTGCCAGTAGCAGAGTGGGTTGTGGAGACGATGGCTAGGACTAGATCTTGGGCCAGTAGCAGAGTGGGTTGTGGAGACGATGGGTAGGACTAGATCTTGGGCCAGTAGCAGAGTGGGTTGTGGAGAAGTTGGGTATGGTTAGGTATTGAGCCAGTAGCAGATGGGTTGGGGTTGTAGAGGTGTATGGTGGGACAAAGTGTTATATGTACAAGGGGAGTTACATCATGAGAGCCAAAGTTCTTCTGAAAAGTTGTATTGACTTAACCATCAGAAAACCCCAGGCATAAGGCACACTGGCACTGACTGTAAACATACATGTGCTTATCAAATGTGAGTGTGAAATGGAGACCATGCATTGCCACTCTCCAGACAGGAGGCTCTAATACTGAAAAGCATCATCTAGTAGTAGACAGTGTATCTGCCTACAGTAAAGAGATTATATTATTTATGCTAATGTCCTGTCTTAAGCCACTGACAGTAGAGTCATCAGTGTGTGAGGATGCCAGAACCTGCAGCCACCAACTCTGGTGGAGGGATCCTAGGTACCACTGAGTTTCTGTCAGGCTGTGAGGTGTGTGGTGTAACTGACAGGTGAGTGTGAGGTGTAACTGATAGGTGAGTGTGAGGTGTAACTGATAGGTGAGTGTGAGGTGTAGGTGAGTGAGTGTGAGGTGTAACTGATAGGTGAGTGTGAGGTGTAACTGATAGGTGAGTGTGAGGTGTAACTGATAGGTGAGTGTGAGGTGTAACTGATAGGTGAGTGTGAGGTGTAACTGACAGGTGAGTGTGAGGTGTAACTGATAGGTGAGTGTGAGGTGTAACTGATAGGTGAGTGTGAGGTGTAACTGATAGGTGAGTGTGAGGTGTAACTGATAGGTGAGTGTGTAACTGAGGGTGTAACTGAACTGATAGGTGAGTGTGAGGTGTAACTGACAGGTGAGTGTGAGGTGTAACTGATAGGTGAGTGTGAGGTGTAACTGATAGGTGAGTGTGAGGTGTAACTGAGGTGAGTGTGAGGTGTAACTGATAGATGAGTGTGTTAGGTGTAACTGATAGATGAGCGTTAGGTGTAACTGATAGATGAGTGTGAGGTGTAACTGATAGGTGAGTGTGAGGTGTAACTGATAGGTGAGAGTGAAACTGACAGGTGAGTGTGAGGTGTAACTGATAGGTGAGTGTGAGGTGTAACTGATAGGTGAGTGTGAGGTGTAACTGACAGGTGAGTGTGAGGTGTAACTGATAGGTGAGTGTGAGGTGTAACTGATAGGTGAGTGTGAGGTGTAACTGATAGGTGAGTGTGAGGTGTAACTGATAGGTGAGTGTGAGGTGTAACTGATAGGTGAGTGTGAGGTGTAACTGATAGGTGAGTGTGAGGTGTAACTGATAGGTGAGCGTGAGGTGTAACTGATAGGTGAGGTGTAACTGATGAGAGTGTAACTGATAGGTGAGTGTGAGGTGTAACTGATAGGTGAGAGTGAGGTGTAACTGATAGGTGAGTGTGAGGTGTAACTGATAGGTGAGCGTGAGGTGTAACTGATAGGTGAGCGTGAGGTGTAACTGATAGGTGAGCGTGAGGTGTAACTGATAGGTGAGCATGAGGTGTAACTGATAGGTGAGCGTGAGGTGTAACTGATAGGTGAGTGCCCCAGGGAGGAGCCACCTTGGTGTCTCATGTTGCATAACATGAGCACAGATGGTGGCAAAGCCAGACTACTGACACTGGACACTTGATCACAGGGATTATGTCATTACTGAAGTCATTCCTCAGTTAATGTCACCCAGAACAGTACCTGGGCCCTGTTTCACAAAGCTCTCTTAAGCCTAAGATCTCGTAACTTTTCTCGTAGCATTCATACGTCCTATGTTACAGTATAGGAGGTACAAATGCTACGAGAACAGTTACGAGATCTTAGGCTTACGAGAGCTTTGTGAAACAGGGCCCAGGTGTAGCAGAACAGTTCATTGAAACAGGGGTACCTCAAGGTTGTCCTATCTTCCCTATTCTGTTCACAGCGATCTCTAAAAACAATTTGTAAGACCCTTTACCACATATGGTATGGTGATGAAGTCTTTACCTGTGTTTGTAGTTATTAAGTTTATATCCATTTGACAGAATGCCACTCCACCACTCAGTCTGCGTCAGCACCTCAGTCTTGCCTCCATACATATGGACATATTTTCGCACAGAACATATATAACCACACCTATTTCTTATACATCATCTTATGTATGAATTATCTGAATGGCCAAGATACCAACACATATTGCTTTCATCTTCAGTCTTGGTTATTGTGCTGAAAAGTAAACACACATCACTACACTTTCGACCATCACCTGCAAGAATAATCGCTTTCAATTTGTTCCAAGCCAGTCCACACTTGGTTCATAATGGTTGAGGAGTCTTCTTAAGTCTATGTGGCCCTACAAACATTCCACTGTGAAAAAAATGATATCTTCCATTCAGGTAGGTGTATTGTGTTGACAGCAGCAGAGGGAGTGGACATTTTAGTGGCTTTCAAGTGTCCACTGTATTGCTGTACCTGTGTGGGTGGGGACACCTAATGATAAAGATCAAGCATGATGTCTCAAAGTATTCACAGTCAGTTTGGAAAGCACAAAGAAATGGCCAGTCACCTTTGGTTTTTCTACAGCAAATTGTTGGTGTTTAACTCTCAAACAAGTAAAATGAGCAACATGTAAATCAGACAGGACCCATCTGTTTTCATGAACTGCAGATGAGCCTATTCCAAGTTATGTATAAGTGTAAATAAGTTATTAGAAAATGGTTTTGGGGATAATTTGTTCACATACTGAACTTAGACCATCATTGAACAATTTTATATATTGGAAATTTAATAACACTATTCAATAAAAAATATTTACATTTTTTTCCATTTTGCCTCTTCACTACTGTCATATTGATCAGATGTTTCTTAAACAAGATGTTAAATTGTTCGGGCCTTAATAAGGCATTTCCACTGAAATTCTACTCTACTTTTGTAATATGAAGTCATTAGGCTTGGTATTTTATCTGGAGAAGGTACCTCTTCGCAATCCTTTACAACTAATATGTTATGACATACATATATCACAAAATGGATCTGTCTGTTAGGAGGAAGTTGAACTCCCCTGATGTTGCTGTTTTGGTTGAAAAGATATTTTGAAATATCTGGGCATTGTTTTGTTTTTTCAGAATGTTTTAATAATAATTGGCAGTGTTTATTACCTAGTGTCACTATTGATGATTATTATTCTTGTTGTTTTTATCATTATCATAATATATTTTTCTTTGGCATATTTATTAGTTAATGATATAACGTGAGACAATCAGAACTTTAGTTGTGAGTGGATAAGCTGCTACAAAGTCAGCGTGACTTTCCCCAGTTAGAAAAATCAAGGTTTAATAGGATTCAAGTTTCAAACCTTTTATAGCAAACCCAGTTTACCAACATCAGTGGCATTTCCATAGTCTCTTTATGCACTTCTTTGGTGTAAATGAAACCCACGAAGGTGGTCTCTTCCTGAGATTCACACAACACTCTTAGATAAATGCAGATTACAGCAACCTCAAACTGACTTGTTAACAGATCTAATGTACATGCCTTTAAACAGCTATAGGATATGGGATATTGACTGGGGATTATAAACAAGGATTATCTCTGTTGACAAGATGATTTATTCAGGCTTGTACTGTGGACAGAAGCTGTGGGGAGTTGGTTGGGGGGTTATCACGTCTTTACGCCTTTATGAGGCACATTTTCCATAGATTTATGGAATAGAGGTGGAAGGAAATAGCACTATAATATTCAAACTGAATACTGCAGGGGAATCTGTGTTTTACTTCAGATCAGCTAGGAACGTCCTGAAGGTTTTCTTTCCTTAACATATTTAGCAAGGGATAAGAAGGATATACCGTCAAGCAAGGTGATCTTTCATCTCCCTAGCTTTTCAAACAAGAAACTGAACTCATATCTGCTGTTGGTCATGCAACTACTCATTCATCTTTATCTTCCCGAAAGAAAGCAAGTGAGTTCATGTCATGGATACCTTTAGGGGAACACACAATGAAAAGCACATGGACCTGCTGTGAACAACTTGACCAGTGTGCACTCAGTGATGCAATGTAGATTTGTTCAAAAACTGATTTTGCATATGGCTACCAGAGCAGTAGAAACCAAACCCACATTTTGTTGTATTTTAATTATAACTTTTTTCAGTCATGAAGTTGTTTATAATTTCACATCTCAATGATAGCCCCAGCATTAATGGCATGAATACTGTTCTGTGACTGTCAGCTTGTTTACACAGTTGTGCAATGAAGGACAAGGTCGAGAATAGACACAATCTGGGCTGACATGTTTCTGTCCTGAAACAATGGTCAGGAATACCAAAGTCTGTCAGCCTAATATAACTGAACTGTTGTAAATCTTGTCTGACAGTTTCATAGCTGAGTAATGGTGGCATAGAATATAAAGAAGGTTATTCATTCATGAGTAAGCATGGTAAGGACTGTATTTATTGTCTGTTTTATTATTATAGAAGCCCAGCAACATTCCAAACCCAGAACCCAGTTTCCCTTGCTAAACTGTCGGCTGGGATTCCATTGCCAGCTGTCCTCTATCTCTTGAAGTAAACTATATGACATTTCTAATGTATCCATCTGAATCATTGTTGTCACCACAGAGGTCCTTCTTTCTAATCTTTGGATCAAACCACCCACCTACAGTCTCTTGACAGACTGGCACATTATCAGCTAGAAGACAAGGCTGTCCTGAATCTGTTTACTAAACTTCTGGGGTAGCTATCCCGATTAATCCTCCATTTTCATCTGTAGTTGAATAAAAAGGGGATTGGGTGGGCACTTTGGAGGGTGAAAAACTGGGCAGCATGCTGTTCCTGCACAGTCCCATCATCAATATCTTCCTCTGGCCAAGGCCCACGTGTATGACTGCATCTGGTGTTCTCTTCAGGGTTCTCATCAGCTTCCAGTCAAACAATGCCTTGATGAAGGTGATTTAGTTGATTGAGTTTGTATGGCTTGATGACTTGGTTGTCTGGGTTAAATCAATCGCTTTCTTTTTCTTGTCTACCGATGTGTTGAACCAGTGAAGATCCGGGTTAGAATTGATCTTCAGTAACCCACTCTTGGCGTAAGAGGCGAATTACAAGATCAGGTGGTCAGGCTAGCTCTGGTTGACACATGTCTTCATATCCCAAATGCGTAGATCGATGCTCATGCTGTTGATCATTGGATTGTCTGTTCCAGACTCCAATATTCACAGAGTGCCACCATATAGCTGGAATATTGCTAGGTGCGGCGTTAAACAACCAACCGGTATGTTAATCATAGATTGTCATCATATATCCAGAATTTGTTGACTGTGTTAAACTACAACCAAACAAACCCCCAAAACAAGTAACATTGAGAAAAAGTTGTTTTAATAGTGGTCATTATGACATAAGAATTTTACTTGTGCTCAGAAGTTCATTGAAGTATGTTTTTATCATTAAGTGAGTGGCAGTATGTTATTCCATGCCAAAGTCAGTAATATACACACTGCCTGCCTGTATATCCTCATTATATCATATGGTTGATATGATGAACACCATCTACATAGTAGGGATACGTGAATACACTGGCCATACATTGTAAGCTCTTTAACTTTATTATGCTTGACAAAATGCATTACAAACCAGTGATATAATGAATACCCATCTCTATAATAGGGATATACACTTGTCATACATGGTATCTTTATTATGCTTGACAAAATGCATTACAAAGCAAAATGATATAATGAATACCCATCTCTTTAATAGGGATATACACTGGTCATACATTGTATCTTTATTATGCTTGACAAAATGCATTACAAAGCAATGATATAATGAATACCCATCTCTATAATAGGGATATACACAGGTCATACATTGTATCTTTATTATGCTTTACAAAATGCATTGCAATGAGAATCTGTTCTGCCCCTGGTGTATATACAAGAATGTGCACAATATTGTGTGAATGAATTCAATATTTCGTCATAAATTTGGTGACAAAAATATTGATACAATTTTTAAGAAAATACTCTTTTGTCCATGAGTTTTAAGTGTAAATATTAACAGCTAGCTTAGTAATTTAGATATATCAGGACAAAAAGGTCTATGACATATATGTATTTAATGACATGTGAATAGACTTCCTTGAATGTAAAAAAATGAAGCACTTTCCCTGTATAACCCATAACCTGTGTCATTGTGTGTGCGGTGTATATTACATCTAACCCAGATATCATTCAACATTCTACCCATCCTGCTTGTAAAGGCACCCCTGCAGGGCGGCCTTGTAGAATGTCCCAAGTATGCAAGGTCTTCATTCATAACACCCTTTAAAATATCACTCACATACATTTCTTTTGTTAAAATCACCAGAGCACGAACAAGCATCTTGAAAACAAACTTGACTGAGCACAATGGATGTATATAGAAACTGATGTTTGTCCAGGCAGCCTTCAACTGTTATTATGCTGGGTACTTCAGGTACATCATCTCTAAACAGGGCACTGTCATGTCTTACTGAAGAAGGTGCTGGTCAATATTGCTGTAGACGCCATACATTTCACTACAGGGGTTTCTTTGATCATGGATTCCAAGACTTGCACTTGAACTTTATTTCAATCAATGGGGGTGAGAAATATTAGCTGAGATACCTAGTACAGAACTTAGGGAATTAGCAAAGGTGAATAAAAATAGCTGAGCAAATAGGTTTTCGTGTGGTTTGTGCTTTTCATGCGTTGTGTGACAGTTGTCTGCATGTACTTTTCATATGTTGTGTGACAGTTGTCTGCATGTCAGTTGTCTGCATGTGCTTTTCATGTGTTGTGTGACAGTTGTCTGCATGTGCTTTTCATGCATTGTGTGACAGTTGTCTGCATGTGCCTTTCATGTGTTGTGTGACAGTTGTCTGCATGTGCTTTTCATATGTTGTGTGTCAGTTGTCTGCATGTGCTTTTCATGTGTTGTGTGACAGTTGTCTGCATGTGCTTTTCATGAGTTGTGTGACAGTTGTCTGCATGTGCTTTTCATGTGTTGTGTGACAGTTGTCTGCATGCGCTTTTCATATGTTGTGTGACAGTTGTCTGCATGTGCTTTTCATGTTGTGTGTTGTCGTCTGCATCCAGCTTTTCATATGTTGTGTGACAGTTGTCTGCATGCGCTTTTCATGTTTTGTGACAGTTGTCTGCATGCGCTTTTCATGTTTTGTGTGTCAGTTGTCTGCATGCGCTTTTCATATGTTGTTAGTGACAGTTGTCTGCATGCGCTTTTCATGTTGTTGTGTGACAGTTGTCTGCATGTGCTTTCATGAGTTGTGTGACAGTTGTCTGCATGTGCTTTTCATGTTTTGTGTGTCAGTTGTCTGCATGCTTTTCATATGTTGTGTGACAGTTGTCTGCATGTGCTTTTCATGTTGTGTGACAGTTGTCTGCATCCGCTTTTCATATGTTGTGTGACAGTTGTCTGCATGCGCTTTTCATGTTTTGTGACAGTTGTCTGCATGCTTTTCATGTTTGTGTGTCAGTTGTCTGCATGCTTTTCATATGTTGTGTGACAGTTGTCTGCATGCGCTTTTCATGTTTTTGTGTGACAGTTGTCTGCATGTGCTTTCATGTGTTGTGTGACAGTTGTCTGCATGTGCTTTTCATGTGTTGTGTGACAGTTGTCTGCATGTGCTTTTCATATGTTGTGTGACAGTTGTCTGCATGTGCTTTTCATGTGTTGTGTGACAGTTGTCTGCATGTGCTTTTCATGTGTTGTGTGACAGTTGTCTGCATGTGCTTTTCATGTGTTGTGTGACAGTTGTCTGCATGTGCTTTTCATGTTTTGTGTGTCAGTTGTCTGCATGCGCTTTTCATATGTTGTGTGACAGTTGTCTGCATGTGCTTTTCATGTTGTGTGACAGTTGTCTGCATCCGCTTTTCATATGTTGTGTGACAGTTGTCTGCATGCGCTTTTCATGTTTTGTGACAGTTGTCTGCATGTGCTTTTCATGTTTTGTGTGTCAGTTGTCTGCATGCGCTTTTCATATGTTGTGTGACAGTTGTCTGCATGTGCTTTTCATGTTTTGTGTGACAGTTGTCTGCATGTGCTTTTCATGTGTTGTGTGACAGTTGTCTGCATGCGCTTTTCATGTGTTGTGTGACAGTTGTCTGCATGTGCTTTTCATATGTTGTGTGACAGTTGTCTGCATGTGCTTTTCATGTGTTGTATGACAGTTGTTTGCATGTGCATTTCATTATGTGATCACCGCCATAGCATGTGTAGTGGTCATTTATTTGCATGTTCAGAAGATACTGTGATAAACATGGATGAATCTGTTTGTAGTTATTATGACAGAAATTTAAAGGCACAATGTCACACATTTTCGACCATATTTTGGCCTATATTATATATATTGAGGCACTTTAGTTTCCCATTAATGTAATAAAAGACTTATTATCCCCTACAGCTTGCCTGAAATCGATAATTGAAACTTCGAGGTGAAGAGCTTCCCAACAGAGAACACTTGCCATATATGGAATGTAAACAATTGCTCCGTACATTGAAAACTGTCGCACGCTTTATTGTTGGTGTTTGCCGAACTGGTTTTAATCACAAGTTGTGAGTATTATATTTGTAAAGAGTGCACCAAGGGACATAACTCTATGGAGTTCGCTTGAAATAATGTTTGGCCGGTAGAGGGCATGAGGTTCGGTTTAATGCAACATAGCATTAATTCATTAGAACTTTTTAATTCAATATTGTAATCTAAATATGTAATTGTTTTGGGAATAAAATATTTGGTAGCTTCCCTGAAGGCTGTTAGTATTATTGAGAGAAATGCATTATCTATTTTTAGAGAAATGTGGTGTGATATAGTGCCTTTAGAGAACACTACTCTGGGGAAGTTTTTAATCTTAGTGGATTATCTCAGCACCACAGATAACCATGGTTTCAGAATAGTTCACTTTAAACTGTGACCAGTGTGACCATCAATGAATTAGTTATTATGGTTTCGTATAGTCAGGGGATGTAGGTCATTGAGCCCTGAAAAAAACATTTCCTCATTTACCATGAACACTGGACTACGTGGGTCTGTTCATCATTTTCACCAAACTCAGTTCTGGGCATTTTAACCATAAGTAAGTTCATAAATGAAAAGCTGTGAAAAGAACCTTGTAAATTCTGAACTAAAATATTACAATAGTTAATTGTGGTGACAGAACTTTCTACAATGTCTGTTCCTGTTTCAGAGTGGTCGAAGATCACGCCAGAAGAACGCATCCAACATGAAACACTGTTCTACAGCCAGGGACCCCTGGATGGCTACCTGACAGGTATGTGACAGCTCAAAAACACTTCATGCTCTCCATGGTAACTCTTTCCTTGAGGAACACACCTTGTGGTGTTTAACATCACCCTCCCCACTGCAGGCCATGGTGGGTACTGCACAGCCGTGGGATGTGATAGGATGTTCCTCTGGCAATGGACAGCTTTACAGTCTGAAATTTTAACATTTCTAAAATCTGAGTCCAGTAAAATGTTATTTGGGCCGTCATACAGAATGATGATAGTCCATACTAACATTAACTGTAGTAAAACTGATGCTAGAGCCAAGTAGACACAGATGTTGTTGGTACATTATCACACAACTGAGTGAGTGAGTGAGTATGGTTTTACGTCGATGTTAGTAATATTCCAGCAATATCACTGCGGGGAACACAAGAAATGGGCTTCTCACATTATTCCCATGTTGGGAATCGAACCAGAGTATTCAGCTTGATGAGCAGACACTTTAACCATTAGGCCACCCCACCCCCGCTGCTTCTTAAAGCATGAGGAATAATGGAATAGTGAGTGGTCCATGGCAATGTTTGGAGGCAGTACAAGGATGGGGACCATGTGGTGATGATAAACACTCTGATGGAGACTGGCTGTGTTTGTGTGTGTTCTTACCCTAAATGTTAGATTCTGTGCAATGCTGGCAGTATCCTGCAGCAGACAAATACTGACCACTAGATGCAGCCCAAGTCATTAACTCAGCCACTGGTTCAACACAATGATTCAACACTGATATAGAACATCCGTATTGTAACAGGTCTGCAATCTCCTGAAGGTCACAATGGCTGCTAAGATATGAACCCGATTATCTGAGGTGGACTGAGTGTATGAGTTTAGGGCAACAAATAATTGATGTTTTGGTAAAACATGTTTGGAAAAATTATTGTTTTGAACAATTTTAAGGAGTTTTCAAAAGAAATTGCAATCAATGTCCTTAACGTGAACAGATGTCCCTGTACCTGTACAGTCCTCTTGTGTACGCCAGTGACATGATACTGAATGTCGTATATCGTAGTTAAGTTTCCCCTCAATATTGTCATGTGGTAAGTCCTGTTCTGTGATTGTTACTGATCCACAGCAACACTGCCACAGTTCAAGTGTAACATTCGGAAGACATTATGTAATCTTTTTCATGTGTGACCCACACCTGGAATATCTAATTGCAGTGGAGAGGTGATGTTTCCCCCACAGCCACAGTAGGCTAGGTGTCAACTCAGCTGGGAGGGGATTTATGCATAGCAAAAGTATTACTGTTAAATTACTACGTTTATAACGAATACACTGATGGATATAACAAACCCTTGCTGTATAGTCTTTGTCAAACTACAGCAGTAACAAACTAGCATTAATTGTCCCTCTGAGTTGCTATAATGTTAATTTAGTGTATTTTGAAATTTGTAGGGCTTTCTTTGGCAGTTCTTTCATGTGCAAACATGGAACTCTGAGAAGCTGTCTTTCAACACTACTTTTGATAGCTTCTCAGAATGTGTGGTAGAGGACACTATCTGAGAAACAGATTTAAGCCTGAAAAACTGTCATTCGGCACGACTGTTTAGAGCTTCCCAGAATGTACAGCAACCCAAGTGAGAAACTGTCCCTCAACACTGCAACCAGACCTTCCCAGAATGTGTGGTAGAGGACATGACAACCCAAGGCAGAGAAACTGTCCCTCAACACTGCAACCAGGCCTTTCCAGAGCACTTCCCAGAATGTGTAGTAGAGGACACCATCTGACAACCCAAGTCAGAGAAACTGTCCCTCAACACTGCAACCAGACCTTCCCAGAATGTGTGGTAGAGGACACCATCTGACAACCCAAGTCAGAGAAACTGTCCCTCAACACTGCAACCAGACACTATCTGAGAACCCAAGTCCTGTCCCTCAACACTGCAACCAGGCCTTTCCAGAATGTGTGGTAGAGGACACCACACCCCATCTGAGAACCCCCAAGTCACTATCTGAGAAACTGTCCCTCAACACTGCAACCAGACCTTCCCAGAATGTGTGGTAGAGGACACCATCTGAGAACCCAAGTCTGAGAAACTGTCCCTCAACACTGCAACCAGACCTTCCCAGAATGTGTGGTAGAGGACACCATCTGAGAACCCAAGTCTGAGAAACTGTCCCTCAACACTGCAACCAGACCTTCCCAGAATGTGTGGTAGAGGACACCATCTGAGAACCCAAGTCTGAGAAACTGTCCCTCAACACTGCAACCAGACCTTCCCAGAATGTGTGGTAGAGGACACCATCTGAGAACCCAAGTCTAACACTACAATCAGACCTTCCCAGAATGTGTGATAGAGGACACCATCTGAGAACCCAAGTCTGAGAAACTGTCCCTCAACACTGCAGCCAGACCTTCCGATAATGAGAGTACATACTAAGGAGCTGTGTGTACATTACATAATGACTGACAGCTGTCGGTGGAGTGTGTGACGAGGTATGCTGCTACAGCTGTTTCCTCCCCACCTTGTACATAGCTGTCAGGGTCAGCGCAACATATTGCTGTCATGGATATGGCGATAATGAATAATCAATAACATTCGTAATCTCCCAGGCCAAGATAACCTAGATGGAATAATTTCATTCTGCTAATTTGCAAACTGAGCAAAATAGCCACATATTTACTGCATCTTATGTTGTTTAGTAGGTTTGAATTTTTGGTGGAATGAATTTACAAAAAGTGGAATTTTGTTAATTATCAGGAAGTGCTGTAGAATAAATTCCTCATATAATTGTTTCATGGTTGATGTAACAAAACATGTGATGAAATAGAGAAGAGAATAAAATGATGCATAAATGTCGTGAACAATTTCCAACATGACCAATATTGTATGTGGTAAATGTACCATTTGTCCATTATATCTATCATAACATTAGGTATAAATAACATATTTTTAATGTTCCAATGTATAACATTAGTTATATACAACATATCTTTCATGTTCCATTGTATAACATTCGTTATAACAACATATCTTTTATGTTCTGTTGTATAACATTTGGCATGCAAAACATTTCTTTAATGTTCCAGTGTATAATATTAGTTATGAACAACACATCTTTGATGTTTCAGCTGAAAGAGCAAGGGATGTGTTTCTTAAATCTGGATTACCATTGCAAGTGCTGAGTCAAATTTGGTAAGTTTTTAACATTTTTGTCTTTTCTTCCTACAGGGCCATTGGAGGTGTTCTGATGCTTTTGTTGTTCTGTGTAGGTTCAATTAACACTCTATTCATGAAGTTGTAGCTTGTTGTGGCAGGCAGGTCTGAAATTGGAGCAGGTTGGTATGAAAGTTTCAGGTTTGTAATTGACATCCCCTTCTCTTTGATGTTAGTACAGCGGGCTCGGCTGACCAGGAAATGTGTGTCGTCTATTGATCTTTCATTGCGCAGTGTTCTCAAACAGTAGCAGCTACATGCGATTATGTGAATCACAAGTGACCATATCTGTCATATGGCCCCACTGGCGCCAGTCTTTGCAGGCAACACTACCAACCAGAAACCCAATCTGTGTGCTCTCACACCGGGCTTAATTCAATAATCTCATTTTGTTGATTTTTAATTTTTTGTTTAGAAGCAAATTTTTGTGGCTTTTGGAGCATGCTGTTGATAATAAGGAAGGCTCTCTCACCAGTGTGAAGCAAACATTTGCACAAGTCATATAACTTGTTGATCTAGGGAAGTTCTCAACTGAACCTGTCATTTATATGTTAAAAAAACAATTGAAAAAAATCGGTTAAAATGAAAATCTTGAAATTAATCGAAATCGACAATGTGTTCCACTGAGAGGTGTCTTACATGTGATTTGAATAAGGGTAAGTTTTCTTGTGGTTTGTCGTTTTGAGCACTTACGCTCAAGTTATGCAAACTTATATTTATTACAAGCACTTAGAAACCTTGTGTGATGTCATCATTTGCTGTAGGAGGCTTGTGATATTGGTATGATGACCTCTGTTGATATGCAGTGCCTGTTGTAACTTTGCCTAATGGTACCATGAAGTCTGTGTCATCTTTGAGGAGTTTTTTCTTAATCTTTCAAATAATCTTTACCTCCACTGGGATAGGTCAATATATAGTGTGAAACAACCAGTACCCCAACTGACTGAGTTCAGTTAATATATACATGTAGTGTATAACAGTCTGTACCTCTGCTAAGATAGGTTAGTATATACTTTATAAGGATTTTTACCACTGAAGTATGTCTGTACAAACATTGTAATAACCTGTGTTTTCTCTGGTAATTGTTTACAAGCATCTGCCTGTACCTGTCATACTTGTATGAACATTTCAGAAACATTTCCTGATATAGGATTCGAACCAAAATACCACAAGTCATTTCGTCATTGATTTTGAGATCACTCCTAATTCAACCTCTTAAGCCTTGTAACATATGTTATATTTGGGATTACACTTTCTCAGTAAAGTACAGATTCTAGTACTTTTTTAGGGGGGTTGAGTCCCATCCGGGATTTGAACCCAAACCCTCAGAGTCAGACACCTAATCGCCAGCACACAAGGTGCCTGACTCTGAGGGTGCGGGTTCGAATCCTGGATGGGACTCAACCAAATAAAAAATGTAAAAAAATAGAAAAATAGTATTAGAATCTGTACTTTACTGAGGAAGTGTAATCCCAAATATAACATATGTTACATTTGACCACTTTCTAAAAATGGCATTGTGTATCTCTTAAGTCTTACCTGTGAAATCAATAGTTTTTTAAGTATTGGCTCTGAAAATGTTACAACTTATAATTTTGACCTGTAATAAAATATTTCTTTTCATCTTGTAAATTGATTCGTGACTGAAACATGCAATCACTGAACAGGATTATGAACAATTTCATAAAAATTCTATTTTTGTGGTACACTTAAAGATTAATTATCTTGAGAAATCTGTTGTACATGCAAACATGGCGTTGGCTGAGTCCACTTCTATATTTTAGGACCAACAATATCTGGCATATTGTCACTATTTATTTTTATTTATTTGTGCTATATTTGTCAAAAATAGACTCTACAGTCCTTTTCAGGTGGAAATATTGGATATTCTTTTTCCTCAGTCCAACTTTTCCAAGTTTTTCTTCCATCTGAGTTTGTAATCTTTAGCATTACCAGGAGTGTTTCACCCTATGCATGAACACTTTCATCTCTTATCATTTTCTAAATTCCTGTTAAAATTTATACAGTTGTGTGGAATATCTTATCCACTCATTTGCATTTATTTCCCATTTGGTATGTTTGGAATTTGTTGAAATGTAAATTTAATTGTTTTTTAACATGTTTGAAATTTAATATTTCTGAATCTCATACGCAGTGAAAGCAGGATAGCCCAGATCCTATTGGGTCCTAGTCAAAGGGCCGCATGACAAATGGGCCCCAAAACGGAAAAGTCAAAAGGGCCAAGAACCCCTAGTCAAAGGGTCAATCAAAAGTCAAAGGGCATCAAAAAGTCAAAAGGGGCCTCAGATTCTAAGTCAAAAGGGCCCAATATCAAAAATATCATAACATCTTTTTTTTTTAAAAAGTGTATTATAGGAAAAGGTTATACATCTATACAATGTACATACTAGTTCTGTTTTTATAAGATATTTTTTTCAATATTTGAAATGTAGATGTATAACCTTTTACTATAATACACTTTTAAAAAAAGATGTTATAATATTTTTGATATTGGGCCCTTTTGACTTGGAGTCTGAGGCCCTAGTGACTTTTTATGTGGCCCTTTTGACTTTTTGATGCGGCCCTTTTGACTTTTTGATGCGGCCCTTTTGACTAGGGGTTTGCGGCCCTTTTGACTTTCTTGCGGCCCTTTTGACTTTTCCGTTTTGGGGCCCTTTTGACCTGTTCCCATCCTATTAACCTGAAAGGCCTGTCATGATGTAGCAACACCTGGGAATGCTTATAAACAAGAGACATAACTACATGATTTCTTGTCACCATATGTCAGGGCCCCTTTCTAGAAACAATTGTATGCTACAGTTATCCTAAGTCAATACAGAATGTAATAGTTTTGGAGCTACAATCATCTTAGCATCCACATTGAAGTCTCAAAATAAGTTAATGTAGATGATTTCACTGGAACCATCCTCAAGATTAGCAGGGGTGGTGGGATAGCCTAGTGGTTAAAGTGTTGATCGTCACGCCGAAAACACGGGTTTGACTCCCAGTTGAGTACAATGTGTGAAGCCCATTTCATGATATTGCTAGAATATTGCTAAAAGGGGCATAACACCACATTCAATCTAGTTACTACTAGATGTCATGATAGGTGAGCTCCAGTACCTTGTTCTTATTCCAAGTATGAACTATGTAAGGGTGGATCACAAAGTTAATCATTCAGTCCTCCATGTCCTACCCTTCATGGCACCAAACTAACATGTCAGTTTCAGGTTGTGGTGACTTTCTTCTTTACAATATTTATCAGAGTGTTGATACTCTAAAGCTTGAAACAGTGCCAAAACATAGCCATCAGATATCATAGTCTTAGTGTTATGGACATATTACAGCATCGTCTCTAGTGTAAGTGAAGTAAATAAATAAAATAAAATATTGACCAAAATTACACTAACACTAAACTGTTAACTAAAATAAATAATCTGTCGTCCGATCCTTCCTGAATGTCCCAATACAATGTGTTTTGTAAATACACACATAAGGAACCTTATTCCATTAAAAGTGCCAATCCAAGTTTTGTGTTAGCTGCTGAGTCTGACTGACAGTGGCTGAGAACTCAATGTAGTGTTAATGCTTCATGATAGACCTTTATAAACAGCTCATTATCATCTGCTATATAACCTAGTGTAAAGCTCAGATCATGTAGATGTCATCCATAAGTATCAGGTTATTGCCTCGTGTATGGCCATTTAACAGACCCCACTGTTCATTTATGAGAACCAGCAACAAACAGTATTCTTTATGCTTGTAAGTATATTATTGTCAGTTTGCTCTTTCTCAAGTACGTGTGGACACAGTGATCTGACTGGCCACCGTCGGGTCAAGCAGTGACCAGTTGTTACCGCAACTCCATTGACCCGTATTTCTTTATGTGCTCTGATAAAGCACTGCTTGACAAACACATTACTGTGGGCACCAATGCTGAAAGGTATTTCTGATGTCATGTCTGAATAAACTTGAGGATAAGACCTCATTCCAGCAGTGTATATGTGTACGTGGTTATTTTTGTCTCAAAATAGGGAAACAAATAAGGGACACATGAAAGCACAAGTGTTTCTTATTCTTTTCCAGGTTTCTTCGCAAGCATTGTATCTCACTGTCAATGAAAATCAGAGAATATATAAAGGAACACTGCATTGAAGTGTTGCTCCCTTATTTGTTTCCCTCAGTACATTATGGATATTTTGGGTGAATGGCATCTCAATGTGTGTGTATTAGTCATACATAGCTTCAAGCCAAATTACAGTCAAGGGAATCGGTGTTTGTATCCATGCCAAAATAAAGACTCACATATTCTAGATTACAAGTGACTCTAGTTGCTTGGGCAATGACAAATTAGTTATGAGAGTGTCATCCATGTGTTTAAAATTATGAATAGGGTGGAATACATTTGAGTATTTTTTAAAACATTTACTCTCTTTTTTGTGAAGAAACTGTTCTGCAGTCAAAACTGTCCATTGACTTAATACACCTGAAACATTACTTTTGGAAGGCGCGAGTGAGTGAATTTAGTTTCATGCCAGTTTTAACAATATTCCATCAATATCATGGTGGGAGACACCAGAAATGGTCTTCACATTTTGTACCTATGTGGGAAATCGAACCCAGGTGTTTGGCGTGACAAGCGAACGCTTTAACCACTAGGCTACCCCACCACCACCTTTTGGAAGGAAGGCATATATAGTGCATTTGAGGATGCAGAGAAAGGAGGGCACAGAGAGAGTTTCCTTGTCTGAACATACAGGGTGATGACTACATTTTTGTTATAATTAATTTGTTTTATGTGAGGTAATGGAGATCAATGTCTAATAATTTACCTATTACAGGTATGGCATTATCCACCACAGATACGTGTTCTGCTTGAGTTTCTGTAGCTAGTGACTTTATCAGTGAACGCAGCCGTTGCTTGTACCTGCCCTGATATACACACATGGTTTATGTAGAGACTCACTCTTTACTTCCCAGCTGATAACAACCATGCAGAAACAAGTTCAAGCACCTTTGAATCAGTTTCAGGATGCTAATTGATCCATCAGTTTCTTTACATATTGTACAATTTCTGTGGTTGATGCACTATCTTTAGTGAAAGTGCACATTAAACGATGCATAACGAAAGGTGGGTCAGTCTCTTACACCTCTTTCAAATTAATGTCTGCCCTCCTCTTTTGCAATGCCATTACTATCACATCATATCCCTCCCACCCTTACACCTTCCTCCCCTTCCTTATGTCACCTCCTCTTCTCATTGCTCTTCATCTAACTCGCGCCGCTCCTGCTTACACTCCATAACACTCATGACCCTCCCCTTCCCCATTTCACTTCATCACACTCTACACCCTCCTCCTCTACACCTCCCTCTCCCCCACAGACACATCAGCCTCTCAATCTTCACCCACGTTACATACCCTGGGTCCTGAATGAAAGTTACTATTTGTGTCACAAGTGTGGACCACAAACACTGACCTTCATGACCTTCTAATGACCATTACTTGATCATTATCACCCAAGATCTCATATACACACCAAACTCTAGAATAAAGGTACAGGGTTTCACAACAATGCCATTCATCTTAAGTGTCAATGAACACTTTCATAATTACACTGGATCAATGAATAAGCCCTGCCACACGCCACTGTGGCGTAATTGACAAGTAAATATTGTTTCTTTAAAGGTGTCAGTAAAGCTTATCAATATTGTCCTGTCAAACAGTGCAATATAGGCTATATGTGAAGAATTGAGTCCCTTTGATGAATGGAGTGTTGGAATGTATGCTCTGTTATTTTGAAGAATTCCTGTGTTTTGGTTTCAGGTGTAATCTGTTAATGTCAGGAATTGATTAGCTATCAATAACTGGAAGTCAATATCAGTAGTTCCAGTAGATGTCGACTTGCTGGTCTACATCATGTACCTGTTGAACTCTCTCTTGAACTGACAGTTGTATTTGTAATATACTGTCTATTAAACTGTCTATTGCACTGTTTGTGTACTTCCTATTGAGCTGTCAGTTGTTGTTGTTGTTGTTGTTGTCACCTTGGTTCCATCAATACATTCCAGATTGATCATATATGTGGTGTATACTTGTGTATGCTGTGATACAGTATTTTCTTATGTTTCATCCACTATGTGTCATCATGTTTTCAAAGGGTTTTCAGGTTAGAATTGATCTTCAGCAATCAATGCTTGTTGTAAGAGGCAACTAACGGGATCGGGTGATCAGGCTCGCTGACTTGTTCCCAATTGCGTAGATCAATACTCATGATGTTGATAACTGGATTGTCTGGTTCAGACTTGATTATTTACAGAAAGCCACCATATAGCAGGAATATTGCTGAGTGTAGCATTAA
This sequence comes from Haliotis rubra, assembly GCF_003918875.1. Lineage (NCBI taxonomy): Eukaryota > Metazoa > Mollusca > Gastropoda > Lepetellida > Haliotidae > Haliotis > Haliotis rubra. Next base: position 386,570 of record NW_025767454.1, on the reverse strand, counting down.
ACAAAAAAACAACCAACCAAGCAACCAAAGGCATGGATGATTGCTGATTGGTTTACCCAGACCTGACTGGATTATTCTCAGACCACTATGATGTGACGGGAATACAACTGTCTGCAGACATTACTCCATGAAGTCCCTTCATTACCCAGCTTCTACCATCCATTGAGTGGAGTCCGACCCTGATGGTAGTCATGTGACACCTTCCTGATAATGCCCTGATTGTGTGGTGGTCACAGTTGTAATGCTATCAACCATTGAGTGGAGTCCGACCCTGATGGTAGTCATGTGACACCTTCCTGATAATGCCCTGATTGTGTGGTGGTCCACAGAGCATACACCTGCTATAATGCCCCATTGGTACATAATGCTATCAACCATTGCCAGTCAGACCCTTGAGCATATATCCACTGCACCACAGCTATCACATATATCCAGCTGACCAGCAGCATATATCCACTGACTACAGAGCATATACCCACTGACCACAGAACATATATCCACTGATCTCCTGAGCCTATAGCCATTGACCACAGAGAATATACCCACTGACCACAGAGCATATACCCACTGACCACAGAGCATATACCCACTGACCACAGAGCATATACCCACTGAGCACAGAACATATATGCCTGCCCGCCTCGGCCCCAGAATCAACATCTTCTCTCATATATCCACTGATCTCCTGAGCCTATAGCCATTGACACAAACCTATATACACTGACCTCCTACCCTCTATCGTTCACCAGTTCCTGTATATACCAGCCGACACCAAATCCATCAAACACACGAAAGTAGTGTGGATTCTTGCAGGGTAGGAGGACCCTTCGATTCTCCACCTTCCTTGATCACCATGTAGGTTTCAGTAACCCCTGTGTGTAGTTCATTTGACACCTCTTGATCCTGATTGTCTGATTGTTCCATGTCAAGAAGCCTGCTGACAGCACAGTACTCAGCAAGGGTGCTCTCTTTGTTTGAAGTCAGTTACTTCCATAAAGATCAGTCAAGCCACAAGACCTGTTGGAAGGAGGACATTGTCGGTTGCTGAAGGGTTGTATTCATGTATGACTGGGACAACAGATTCATATGTAATTATGAGGCTCACTTTCAGCTGGTTGTATGTCGGGGGAGTTTTATGGTGAAGGCATTCGAGCTTGTGGCAAACAAAGCTGGAATTTGCTACTGTCTTCTTTCATTTCATTTTATATCTGGTGTGTTTCATGGTGTAATGAATATTTTATTGTCAAGAACACTTAGATGAAATCTTTATTATTGCATTGTAACAGTTTATGTTGATAATAGGAAACAATGGTGAAGATGGCAACTTCATTCTGAGACAGTTTAATGCATGTACTGGCAAGCCCCAGTATCAAGCTTAATAGGTAATGGCACCTGCAGTGAAATTTTTAATAATGGCACTTATTTAAAGTTGGTCGCTACTGCAATTGCACTTACACAGACATTGTGAAAGGCAACACCTGTATAGATTTGACTGGCCAAGTTAAAAGCCCCATCAGAAACATTTACATTATGGTTTTATTGCATTGAGCACAACTCTGATGGAAGAGCAAACCAAAATATTAAACCAATCGTTTAAGAAACTGTTAACATTTTAGATAAGCATTTTTAATAAGCATTAGATAAGCATTTTTAATAAGCATTGTTTGTAGTTTCTGGTATATGCAAACCTCTTTAAGGGAGAACATAGCTATTTGCAGAAGTTAACATGGTAAATAGATGAACATATTGCTATAAAACTGCTTATCATCCTACACTGTAAGCAGTACAAGCATATATTTTTGCTAATAAAGAAACCTACCAACACAAACCAACATGCCAGGCAAAAGCTTAACTGTGAAGTGTATTTAAACAATACTTATTCTTGTACTTAGTTCATGTACAGTGGGATTGACAAACAGGGTTTCCCCTATATTAGTGTCTCTCCCCAAATGAATACATATTACAACAGGATATTTAAATAAGAAGTTATCATACATTCATGTCGAAAAAACATTGTGACATACTCATATTTTCAGGTAAAACGTTTGCTTAAAGGTCACATGCAACGTAAAACACAACTTTGCAGATTCTGATACCTTTCCATATGGACTTACCGAAACAAATCGTCAAAAATGCAAATTCAAGTTATAAAGTTGAAAAATAATGCGATGAAAAAAGACGCGCGAAATCGGAGTTCAAACGTTTCACTAATTTTCCCCAGACTTTTCTGGGGAATACGGGTTTCAACAGCTGGGCTGCGCTCATAGCACGTTCGCAGTGAAATAGGTTCGCGCAACTTGGAAGCGGGCTGTCTGGTGAATACTCGGTGCAGGCTTTGGTGTGAGCTATTTTCATAATGTTTTGTTGATATCTCACAGGCGCGAGCTTTTTATATGTTATGACGGTAAAAAAACTGTTCATATAATTTCATTTGTCTATTTCACCACACGTTCTTCTTACCGATTCACTTTCTCAGTTCGATACTTAAAAGCAATGTCATTATTTAGCGTTGACACAATTTCTAACTGTGATATAAATATGTCGTTGTCACAGACAAAACTCAATGTCTTGTGTTATTGACACCTATGTGTCTGCCTGCCAGTCTGCTAATGACAATATTCAATACACAACTGCGATCACTGACCACATGCAATTTGAACTTAACACCAATCAGGCTATACACCATAAACAAAACGCATTGATTTATGGCCCGAGTTCGGTCTCTGTCACATTAGGTAATTACACGGACAGGCAGGTGTGATACTTGAACACATGACATGTTATGATGTCTGTTGATTGCAAAATGTTATACACAAAAAATGAGCATGTATTTACAAAACCCAACATCTCTATATATACACACACAATGAGCCGGCGGCATCTACTAATGAACCAGCCGTTACACTTGAGTGCACACCAACCCGCTCTGACTGGGTTCGGTATCCCGGCTGCTTCGTTTCGAGGGAGGTAAACCTAAGTACAAAATATTGCACTTTTGATTTGCGATTATACGCTTATAATTTTGTTTATTTGTTTTTTCATAATCAGCAATGCATATTATATGTCATGAAGAAGTGATAATTGTGTTTTAATTATGTTTGATTTTTTGTTTGCATGTGACCTTTAATGATATAAACTTATGAACAGATTGGGTTATTTTTGTATTGACATGATTTGACTGTGAAATGTTAAGTTTGTTTTGACCAATCCAAATGTAGAAGTCATCAGCTATCAGTAAACCATTAACAAAGTGGTTATTAGCTCTCTGTAAACCACAAGCAAAGTGGTTATTAACTATCTGTAAACCACAAGCAAAGTGGTTATTAACTATCTGTAAACCACAAGCAAAGTGGTTATTAACTATCTGTAAACCACAAGCAAAGTGGTTATTAACTATCTGTAAACCACAAGTAAAGTGGTTATTAACTATCTGTAAACCACAAGTAAAGTGGTTATTAACTATCTGTAAACCACAAGTAAAGTGGTTATTAACTATCTGTAAACCACAAGTAAAGTGGTTATTAACTATCTGTAAACCACAAGTAAAGTGGTTATTAACTATCTGTAAACCACAAGTAAAGTGGTTATTAACTATCTGTAAACCACAAGTAAAGTGGTTATTAACTATCTGTAAACCACAAGCAAAGTGGTTATTAACTATCTGTAAACCACAAGTAAAGTGGTTATTAACTCTCTGTAAACCACAAGTAAAGTGGTTATTAACTATATGTTAACCACAAGCAAAGTGGTTATTTACTCTAGGTAAACCACTAGTTAATTGGTTATCAAATATTCTTAAACAATAAACTAAATTGTTATCAGTAGCTGAGTAGTAATCAGATATCTGTAGACCATAAACTAAGTGGTTATAAACTACCGAGTATCAGTGAACCACAATCTGAGTGGTTATCACGTATCCTTCCATAAACCATATACTCAGTGGTTGTCAATGTAAACCCAAAATAAGAGGTTCATCATTAACCACAAGCTGATTGGTTATCAGCTATATATGAACCATGAACTAAATGATTATTAGGTATCTGAAAGATTTAAACGGAAGTGGTTATCAGCTGTCCTTAATTCATAAAATAAGAAAATTGTTCCTTAACTATGTAGGAGTATCCTAATGCTGTTCATCACTTGCTTGATAACGGTGTTAGAACCTGCACATAGAACATCGCTCTCACAGCAATAAAGAAGTTGTTCATCCATATATTGTTATCATTCCTTATGTAGGAGTATAGCTGAAATAAGAGTAGAATTAATGTAAACAAGTATTCTGCCATATTATCCAACAGCTGAATACTGCTGTGGAAGACACTGTAGGATGGTTCATAGGGAGATGTGTTGCTTGAGCCTCATAAGTCAGTAAGTGCTAACAATTAATATGAAATCAAATCCAAGAAATGTCATTTCTTGTTTGAGATTAACAAGTTGTTAATTCCTAAAATCTTGTGACAGGCTAAATCCGACTATTTCCCTAACCACAGACAAAGTGATTAATTATTGCATAATAAAGCAAAATCTGGAAGACAAATATTTTTGTTCATTTTGTAAACACTATTTGATTTTGATATTTTTGTCAGGGCATATTGTTACCCTAACCCTAACTCAATGATTTATTGACTGGGCGTACAACAGTCTTCCCTTGGCTCTGTGTTAATTGAGAAGATCAAGAACTTCAGTAGAACCTGCTGAAACATTTCCTCAGTCACTATGTAAAGTCAAACATTGTTGATTCCAAGCATGTGCTCAGAATTGGACTGTAACTCAATCTGAAGGATAAGTAATTATACAAACAATTAAAGAATGAAGGTCAATATTAACCTGATGTTTTTCACCATAGATAAAGAGGATGAAACTGTCGAGCGACCTGTCATCTTATTAAGACTTGTTGCCGAGGTGTGCAGGAGTTTGCCTGCCGGAACCGCAGTGCACACACAGGGCTGTTTAGCCTTTGCTGTTCAAACATACAAGTGTGAAAATGTCTTGCCCGAGTCAGGCGTGTTTTTACAACTGAGATAAATGTAGCATCTCTCTGCCTGAGTGGAAGCTGTTTTGTTTAGGCTTGCAATGACAGAATATACAATTGTTGTAATACAAGACGAAAATACAAGATGAATTTATGAAAGTGACTTCTTGAGGAAGGAAGGAATTTTCTGGCATAAAACAGAAAAAGACAAGTTTAAGATTTTATTATTTTGTGAATTATCCATGAACATTTCATGCTGCTCATATTGAATGTCAAAAATATTTTGTAAAGAGCAGGAATTTGAATACAGATATGATCAGCATATGTCATTTGAACTCTTCATTTCATCTTGTTTGTGAAGACCTAACAATTGCATTGGGAAAAGCAACATTTATGCATAACACCTGCCTGCACATCCCCACCCACACCTCTCCATATAAATGACACCTGGCCTGTACATCTCACACCTCTCCAACCCGTGAAGGTCCGGGTTAGAATGAACCTTCAGTAACCCATGCTTGTCGTAAGAGGCTACTAACAGGATTGGGTGGTCAGGCTCGCTGGCTTGGTTGACACATGTCATCGGTTCCCAATTGCGCAGATCGATGCTCATGATGTTGATCACTGGATTGTCTGGTTCAGACTCGATTATTTACAGACCGCCATATAGCTGTAATGTTGCTGAGTGCGGCGTAAAACTAACCTCTCACTCACACATCTCTCCATATGCATGACACCTGGCCTGTACATCTCACACCTCTCCATATACATGACACCTGGACTGTACATCCCCACCCACACCTCTCTATATACATGACACCTGGCCTGTACATCTCACACCTCTCAATATATATGACACCTGGCCTGTACATCCCCACCCACACCTCTCTGTATATATGACACCTGGCATGTACATCCCCACCCACACCTCCCTGTATACATGACACCTGGCCTGTACATCTCACACCTCTCTATATACATGACACCTGGCCTGTACATCTCACACCTCTCCATATACATGACACCTGGCCTGTACATCCCCACCCACACCTCTCTACATACATGACACCTGGCCTGTACATCCCACACCTCTCTATATACATGACACCTGGCCTGTACATCTCACACCTCTCTACATACATGACACCTGGCCTGTACATCTCACACCTCTCCATATACATGACACCTGGTCTCACATCTCCCACACCTCTCCATATACATGACACCTGGCCTGTACATCCCCACCCACACCTCTCCATATACATGACACCTGGTCTGTACATCTCCACCCCTCTCCATATGCATGACACCTGGCCTGTGCATCCCACACCTCTCCATATACATGACACCTGGCCTGTACATCTCACACCTCTCTATATACATGACACCTGGCCTGTACATCCCACACCTCTCCATATACATGACACCTGGCCTGTACATCCCACACACCTCTCTACATGACACCTGGCCTGTACATCTCACACCTCTCCATATACATGACACCTGGCCTGTACATCTCCCACCTCTCCATATACATGACACCTGGTCTCAACATCCCACACCTCTCCATATACATGACACCTGGCCTGTACATCCCCACCCACACCTCTCCATATACATGACACCTGGTCTGTACATCCCACACCTCTCCATATACATGACACCTGGCCTGTACATCCCCACCCACACCTCTCTACATACATGACACCTGGCCTGTACATCTCCCACCTCCTCTCCATATATGACCACCTGGACACTACATCCTGTACATCTCACACCTCTCCATATACATGACACCTGGTCTGTACATCCCACACCTCTCCATATACATGACACCTGGCCTGTACATCCCCACCCACACCTCTCCATATACATAACACCTGGCCTGTACATCCCACACCTCTCCATATACATGACACCTGGTCTGTACATCTCACACCTCTCCATATGCATGACACCTGGCCTGTGCATCCCACACCTCTCCATATACATGACATCTGGCCTGTGCATCCAACACCTCTCCATATACATGACACCTGGCCTGTACATCTCACACCTCTCCATATCCATGACACCTGGCCTGTGCATCCCACACCTCTCCATATACATTACACCTGGCCTGTACATCTCACACCTCTCCATATACATGACATCTGGTCTCAACATCCCACACCTCTCCATATGCATGACACCTGGCCTGTACATCTCACACCTCTCCATATACATGACATCTGGTCTCAACATCCCATGATGTTGACACCTCTCCATATATTCATGACACCTGGCCTGTACATCTCACACCTCTCCATATACATGACATCTGGTCTCAACATCCCACACCTCTCCATATGCATGACACCTGGCCTGCACATCCCACACCTCTCCATATACATGACACCTGGTCTGTGCACCCCACACCTCTCTATATGCATAACACCTGGTCTGTACATCCAACACCTCTCCATATACATGACACCTGGTCTCAAAATCCACACCTCTCTATATGCATGACACCTGGACTGTGCATCCCACTTCTTTCCACATACATGACAACTGGTCTGTACATCCCCACCCACACCTCTCTATATGCATGACACCTGGCCTGTACATCCCCATCCACACCTCTCCATATAGATGACACCTGGCCTTAACATCCCAAACCTCTCCATATACATGACACCTGGTCTGTACATCCCACACCTCTCCATATACATGACACCTGGTCTGCACATCTCAACCCACACCTCTCTATATGCATGACAACTGACTTTAACATCCCACACCTCTCCATTTACATGACACCTGGTCTGTACATCCGACAACTGTCCGTATACATGACACCTGGCCTGTACATTCCACACCTGTCCATATGCATGACACCTGGCCTGTACATCCTCACCCACACAAGCCAGGTGTCATGCATATGGAAAGGTGTGGCTGGTGATGTGCAGGCAAGTGTCATGCATATGGAGAGGTGCGAGTGGGAATGTACAGGCCAGGTGTCATGTTTATGGAGAGGTGCGAGAGGGGATGTACAGGCCAGGTGTCATGTGTATGGAGAGGTACGAGTTCGGATGTACAGGCCATCCATGAAACATGGCCTTTACATCCCCATCCACACTTCTCCATATATATGACACCTGGTCTGTACATCGCACACCTCTCCATATAAATGACACCTGGCCTGTACATCCCCACCAACACCTCTCTACATACATGACACCTGGCCTGTACATCTCACACCTCTCCATATGAATGACACCTGGCCTGTACATCCCACACCTCTCCATATGAATGACACCTGGCCTGTACATCCCACACCTCTCCATATGAATGACACCTGGCCTGTACATCCCACAGCTCTCCATATAAATGACACCTGGCCTGTACATCCCACACCTCTCCATATACATGACACCTGGTCTGTACATCCCACAGCTCTCCATATAAATGACACCTGGCCTGTACCTAACCCCCTCCACCCACACACCTCACTCCACCTGACACCACTCACCCAGTCTAATCCCATCGCCAGAACAATACCTACTATATATATACCAGGTCTACCCAGTACATTACAAACAGTACTGACAAATAATGGCCAATAATTCGGGGTAATTGACACCAAACTAACCCTACAAGGAGTCAAATGGTGAAATGGTTGATTTAACTCATCTATTTATTTACATGGACAATTAGAACTCAAGGAAATGCTGTCACTGGGGCTTTAAGGACTCCAGAATGATGCTGAGTTTGTTTAGAGAGCTATACAGGAAGATCCAGTCTTCACACGACCCTGTTTGCTCGGTGGTCATTAGAGGAGCTTGTAAGTGGCTTGTAGAAAACAGTTGGGGTTGATTTGTCAGTTGATAAAGTGGGGTTTGACACTTTTGTGGCTTAAACTGAGTGACATTGACAAATGTTTGCAGAATAGTTACAATCCAAATCTGGTGAAACAGTGGGATATATCAGAAACCTCGTCAGTGGTTTGTTATTCAGTTAAATGTAGTCAACACTGACCTTTCAAGAAATCTGGACACTTTTTTGTGTTTTGGTTGACGTGGGTTAGTGAGTGAGTATCGTTTTATTCTGTCTTTAAGAATATCCAGGCTATATGAAAGGACGAGTATGGGGCTGGTTTCACACAATCTACCCATGTGAGGAATCGAGGAATTGAACACAATTGTGAACACCTACTTGGCTACCCCACCTATGTATAGTAACACAACTCACAGCAAATGACAGTTTTATCAAATGACAAACCCTCCTTGTCTCAGATCCATTTCATATGTTTTGAAAAAGTAAGCCCTTGATCTCGGGGAATTTCCTTCTGCTGTGGGCTTACTTTTTCAAACAAAACTGAGGAGGAGGTTTTGATCCAACTTATGACCAAAAGTATACTTAAGATATAATTTTAATATTTGGTATTTACTGTTGAAATCAACAGAGATGCAACTGACAGCCGTTACCTTGCTTTGCACGTGCTACCCGTGTCCTGCACTTGCACTGCCTGCTCTACCCGTCATGTGAGGAACACATGGTTCATACTGACAAACAGTCTCATTCTACATAGTGATCCTTCATAGCCTAGTGGTTAAAACCACCAAGCTAGTAGGTGAAGGGTTGCAGGTTTGAAACCAGGCATCAGCTCAGTATATTGGAAGTTTTCAATAATGTGATATGTTACGATCGTATTCAGTAATATCAAGACAAAGTTATATCATTCTTCAAAACTGGTACAAGTCAAATAGTTCAAAGTCAAGGGCTAATCCTCAGAAAATCCTCTGTCAATTCTGAAGAAAATCCCTGGGATTTCTTTGAGAATACCCGCAAAACTGCCTGTAGAGTGTTATTCGGTAAGAGGAGAACCTAGCGAGACAATGATGTGATGTCAATGGAGGTTTATAAGTACAATGAGACAGCTAACTAGATTCCTGCAAGAACAGAACCTGGCCGACATCTGTAGAGACTCCTTGATCTCCATGACAACAAGGACATGGATGTACACGATCATACATATATGTATCAACATCAGATGCTGAAAGCTCTTGTTCCTTTTCCATAATATAAAAAGATGCATTTTTAAAGGCAGTACAAAATCCTGTCTAAGACCTCACATCCGTGATAGGATATGTAGGAAATCTTTATTGATTATCACAATGGTAGCAACGTTAAAGAAAATGCCATGCACGCAAAGCTTGTTCAAGTACACCCATTGGACCTTGTTAGATCTGTGGCAAATGTTTCTAACTAGAACTAGAGTGTGTGAGTGAGTATGGTTTTACATCCCTTTTAGCCAGCAATATGATGACGGAGACACCAGAAAATGAGCTTCACACATTGTACCCATGTGGGGGATCAAACCCGGTTCTTCAGCGTGACAAGCGGCCGCTTTAACCACTACGCTACCCACCGCCCAGCTAGAACTAATGTGTCACTACACATGTTTACCAATATGCTATTATCAAAACAGCTGACATCACTGTACCCACTGACTGAACATACAGACCTATATCTCCCCCTGTGTATCACATCATAAAGGATGACAGTTTTGCGATTAAAACACACTTGTTGGATGCAAGTCAATACAAACGGTTCCTGGTTAAGCAATGGTGTTTGATGTGAAGGTCTTAATGATGTCTGGCCACACAATTATGGCCATAAACTCAGTTGTCAATGTTAGTGAATAGGCAACAAGCACCTTGATGGCCTAGATTGGATGAAGGAAGACTATTTGCTGAGGTTATGTCAAGAGTTATGGACTTGACAGCCCAACTTGATCTCAGCAGAGGGTCCTTTGTGTAGAAGTGTGCTACAGGCTTGTATTGGGGTGGAATGGTCACAGCAGTGATGGTAATGATGGTTCAGGTATTGTTTGTTTCTCAAATGATATTGACCACACGACATGGGTCGTCTTCAATAAACAGAAAAGCGTTGGTGGAGTATTGATAAATTTAGGTCTATATAAAAAATGGAACATATTTTGTTCTTACCTCTGACAATGCGATCATGGCTGACAAAGGCTTTGAGTGCCTGTCTGGCATTGGTTCTTGGAGCAGTGCCTTTGTCATGTCATAGTTCGTATCCTAGATACAAGGAAGAGGACAGCAAGGGTTCAACACTTTTCTGACAATGTTTGTCTTGGGACAAGTTAGTAAGATAAAACATGTCCTAGTTGAATTTCTAGTTGCCTGAGTAAGGTCTTGTTGAATAAAGTGAAACCCTTGCGACTGGTTTCCTTCCCATTTCATCATGTCTGATTAAGGGAAGAAGTCTTTGAATATTTTAGGTTTCATGATTGTTGGAAATTCAGTACACAGCTTTTAGATTGGAGAATAATATCTCACAAGTGACATATTGAATGAAAAATGATTGGATATGTTGATTTACAACTTTAGTTGAAATAAAAATAATAAGTGTATCACTTTGGTGTATTAGTATTACATAAGAAGCAGGTTGAAGAATGGTCGTATGAGCCAGTCAGCAGTCACGACATGAAGACATTCCACATACATGCAATTTTATTCTAGAAATATATATTGGCAGGTACAAAAAAACAAATAACACCAACTTTGATTTGTTATGAGTCAAAGAAGGACATTTATGATAAAAGTATTCGTACTGTGATATTCTGACTTGATGTGGTAGGCTATTTAGATAAAACTAGAGGTAACTAGAGGTGTAGACTAGACCTATATACATAGCATCATCTGTAAATAAGCAGTTAATAAATGTATTTAACAATGTTGAACATAGACAGACTTCCAAGGGACTGAGTTTATGTTCCAAAGAAGCAAAAGTAAGTCTTCTGACTTCTTTTGAATCAAATCTTTGAAGGGCATTTAGAAGTGAAATGCAAAAGAAAAGCAAGATTTATGGATGTCAACTTCTTTATTGTGAATAACACAGCGTTTCGGGGCATATGATTACTCCTTCTATTGAATCGTGTAAAGTAACCTTGTTGTATATAGGCATACTACAGGCTTGGGGCTGCTGACAAAACACATCAGATATGAGTTGTGTGAGCTGAGCTTAATAGATCAAACATTATTTTACTAGACTCGAGGTTCGTACTTGTGGCTGAAGTAGCAGAGTGTAGTTGTTGCCCATGATAGATCTCTGACAGCTGAGATTTGATACAGGGCATCAACCGTGGTCATCTGTCATGGTTGCTGAAATGATTATCAGGTCTCACGTGATTTCATCACATGTATTGGAAACAACAATCAATGAAATTTTGAATAAAACTGATGAAGTTGAAGAAAAGTGTCAATCAATACAGATATACTAAATCAATAACCAGATAGCATAATCACATGACTATTAAACTTTCCAACTTAAATATTGATTTGTTGACCTCCTTAGTATTGGCTTGTCTGTAGACATGACAGCAGATTGTGCTTCCGCTGGATGTGAAACTTTTGAACCCCTGGAACAATGAGTGAGTGAGTTTTGTTTTACGTTGCTTTTAGCAATATTCCAGCAATATCATGGCGGGGGACACCAGAAATGGGCTTCACACATTGTACCCATGTGGGGAATCGAACCTGGGTCTTTTGCATGACGAGTGAATGCTTTAACCACCTGGCCCTGGAACAGCACTACAGAGAGTAACTGGGTACCTAGAACAATGGTAGACAATGGCAGCAGGCTTGCAGATGTAGCTGTAGCTATAGATGTAGCTGTAGATGTAGCTGTAAATAAGTGAGTGAGTGAGTTGAGTTTTACGCTGCACTCAGCAATATTCCAGCTATATGGAGGCGGTCTGTAAATAATCGAGTCTGGACCAGACAATCCAGTGATCAACAGCATGAGCATCGATCCACGCAATTGGGAACCGATGACATGTGTCAACCAAGTCAGCGAGCCTGACCACCCAATCCCGTTAGTCGCCTCTTACGACAAGCATAGTCGCCTTTTGTGGCAAGCATGGGTTGCTGAAGACCTATTCTACCCCGGATCTTCACGGGTCAGCTGTAAATGAAGCAGGTGTAGATTTTTCTCACTTCTGAATCTCCCATCTAACTAGGTCTCCTTTCCAACTGAAATGGAATTATTTGTTTCTATGAAAATTATGGAACTGGAGAAATATGAGATTACATGAAGAATGAAAATGTAATCTAAATCTTTAAATGAAGGATATAACAAGTACGATTTCCGTTTGGAATACGTTTTACAAAAATTATGGAATCTTTCAAGTCGTATTTGTGAACATTTTGAATGGATGATTTAACATAAAAGTGGCCACTCATACTGTTTTCTTAAGCCCATTTCATTCCTTTTTATACACCTAAGTAAGTAAAACACACCCCTAGGCCTATAGCTCCATCTTTGTTTAGACTGTATAAACTGGGAATATAAGTAGGGGTGGGAAAGATGCGAAAACAGCCGAGAACTTTCCCACAGTAGAAACTGACATGACAGCTTGTATATCACTGACACCTGTGCGTCGTTATTATCACAGCCTATTGAGTTTGTGCAATAGGTTTCAACAGCCACTGTCATTGTAGGGGGTGGAGAGGTATACAAATATCTGTCACCGGATCAACACTTGCTTTGAGAGACGCACAAAGACCAGACATAGAGATAACGCGAGAACCGATAGACACATTTCATGAAATGTACGACCAGCTTTGAAATTGATCACCCATGTAGATATCTGATGACTCCTAAGTTCTCAGATTTGATAATTTTCCGTGATTATTTGAGCTGTTCAGTATGGTTGAAAATAACACTGCAGGATTTGACATTGCCATTCTTGTAGTGCTATTTCCTCTTTTTACAAGAGTCTTCTTATCATTCCCTATAATATTTATGATGGAATATAACCTATAGAGGAGATAAATATATATTTCTTGTTATATCTCATTAAGATATGATGTGGGAATTATTTGTCATTGCTAGATTTGTTCAATGCAAATATTTGCAAGCAGATCATGTAGATAGTGTAAATATATTGTATTACCTGAAATACACACCCTATATACATTGATTTACACAACTGCTGTACATAGTAAATATTTAATCCTAAGGTTTAATGCCCTGGTACACAAAACAGAAGTATGTTGGAAATATTTCTGTAGGGCATCTTGACATGAACAATATGTCTGTCAGGCCATAAGAAATTAATTATTATATTTTCAACTTTAGCTACTTTACTTCAAAACACATCATATCTTTTTTTTATTGTTCCAAAGTACCTACTGGGTACAGATGAAAGAAATTGCTCAACCAATTACAGATAATGTTAATGTTGTTGCCTCTTTTTGTTTGGTGAAATACAACATAACACAATGCTACCAACATACACAATGTACAGGAATAACATTCATATATCAACAACATGCGGACACAGATGATTTGAACAGTTGTGTACAAACATTATATGTTAGGATATAACCAGTGAAAAGTGATTTATTGATGGATTTGTTTTTTCTCTTACTAACCTTTATTTAAATGTTTGGATATAATTCATGGAAAGTGTTTTGAAAATTTTAAAACTTAATACAACCAACCAGATGTTACTGTTATTGAATCTTTCGCAAGAAGTAATACATTTTCAAATGAAGCTGCTTCCACTGTTCTGTATAAATGGACAGATTTACATCACATCACACATGGCCGCTCTATGCAATCTTCAGAAGGGCAGACTTCAGAAAAACATTGTTTGGGTCTGATTAGTGTTTGCCATTCGACACTAAGTGAATATGACAGCCACAGAATTGGTTGGATCAGGTATCTCTCAGTGTGACGTCGCTCATCAATACAGCTTCTACAGGCTCTTTTGGCAACATCGTCAACATAGCAACCAAGTCAGAGACCATCCCCATAATGGCTGGCCAACCATGACAACCCCTTACAGAAACATATGGTTTCCAACCACACATCTTCCACACTGTAGCTCTCACAGACTGTACCATCCCTGGCAACAAAGATGGATCTGCAAGGACCGTGATGATGTCATAGTATACTGAAACATATGGTTTCCAACCACACATCTTCCACACAATAGCTCTCACAGACTGTACCATCCCTGGCAACAGAGATGGGTCTGCAAGGACCGTGATGATGTCATAGTATACTGAAACATATGGTTTCCAACCACACATCTTCCACACAATAGCTCTCACAGACTACCATCCCTGGCAACAGAGATGGGTCTGCAAGGACCGTGATGATGTCATAGTATACTGAAACATATGGTTTCCAACCACACATCTTCCACACAATAGCTCTCACAGACTGTACCATCCCTGGCAACAGAGATGGGTCTGCAAGGACCGTGATGATGTCATAGTATACTGAAACATATGGTTTCCAACCACACATCTTCCACACAATAGCTCTCACAGACTACCATCCCTGGCAACAGAGATGGGTCTGCAAGGACCGTGATGATGTCATAGTATACTGAAACATATGGTTTCCAACCACACATCTTCCACACACTAGCTCTCACAGACTACCATCCCTGGCAACAGAGATGGGTCTGCAAGGACTGTGATGATGTCATAGTATACATAGTGTTCATATAAGGTGCCCTGGCAGGGGTCAATCCTGTTGGCAGAACCTCAACATTGAAAATTCATTGGTGCAGACAAAACTAGCTGTAGACAGCAGGTGTGTGGAGTCTAGGTTTGAGTTCACATTTCCTTCTATAGGTGTCAAGTTGCAAGTCTTACCACTCAAGCTCTTTAATCACCTCTTATGACAAGCTGAAGACCAGTTCTGACCAGAACTATAGAGGTCAGTGAAAGAAACCATAGGTCTTAGGATGAGAGTTTCTTTTGGCTTTGAGTATACATATAAATCATAAATTCAGAAACTGCTTCTTCTCTTCTCATTTTGAATTTGCCCTGGGCATCAGCTGACTGACACCATGATCGTGTCCATGGATGGCCCCCTGGATGTTGATGTTGCTCCCAGCAAACCAGTTCCACAGCAT
This sequence comes from Haliotis rubra, assembly GCF_003918875.1. Classification (NCBI taxonomy): domain Eukaryota; kingdom Metazoa; phylum Mollusca; class Gastropoda; order Lepetellida; family Haliotidae; genus Haliotis; species Haliotis rubra. The sequence continues at coordinate 370,653 of NW_025767454.1, read as the reverse complement.
TGCCACATGTTAGAAAGGAAAGGAATTTTTACCTGACGCCTCCTGGATAAAGTTAGGGTCATTCAGAAGCCTCAGTTATATTTATCTTGTCTGTTGGCAACATGATTTATGGACGTGGCCAAAATGTTTTACTGCTTTACAAGGACTGAATGTATGTAATCATGCAACCTGAACACGCTATAAGGTGGATTGAGGCGGGTCCAAGTCTGACAGATTAATATTTACAACATACATCTGTTGTCCATTTGTTCCTGTACAGTTCACTCACCATTACATCCAGCTATTCATCCATCAGAGACAAGGAATACACTGTTGAAAGATCTGTCCCTACACAGTCCTTCGATGTATTGTTTTGCCATCTATGTTTAGTCTTCTAAATAGGCTTAGAGCCATGTTAGTCTCAGCGTCCATACTTGCACCAGTCTTTCCTTCAGTCTTTGTCACTCATCCACCATCTTTTGTGTTTGTATTATTTATGTTTATTTGTTCCATATCTAAGTATTGTTCAAATGATGTGAGTTTGTTTGTCTCTCATGACCATGAAGAATGAGTGAGTGAGTGAGTTTAATTTTATGCTGATTTAGCAATATTCCAGCAATATCACGGTGGGGGACACCAGAAATAGGCTTCACACATTGTGCCCATGTGGGGAATCGAACCCAGGTCTTTGGCATGAGAAGCGAATGCTTTAACCACTAGGCTCCCCCCACCACCCCCAGCCATGAAGAATATGTATCCAGAAAAACATCAAATTCAATAACATGTTAACTTTGTCATGTTTGAGAATGTTTCTGACAAGGTTCCTGCTGTGATCTGAGCAATGAATTAACACCCATGTCAAAAGATCACAGTATATGAAATGTCAGCTTGTTTAACTAATGATATGTGTTTTCTGCTGAAAGTTTTTTTTGTGGTCATCTGAAGAATATAGTATGAACAAGGAATTCACACACAATGGAAGCTTAATACCAAACTAGTTCAGGGGACAGTTATTTGGAATAAAATGTGAAGTTTTACTGTCAAACAACATCACTGGCTGATGACATCACCAGTTGGAAAAAAAATGTAAGATCATCTATCCCGTGTATAAGACGACCCCCCTTTAGTGCCCTCAAATTCCAGGTTTAAAAACTTGCCTAATATGCACCGATATATGATACCTAACCTTGCACCCACGAAGAGTTCAACTAAATATAAATATCTTCATTATTGGCATCTTAGTCACACATGGTTTTCATAGGACATCATTTGACTTGTTGCTTGTGATTGTGTCATCAAAAGGAATGTCAAACGAGGAGGTCATCCAGTGTAGACATGTTGACAATTTAGATGTGACAAGTGTAATGTCTGAGTCTTGAAGCGAGGTAATCATCCATAGCAGATCCATGTCACAGACAGTATGTCTACTTGACACTGGGACTTCATAAAGAAGACGTACATAGCGCAAAATGTACAAGGTTCAACTGCAGTATCAGTGTTTAAAGTTGCATGTAGTGTTTATGACATGTGCTATATACTATTGCTAGTGTCAGTGTGATATGGTTCCTGGGCTAATATAAATGTTCTGTGTTAGTTTTTGCTTAATATAAACCACCAGTGTACAGTTTTGGTTTATGTACTTTTATTAATTTACTTTATACAAAGTGAGCCTATTTTGAATAATTTCTTATTGTAAAGTTGACATGCAAAGACTGCATGTAATATCCATGGCCTAGATTTTCAAAGCTCTCTTAGCGATAAGATAGTCGTTAGTGCCATACATTAACATTAATTTATGACTATCTTAGTGCTAAGAGAGCTTAAAAAATCTAGGCCCATGTCTGTAGTCCACTCTGAGTAAAGCCATAACAGTATGCATATATGCATATCCCCTAGCATGCAATAAAAGACATGCAATATTGATTTCATTGTAACCATAGCAACAACATTTGTTATTAACATTTTTTTACAGAACAAAGAGAAGATATTGTGATTGAATTTGTGTTTTTTTCTGTGATTGACATTTTTGATAATGCAGAATATACCTTAGTGTAATGGAAATAAGATATTGTGATATTAGAAAAGACACTGCTTGGAAGACACATAAATTGATGTGATTTTAAGAGTATTCTGGAGTATTCTATGACTAAGTCTTGTTGATCACTGATACAATTTACCTTGTCAACAAAATGCTTGAAATACTTCACAGTTGACTGCATACTGAAACACAAACGATCCCCGTTTTGTTTGTGGTGAACTTCGTGACCTTTATACAAAGAGGGTATTTGTATATGATGCATTACTAGACAATACCCACTCCAGACTGAATGAAGCTGAAAAATGCTGAAGCGAGTCATTGTAAGATAAAACTACGAAGAATTTCTATTGTGATCATATTTAAGGTCAATTTACTCCGTCATATCAAATTGGGTATGCAATTACATTGACCTAAACAGCTAGAGGGCACTGATATTAGATGAATAATACTTCTCCATGGTTGGGGCTGGTGACCATGTTTAGAAAGCCCTGTCAGAGGGTATCCATATTTGTTGTCAGTATCAATGTTAGCTTTTCATCATGGATCTTTGGTTATAATTGATTTCTATCAAATATGGTGATCAGATTAATAATTAATAATAACTAATCATGTATGTGTCTGTCTGTCTGTCTGTCTGTTATATTGGTTCAGAGATAGTTTCTGGACAGTAGATTTACTGAAATTACTGTGAAGTAAAATCAGTGAGTTCAATACTGTTTGCAAAAATATGTTGATGCCGTCAGTATGTTCAGAAAACTGTCAGTACAGAATGTCTTAAAGGGGCCTTTTACTGTTCTTGTATCCAGAATAGTTTTGGAAACTGGCAGGAGTTTCCAAAATGGTATTCACTCTGCACCTGGCAAGTGAGACTCAAAGGCTCCTAATCACCGTTTTGTTGGTCTTGTATAAGTACATCCCCACTAGAAACTACCCCATTCAGACACTTAGTGAACTATCAATCGTACTTTGATCATGGTACCAACGGTAGATAACTAATTCTAGTACAGAACCATTCCTAATCACCATCTTGTATAGATGCAGCCATCCTCCTAGAAACTGCCTTGTTCATGGTACCAACGGTAGATAACTAATTCTAGTACAGAAACATTCCTAATCACCGTCTTGTTGGTCTTTGTTTGAGTGGCATTTTAGAAGTTGTAAAGATGAAGGAAAACCAAGTTCTATGGATAGTCAACTTCTTTTTTGCAATCATTTGCTGCCTTTGACTATTAATGCGATGAGTTTGCGGGCGTTTCAGTGTAGGTACTAAAACCGTTATCATGCAAGTCATCACTCATCACCAGTCAACTCATCACTCATCACCGAAACTAAACGTCGCACTCATTGCAATAAAGAAGTTGACTATCCATAGAACTTGGTTTCCCTACAAATATATTGACATTAAAACTACTCACACATAAAGAAAATCAGATTTAATGGAGTAGCTCTATAGGAGCTTCTCCTAAGGATGCAAGGGAAGAGCAAGCCAGTGATATTACAGCAGTATCATAGCACCTTGTGTAATAATTGATGCTGGACCAGACAGATCATTATTAAGAGTCCGATTGACATCAGTTGAAAGGTGATTGTTGACTCTCACCAATACCTCAGCAATGGTCAGTTACCATCTCTAGCTAGTGTCTCCTTCATTTTACATCATACCTCCTCATCATCACATGATGTCCTGCTTTAACACTTTGTCCTGTCTTTCAGGAACCTCGCTGATGTGAGTAACGACAACCTCCTGAACGTCCATGAGTTCGTGCTGGCCATGCATCTCACCCTCGGAACCCTGGAGGCTCTCAAGTTACCTGTGCCCCTTCCCCGCTACCTCACACCCCCCACCTCAGAGGTGCTGTCGGAACCATTGGCTGATAGCGAAAAAGAGGCTTACAAGAAAATATTCAAACTTTTAGATAAAACCAACTCTGGATTTATTGAAGGTTAGTTTGTAGACAAAACTATAGATGTATGACATCAACAAATTTGATGTGATAATCTTGGTTCAGCCTGGTTTAGTTGCTTACTAACTTGCAATATAGGTATATGGCAGTAAGCCAGGTTCTCATGAGATACTGAATGACTATGTTCAGTTTCCAATAAAATATTGTATAGAGAGTCAGATTTACTAATTTAGGTAAAAAAATATCAATTCACATTGCAATGATACAAAATGTAGTAAATTCCTACCAGAAGAAGATGTTGTAAATTCATTTTTATAGCAATATTCCAGCATTATCACAGCAGGAATTGGGCTTTAGACATTGTACCCATGTAGGGAACAGAACCTGGGTCTTCAATATGACCTGGAAATGCTGTAACCACAAGGCTACCCCACTGCCCTTCTAATCACATTAGGGGTGGTGGGGTAGCCTAATGGTTAAAGCGTTGGCTCGTCACGCCGAAGACCCGGGTTTGAATCCCCACATGGGTGCAATGTGTGAAGCCCATTTCTGGTGTCCCCCGCCGTGATGTTGCTGGAATATTGCTCAAAGCGGCGTAAAACCAAACTCAGTCAGTCAGTCAGTCTAATCACATTAGGGGGTGTGGTAGCCAAGGTGAGGTAACATTGGGTTTAACGTCGTGCTTGAGAATATTTCGCTCATATGACGACGTGCATGCGTGCGTATGTGTATGTGCGGCTGCTTGTACTAGCCCAGACTTAAGCTGGTTTTATAGTGCTAGCCCACTGAGATACCAAGCATGAATACCCCACTCAGACACATTATACTGACTCCGAGCCGACCAGTCCTTGTTGTACCCATTAATGCGGAGCGCCAGGCAGGGACCAACAAGTACCATATTTTAACGTCTTTTGGTATGACACGGTCGGGGATCGAACCCGCGACCTACCGCTCTCCGGGCGGACGCTCTAAGCGCTGCACCACCACGGAGGCGGTCCTGGTAGCCAAGTGGTTAATGTGTTTGCTCATCATGCTGAAGACCCAGGTTCGATTTCCCTCATGGATACATGTGTGAAGCCCATATCTGGGGTTCTGTGCCATGATATTGCTGGAATATTGCTAAAAGGCATAAAACCATACTCACTCACTCTAATCACATTAACTCATCTGAATAATTGGTTTGTGGTTAATATGCTTTTATTGGATTTAATGATAAGCAAATATGACTGAAAGTGAGGAAGTAGTATCAATTTTTTATTCTTTGTTTAGTGTTCTTTCTAATAAATAGCTGTTCCAGTTTCTTAGCATCAAGGTCAAGGTAAAAGGGCATGCATATTGATTAGAAGGTTTTATTCAAATACTAGTAGCTACACTTGAACTTTTGACACTGAATAATGATTTCTGTCAGGACAAAATAAAAATATCCCAGCTATTTTCATACAATCAATAGCTAACAATTGATAAGATCACATTTCCTGGCTGACATTGTAGGAATGCCTAACAGGGGACATAACTGTGGTAGTCTTACAGGGTAATGGTTTGCAGGTGAGATGGTTTGTCGGTAGATATCATGAACTGTTGTCAAACATTCTCAGCCTAAGTATGTTGAACTGGTTTTATCATCCTTGCGGCTGGTGAAATAACATTGACCGCTCTGTTTAGCCCAACATATTTTTTTCTAAATGTATAATATCGCTGAAAAGTTATTTAGCTTAGTCATGATCCTCTTATCCATTACACTGCTTGATCTAAAGTAGTCTATTAAAGTATAATTAATTACCTTTACTGTTTATGCCAGAGGTACACCTATCGTGCCCTGAACCATCCTTTTCGAAATATCACCACAAATCTGGCTCTTTGTCAACAGACTCGCCGAACATGCCAGCGAACTCGATTCAATTTGAATTCACTACACTTTGAAGCCACTAGGTCACAAAACACTTTCCAAAATGTAGAAAATAATATCCGCTGAATCAATTTGAGGCACAAAGTACACATTACGAGTGTGTAAGAGTCACAACAGCTGTCGACGCAGACGAGAGGTGGAAATCGCCAAGTTGACAGGGCTTAAAATTCAACAGTATCTAAATTCGTACAACACGGACTTCGCTTACAGCAAAGCCTCTACTCTTAAATTTTGTACCAGTACCAGTAATTAGATATCAAAGACTATCTCAGTCATACAATCAGGTTAACCTTATGCCAAACTGTCAGTGGCTCTCCTGTCGCATCTTTCCAAATATAAACAATGACTTCGAGAAAGGTCAAGGCCATGAGGTTGCTGCCACTATTCTGCTGGGGAAAGAGTCTACGTGGAATTTTCAAATGTGAACCAAGCTTTTCAAACTTATTTGATATATGTTTTCCAACTTATCAGTTAATGATTGGTGATTGATGCATTGAAAACAAAACGCGTGATTTGTTATTACTGAATCTGGAGTTTGTTAGTCATTGACGGTTTGCCACCAAACACCCCGCTTCGGCGATACCACTTGAGATTGGAATGCTGCGAGGTCAGCTTCACAATGCATTGACTTCGTAACCAAAGAAAGAGCTCCACCTGAAATTGTTCATAAAATTGTCATAGAATGGAGATAAACCTATTGTGTTGGAAAATCAGAGATATAATCTAAATTATAATAGTTCTAATTGTTGTGGCATTTTTTTTAGCTTGGTTAATTATTTCACTTACTTGATCAATATAGAGAAAACAACAGATCCAACTTATATAAGAAATATTTAGCAGTCATTATCTCTCCTGGTCAAAAGTGTCATTTAGATGAGCCATGTTCAGTGGCAGAAATTCTGCAAAAAAATGCATAGTGAATACTTCCATCAATGTGACATTTTCCATCAAAACTCAACTCTAGAACAGTTTTGAATGCATGAAATTTTACAGATTATGTTTCATGTTCATAAAAGCACAGCATTTATGTTTGCTCATTGTTGAAAGTAGATACACAAAAATGGACTATACCTTGTGCTTTTAGTAAATTTTCAAATTTACAGTGGTTCAAAATTATGCATATCTTGACCATCAGAACCTGTCCTAGAAGTGGTTTATGTGAGCATTAATTCAGAAATATTGAACTGAGTTAATGGAACATGTTGATATATCCAACTAATTGCTCTAAATAATTTCAAGTTGTTTAATGATCCATTTATCAATATTCGAACTACATGATGTGATCTGTTAATAATGAAGTCTGGATCCTACAATCATGTGATTGATATCATGTGATATATGCAACTGGGATGATGCATCAGCCAAGTCATTGAGCCTGGCCACTTGATCCTGTTGATCAGGCATGGGTTGTTCAAGCAGTGACCCATAAAGCATATTCTGAATTAATAGAAATCACGTCAAGAACCAATTTACAGTGTGCTCATAAAAGTATCAGCAAGCTGATTCAAACTGACATTTAGGGATTATCATGTATTTGTTTTGTCTAAAGCTATACAAATATTATTATAGGACTGGACGGGGAAATCAGCACCACATGTCATAAGTATTGTGTTGGGGGTAGTATTGAGATGACGGTGGAGGTTGTTGGGTGAAATCAATTCAAACTGACATTTTGGGATTATTATGTAATTGTGTGGTCTATAGATATATAGGATTTGAGTGAGTGAGTTTAGTTTTACGCCACACTCAGAAATATTCCAGCTATATAGCGGCGGTCTGTAAATAATCGAGTCTGGACCAGACAATCCAGTGATCAACAGCATGAGCATCAATCTGTGCAATTGGGAACCGATAACATGTGTCAACCAAGCCAGGGAGCCTCTTACGACAAGCATGGGTTACTGAAGATCAATATTCTAACCTGGACCTTCACAGGTATTATAGGATTGAAGGGGGAAATCAGCACCACATATCATGAGATGAACAGTGTATTGTGTTAGGGATAGTACTATGAAAACAGTAGAGGTCATACACTGCTGGTGAGGTACCAGAGCGGGAACATCCTTCTTCCTCTCTTGCCCTCTCAGACCACCAATGTATTTGTTCCATGAACAAATGCTTTATCACAGACACTTTATTTCAAATATCAGCTGTTGATTTCAAGACAAGACATGAAATATCGCTACCAGAGTTGTTGTACACTTCATGAACATATCTGGGGACAGGGTGTCCAGTTGTCTGAGGTGCTACAATTTGCTTGCAGGGTTGTATCGCTTAAATACACATGTAACCTATGATTGTGGGTGTGAATCTCGCTTCACCAGATTATGTTATTTCTGGTTTTGTCAGCGCCATTGAAGTGGGTTATGTCTAATGGCGGCATCACTTAGGGCTTCCTTCCACTGTAATACCCATGATATAACTGGAGTAGCGTTCAAGGCAGCATTAAACCCAGCTCAGCTCATTCATGAAAATATCCATGTTATAACTACTGCTACATTAGGCTTTTTCCCCTTCCAGCTGACATGGCTCAGGAAGTCTTCAGTCTCTCCGGACTCCCGCCAGACCAGCTGGGACGTATCTGGGACATCGCCGACGTCAACAGGGATGGCAGTCTTGATCCAGAAGAGTGGATGGTGGCCTGCCACCTTATCAGGACCGTCAAGAAAGGTATGTTCCTGTAAAATGGCTTTCACATTATAGAGATCCAAGGGTTAGTCAGTGTCCAGTTAATTTGACGTGTCTTGTAAAAATTGCTGATGCAGCAATAAGCTCTGTTCACTGACTCAAATCAGATATGATTATCTGTGGATACTTGACACAATTATGATTCAAGAATATGATAAACTACAGCATTGTTTCTTGTGTAAACCTATGAAGTTGATGTTAATAGTTGCTGTGATCATATTTCATTAAGCACAAACAATCCCTGGAGACAACAGCTCTGGCATACCTTACACCAGCCCTCACCCTAGTCCGTCAATCGGTTCACATCAACTACCCTTGTAGGCCGCTAATGCCATGTGTCTGTTCCTCGATTGTCACAGTAATCTTATGCTTGTACATTTCAGGCCTGTCTATAGACTGTCCTGTCAATGTCTTTGCCTACCTCCCTGATCGGATTTCGCCAAACTCTTTGCAGGCAAGGAAACGAAGGTAGGGATTGTAGTGATGATCTGTTTATTTCTTAAAAATGGTTGCATTGCTGCTTTTATTGCCTTGAACTCCATCATGGTTTTGCACCACATTTTTTGTCACAGAACTAAATATCAATTCCAGCCATTTCATGCTGATATTTGGACAGTAATCCAAACACCAAGATATTCTATACAAATCTGTATATGTTCTTCTGTGTTGCTAGATATGACCTGTTGAAACTTAACCTAGTATGAATGAATGAGTTTAGTTTTACGCCACTTTTAGCAATATTCCAACAATATCACGTGAGGGACTCCAGAAATGGGCTTCACACATTGTGCCCATGTGGGGAATCGAACACGGGTCTTCGACATGATGAGCGAACGCCTTAACCACTAGGCTACCCCACTGCCCCACACCTAATATGAACTGATGAAGGATGATTTTGTGACTGTGGGTGAGTGAGTGAGTGAGTTATTAGATCAGCTGCAGTGCAGAAGCCATGACTTCAGATGAAAGGCCCCTGGAAAAGGTTTCTTTTGTTAAGTGCCATGTTTACCCGTCATGAATGAGTGAGTTTAGTTTTACGCCACACTCAGCAATATTCCAGCTATATGGTGGCGATCTGTAAATAATCGAATCTGGACCAGACAATCCTGTGATCAACAGCATGAGCATCGATCTGCATGATTGGGAACCGATGTCATGTGTCAACCAAGTCAGCGAGCCTGACCACCCGATCCCGTTAGTCGCCTCTTATGACAAGCATGGGTTACTGAAGGCCAATATTCTAACCCGGACCTTCACCGGTCTTTGTGACTGTAAACTTATGATCTTCCATATGTATTTCCTTTTGAGTCATCTTTCAAAATGTTTCAAATCCACTGATAAAGAATAATCAATATCTTCAATCACCAGAAGGAAACACCGTTTTGGTTCTTACATCCATTTAACCATTTATAATGATAAACATATTCTGATGACAGGATTTATCAAATTCCTTAATTAGCATTTCCCTAACTTGTAATTAAAACAAAATATGTAATTTACCGAGATATGATGATAAAGAATGTGATTGATCTTGTGTCATTACTGGTTCTGATGTCACAGTGACATACGGTGCCTCACATGAATTGTCCATTACACATTACAACACATCAATCAGGTATTTCAAATGAAATGAACATTCTCCCAGCCACATTATTGCTTCTTATGCCCCTATCAACAAACTCTCAGGTCAATATTAACACATATTCATGTCGTAAGAAGTTCTTGCTTTTCATGATAATTGCTGGTCTGTGTTTTGGCCATTTTCTGTTTGCTGAGTTCACAATAGGCTTTGTAATTGTGTCCTGTTTGTAGAGAATCAATGTGCTGTTGTTGATTTAGATGGATTCTTGTAGATTTTAAACACAACAGGTTGTCAATGATGATCTGTTCAATCCTTGACTGGTTTTAACAAGGGAATGTTATGAGTTTGTGAAATGTACAGTCGTCAGTTTCGGTAAGTCTCTGTAGGAGGTTGATGTTGTTCATTACACCCCAGTGAGCTGCTGACATGGTAAGTGTGTTGCTTCATTAGGTACCTCCTGTGTTGGAAGCGATACAACTTGATCACCAGACGACTTTTGTACCCTGATTTGTGGCAGTGAGGTATCTTTTGTATAGATTGGAGGATGATCTGAGGCAGTTGTACCATATACTGTATTGGTGTTGAAAATCAGTGCCATGTACATTCCATTTTGAAGACTTATCTACAAGGGTCATTTATTTCAAGTTGCCCCTGTTGTACATTGCTACTGTAGTATGCCATATTAATCGTAGATATCAATAGGTATATGTCAATCATGTAGTAAATATGACAGCCATGGCACTGAAATGTACACATTGTAGACCTTTCATGTGGGATTTATAACAGGTGAGAGGTATAGGTGCCACTCTTACTCTCCTGTCAGTCCGGAATGTGTTTCAGCGTTGTCTATAGCGTTGTTATTGACATGGTGTGTTACACTCTCAGACATGTTATTATTGGTCTGTGGGGGTTCAATACAACATTTATCTCCCTGACCAGATATCAGTGAAATGTACAAGTGACAGCACTCTGAAGACAGTTTCTGTGGCATAGCACCAGAGGGTCTGTACAGGGAGGGTTTAGTGTCGTTCATTTCCGTTGTTGATATCTCCCTGTCATCTCCAGGAAACTGTTTACTTTAGCTTCTGTGTCAAGTTTTGTGTTTTCATATTTAGTGGAAGATTTAGGATTAAAGAATTAATAAGTTTTGAAACAACCCATTGTTTTTTCAGTAACATGTATATAGCAGTTCTCAGGTGCATAATGTAGGAGGGAATTGTGTAATACGACATGCCATCCCGCTTGTACAGAGCCTCCTCCATGTTCCATGTCAGTAACAGAATGTTGTCTATTACAGGGTGGATGAGTATGAAGTCAAGAAGCACAGGCTGATGGTCTTGAAGGTAAATATAGTTTGACTTGATTGGATTATATCTTGATTGCTGTCAGCATTGGTGTATTGGCTACGATGAGAGTCTATTTACAAGAAAGATTAATGCAAAGGTAGAACCCGTTCTCTTGATGTATTTTCTCCATGATGTTGTGGCTGGTACTGGAAGGGGTAGTCAAGGATGCTATTTGTTACCTGTAACCACACCACAGGTAAGCTTCAAGGGGGAGAAGCCATACTATGTGATCATAAAGTGGCAAATGGCAAATCAAGGAACAGAGCCAAGATATCTACTTATTGGGATGTTACTTATCCAACAATTTTGAGTGAGTTTCGTTTTACGCCGCACTCAGCAATATTCAGCTATGTAGCGGACTTATCCAGCAAGAGAGCTTGTAGTTCAGGTATCATTCACTACACTTCTAACATCACTGCCACAGTGATGAAATTGCCACAACAAATAGTTACATAGTATTTATACATGTTTTTTAAAAAGTTCAATAATTTATTCTTCAAGAAAATTAATATGATAGATATTGTCACAATAACATGTCCCTGTCATTTCTAATCCAGTTTATGTTCTTATATACTGTGGAGTAGCCTAGTGGTTAAAGCGTGGGCTTGTCACGCCAAAGACCCGGGTTCGAATCCCCACATGGGTACAATGTGTGAAGCCCATTTCTGGTGTCCCCCACCATGATGTTGCTGGAATATTGCTAAAAGCGGCGTAAAACCAAACTCAGTCAGTCTTATATACTCATAACATGAAGCAGATACCACTTTTGTAGTTATTCTTAACTGATGCTAGTTAAGAAGCTTCAGATTATTTTAAACGAGTAATCCTCACTCACTTTAAATACATTTAAATTTTCCACTGTAAGAGTATATATATATTTATGGGTATTGAATTTTCTTGTATCATGGTTGTTTCTGAAGACTTTGGGAGGGTAACTGTGTAAGTTATATTTCAATACATTATTGTCGGATGTCCCTGAACATATCAGCATCATTTTTATCATTAACAATGGATGTTAGTTGTATCACTGAATTGTCCAGATCAAGGGAATAGTCAACAATCATACTTTCACTGACATGAATATTATACACATGTTGCACTTTTCACTTCAAGTGAGAGGTATTAATAGTACAGAGGGAAGTACAAGTAGTACAGAGGCAAGAATAATATTCAAGAATCACACTTGTCACTTTCACTGACATGAATATTATACACATGTTGTACTTTTCATGATAATGGAATATGGTAGTTCTGTGTAGAAATGTCAAGACGTGAATGTTTGACACAGAAGTTCAACAATGACCATTGAGAGAGCAGGCTGTCATTAAGTCCAGGCCCAGAGCTGATACCAGCACAATCTGAGAGTCCTTCAGTTGATAGTGGGTGCTAGAGAACCTCCCGGAGACTCTGTCAACACTCCGTACAATGACAGGAGAAATTTATTCCTGGAACATTTCACATAATGGAGATCACCATTCATTTCAGTCCTTGACTTGGCCACCATAACAAGTTTATTGAAACTTTCATCAAGCCTGAAGACCTATATATTTTTGAACTTCACCTGAATTTATTTTACAGAACAAATCACATATCAAAATTCTATTGACAGTTAAAAACTTTAAAATTGATGTATTCAGATCATGGTGACTTGGATGTTTCAAATACAGAAATTATTGGAAAATTTATTTTTAGATAACATGAATGACCAACATTAATTGCTTATACCTCTACATGGAAAGATTATAGCACTTCAAAACAATAATAGCTCTGTGCAAGGCAAAGGAGACCTGTCTTTTGTATAGTTTTCTTCTTGTCAAGAGTTGACAAATACCCGCTAGTGTCTGTCCGATACTTTCTATATTAGTAACAGTGACTGTGCTATCAGTGTTGAGTAAGCTGTCTTGTGTTGCCTGTCAGTTTCTAAACCCTTGATATATATAATGGCTTGATGATCACCATAAAGATTTTCCATGACACAACTTTGTAACATAACGATTTCTTCCTCGAAGCCAGGTTGTGGTCAAGTAACAATAATATTGTGTAGTATTATATTGATATCCACCTCGCCACCAGGAGAGAAATTGTTATGTTAATGCATGTCATGCAAAATCATATTATTATCATTAAATATATATTTTATTACCAGTAGAAGTAGTTTTGATTTTAGGTACTCGGTGAAAACAAACCTAAATAGCATTTATCCTCAGACTGATGGATGTTCCTGACAGGCTCGCCATTTTGAAAAAATAAAAAATCTGTTAGAATTAATGAGATTATAGTTTGTTTCACTGTTAGAAAAATCAAGACTACTTTCTACTCAGAAGTTAAATATGTATTGGAATGATAACAAAACGGATTTTGCATGACACAACTTATAATATAACGCATTTCTTCCACGGAAGCGAGGTAAACGGGTCGAAGTCACAATATACTGCGCCGATAAATTTCTTTTGCTGTACATTCCTGTATGGTTAATGTCCACTCACCAGTATGTAGATACTAGTCAATGTGCGTCTTTATATTTGGTCTTATAATCCTAATTAAATACTTGTATGCATTTTGAAACTAAATAAAAAAGCAGACGATCTCATTGAATACTATATAGTGAATTTATAACAGAACTGTAATATCTAGACATTATATATAGTTTGCCAATGTGAATCATAATTCGTACATACACCCCTAGTGCATGTTGTTGCCCTGTCTCCATTACTACTTTCACGGCTTAAAACAATGCATTCTGTTGATATGCTACGACAAATGAATAAAACAAAATGCAAATATTAAAATTAAAACAGATTAAAGTGATAGGAACAATATCAGGCCATTACCTTTGTTCGAGGAATGTATCCATCAATATCCACAAAAACTGTTCCAAAATGATGTGTCTTTTAACAGTTTAATATACCTAAAAGTGATCAATCTTTTCAGGTATTGTTGTATAGTCTCATTGGTCACCCAAGATAGCAACACCTGGCAACTAATTGCACAATGTCCTACTTCTTTAAAAACAGTAATTTAGTTAGGCCAATAATGGGCAATCAATCAACAGTATTGCCGTTAATCCTTTGAAAGAAGGACGTTGTTTTACGCTAGACACAGACACGATACAGAGTGTATTCAGTATAGATTAGTAAATTCACATACATAAACACTCACCTTTGACACCTTTTCGCTGTGTAAGATAAAAGTAATTAATCAATCAGCTGCGTTATCGGTTAATACTTTGATCGATGTTCTATAATGCTTGAATATTTACTCTTTCAGACACAAGAAATGCCAAAATGGGAACTCTTAATCCCAGTAATCAAAGTGTGTTACCACTAATTTCAATCATACCTGTTATAAATTCATTAACTGACCACCAAGTGAATGATGACAAATAACATATGTAGGTATATACCACCTAACATCGGTTACAACAAGGGAGTATTAATTGCTGTATTGCATGTGAAAACTTCGCTATGGGCCTACACTGTTTTGAGAATACAAACAGATTTTTACATGACATGATTAAATATCGAGGTAAAAAAACACAGAAATGGATCAATTTGAATCAGTCATTATACAAATAGGGCCTAACGACACCAATCGATTTTGACAGAATCGCCTATTGAAAAACAAGTTGTAACTCGGAAACTAGGCAGCAGGAGACAAAATTAAATGACAGTAGATTGTGAGAACATATAGCTTCTCATTTTCCACAACAATTGTCACGATTTCAGGTTTATGCAAGCCCGTAAACAAGATAATTTAACCCCTAAAATGTAGATGAATTCTGCATCGGCCCCTCAAAGCTATTCCTCATATGACGCTTCACAGATGCTACCATACTTGATTGGTTGAAATTTCGTCAAGGTGGGTGAGAATTGTGCACTGTTGTCAAAAGGTCGATTTAAGTCAATTAAAGGTCGAAATGAGTAGTTTTGAATGACGGGGTTTCCATTTATAACGATGCCAGTTAGAGGGTTTATGATGTTTTTATTAAGTAAGTCTTTGTATCTTTTGCATTTCTGGTTTTAATAACTACACATTTTGATAGGACACCTTAAAAGGCGTCTTACCTCTGAGATGGTAGTCTAAAGCAGATAATGGTAACATGAAAGCTGTTTTTACAATGTTTTGGAGAAGCATAGTGTGAATTCCTCTCAAACAGTTCATGTTTTGGAGAGCTTTGCAAATTTGCATTATCCCATGTCGTGTGCTATATTTTTTCAAAATGTAATTCAAAGTGAGTTAGTCAGGATTAATTTCATATTTGATCATATAGCAACTTGTAATTCCTAATCGACATTACAATCACTTCTGAAATGAATTCTGATGTGAAATATGTACCTCCCCATTTCCGATAAGTGACCATCAGCACATGATCAAACTAATGAAATTGTATTTTGATACGTAGTTCTCTTGCAACAGTTATGAGATCTTAGAACATTATTCCCTTTATACAATGCAGTATACCTGTCAGGTGAAATCTACCACACCTGTGTAGTGGTCCAACCCTGGCCAAGGGCCAGGCTGTACATGTGACACCTCTCACTTCTGACAGCCAACTTTCATGTGGTCGTATCATGAAATCAGCCAGTGATTGTACATTTCTCAGCTGACAATGGGGTCTTTTTAATAAAGGTCCCCATTCTGTAACTTGATCAAGCAGTTACATGTGATTCTGACTAGTTTGGATATAGTCATTATTACCGTAAATGGTATAATCTGTTTGTTGGGTACAGAAAAATGTTGTGTACGCCCAGAGTATATTTTCTGTCCTTGTGATTTAATACTTAGGACTTACTTTTGTCAAACTTTTATGAGCTGTTTGTAGACACGTTATAAATAAGGATATTGATTACGTTTACTTGTTTAGAAAACAGTATGCTTATATTTGTTATCATTACTATTCAAGATTGGCTGGTGAATCGTGTCACATTTTAGTCATTTGTGTTAATTTTGTGTCATGTCCAGATACATTCATATGCTGTGCATATCATTAAGGCATTTGCTTGACTGGACCACTTGATGAGATAAAATATCCTATTAACAATGATTTTGTGTGAGAGCTTTTCTTTGAGTAACTATGGTATCCAACAATGTTGATTTCCTCAATCTTCCCTGGGACACACAGGTAATAACTGCATGCTGTTGTTTGCAGGAAAAACGGAAACAAGACGTTAGTCGAGAATCTCGGAGATTGCAGTTTGGAGAGGTTAAACTGAAGATCTGTCGTGATCTGGTAAGCTGTTAAATTTTACTCAAGCACTGTAAAAGTGATCTATACGCTGCTTTCATGATAAAATATTTTATGAAATAAAAACATCTATGAACTATGATTTGTTCATATAAAACGTGTGGATCAAGACAAATACTAAATACTGGTATGTAACGTGGTTAAGTTGGTTTGAATTATTGGTGTTATTTTGTATTCGAGGACTTGATTACACTTTAAATGTTTTTCTACTAATGGAAAATGTGTATTTGAGTTTTGCGCTTAATGTTTTGAAATGCTTGATGTCATTTTGTTATGAAAGGACATGGTTATGTTATGTTCGGATTCTGACAGATAAATATGCCTGGTTTAGTGTTTGGCAATATCACTTCCTTTGGTGTCCATTTTACAAAATTACAGTGCTTGCATTTGGTGCTTAGAACTATTGAAAAAGGGGAGCCCAGGTGTCCATACAGCTCCTGGTGTGAGTGAGAGTTCTTCAATACAACAGTCAGCAATAGTCCATCCTCTTCTCTCACTGGAAATCCTGGGGTGTAGGCCAGGCAATCCTTGGGTTGACAGCATGAGCAACAGTAAATCCCAGCAGGGCATGATGACACACATTCACTACACCTGTCTCATCATACTGTGGGTCTGTTCCACCATGGAATTCCAAGGGAGACAATCATGGGGTGCTGGAATTCCATTACAACCCAAAATCCTAGGGAGCGACAAGCAGGGTTGCTAGAATCTATATACCTCTAAATCCCATGGAAGACAGTCATGGGGTGCTGGGATTCCATTACAACACAAAATCCAAGGGAGCAAAAACAGGGTTGCTAGAATCTGAATCTACCCCTAAATCCCGTGGGAGACAAGCAGGGTTGCTAGGATCTGATTCTACCCCTAAATCCCGTGGGAGACAAGCAGGGTTGTTAGAATCTGATTCTACCCCTAAATCCCGTGGGAGACAAGCAGGGTTGTTAGAATCTGATTCTACCCCTAAATCCCGTGGGAGACAAGCAGGGTTGTTAGAATCTGATTCTACCCCTAAATCCCGTGGGAGACAAGCAGGGTTGCTAGAATCTGATTCTACCCCTAAATCCCATGGGAGACAAGCAGGGTTGTTAGAATCTGATTCTACCCCAAAATCCCGTGGGAGACAAGCAGGGTTGTTAGAATCTGATTCTACCCCTAAATCCCGTGGGAGACAAGCAGGGTTGCTAGAATCTGATTCTACCCCTAAATCCCATGGGAGACAAGCAGGGTTGTTAGAATCTGAATCTACCCCTAAATCCCGTGGGAGACAAGCAGGGTTGTTAGAATCTGATTCTACCCCTAAATCCCGTGGGAGACAAGCAGGGTTGTTAGAATCTGATTCTACCCCTAAATCCTAAATCCCAGGGGGGAGACAAGCAGGGTTGTTAGAATCTGATTCTACCCCTAAATCCCGTGGGAGACAAGCAGGGTTGTTTGAATCTGATTCTACCCCTAAATCCCGTGGGAGACAAGCAGGGTTGTTAGAATCTGATTCTACCCCTAAATCCCGTGGGAGACAAGCAGGGTTGTTAGAATCTGATTCTACCCCTAAATCCCGTGGGAGACAATCATGGGGCATGGAGAACCTAAAATGAAAGAGGGGTGGGTGTAGCAAGCATGTGGCTTCCCCCACAGGGTTATGTGTACAGAGAATAAGCAGGACCTATCACCAGGATGTCCATACAGGTTGCTGAGGGAACATGGGGATCAGTGAGAAGCGGCAGCCTTTATCATGTGTTTTTGTTGTTTCTTGCAGTATCATCTACTGAAGAAATCAGGACAAAGTCCAATATCTGCTGAACAGTTCAAGACCAAAGTTGCTCATGAGAATGGTGAAATTACAAAACAAGAAGAAATTGTACACAGGTTAGAATATATTCAGTAGGAAGTTTCCCCTGTCTAGATACTGGTAGATATGTAGGTGTGGGGGAGTACAAGGGTCTTACACTCAAGCTCTCACATGTCAGATAAGGCTGAAATACTTACCCTAACTATAATCAATCTTTTACCTGGGGTCTTTTAACCATTACCAAAGAAATCTGTGAGAAAACACTTTATTTATTAATGGGTAAAATATGTGACTTTTTTGGCACTTTAAAGAAAATATTTCTGAATATGACATTTTATGAATGTTTCATTTGCTTTCAGAAGATGCTTTGTTTAAAAATCATTTTCTAGGTATTTTCAGGGTGTTTCAACATTTTGTAAAATATTCAACAATTGTTTTTAGTAATAATAATGGCAAAGTTGAGTGTCTATTCATTTTGAAAGCTCAATTCAAAAATCAGATTTAAGCACAAAATGAGTAATCATTACGTTTAGTGAATATTGCTTGAAAAAGAGTGTTGTGACAAATAGTTCCCCCATATTGCAATATCCATGAATGTGTATGAGTTGTTACTTGCACGAGTTCCGGTTACCGTACTAGTTTTATAGTACTAGTCCAGCAAAATCCCATCTTTTATGATAAATACCCCCTTAGACACACTCTGTCACTGAGCCAACAAGTCCTTGTTTTGTCCTTTTAATGCTGAGCAGCAGGCAGGATAATGCCAAGTACCATCTTCTGGTCTGCCACAGCTAGGGGACGAAACTGCTACATTCAGCTCTCCTGGCAGATGCATGATAATAAGTGGGTGGGTGAGTTTAGGTTTACGCCCCAATCAGCAATATTCCAGCTATATGGTGGCAGTCTGTAAGTAATCAAGTCTGGACCAGACAATCCAGTGATTGACAGCATGAGCATCGATCTGCACAATTGGGAACCGATGACATGTGTCAACCAAGTCAGCAAGCCTGACCACCCGATCCCGTTAGTCTGATCATAAGTATCCAAGCATAGTAAATGCATACATCAGAGTGTTGTACACATACAATTCTTGATATAGTGTTGTATATGCATCAGAAGAATGTTGTATATAAAGACCAATTGTATAAATGTTTTAGAGACTCATCTCATAGTGTAGGGAGGGTTATATATGTAGTGTCGGAGTATAAGTATCTGGGAACCTTCATTGACTCTAAGCTGGAACTCTAACACTGAAGCCCTATACAAAAAGTGTCAACAACGTCTTCATCTCATGCGTAAACTGAGATCTTTTAATGTTAACCCATCTGTGATGTCATCTTTTTATGTAGCATTTATTCAGAGTATTTTAACATTTTCCTTCCATTGTTGGTACGGGTCTCTCTCAGTTCATCTCAAATCTAAAATAGACAAAATTGTTAACACTGCAAGTAAAATCGCTGGAGTCAGATTTGAATGTTTATCATCAATATATGAGCGGCAAATCGTGAATCAAGCTGTCAAAATCATATCTGACCCTACTCACTACTTAAATTCGGAATACAACCTCCTCCCTTCAGGCCGCCTCTACAAAGTTCCAATTATGAAAACTAAGAGAGCCCGTGCATCCTTTATTCCAAGTGCCATATCTCTCTTAAACAAATGTGAAGATACCTAAATCAAAGAATTTATGTAAATATGTTTGGTATCTCTCTAATGTGTCAGTAGCTCTGCTGATGTAACACAAATTCCTGAAAAGGCATTAAAGTATTATTCTATTCTATTCTATTCTATTCTATTCTATTCTATTCTATTCTATTCTATTCTATTCTATTCTATTCTATTCTATTCTATTCTATTCTATTCTATTCTATTCTATTCTATTCTATATCTGGGGTATATTACAGGTTAAAGAAGGAACATGAGCGTGTGAGACAGAGCACGGTGAAGATAATTCTAGAGGAACAGCGGCTGAATGAAGACATCCGCAGCCTGAAGAGTGGCACCACGGAACTTAACAAGGTCAGTTACTATCACCTCTGTGTCGAGGTGAATGGGAGATGTTACCAAAACAAGTCCTGAGAGTAATGGTGACCACAGTGTATAGAGAATGATTAGTACATTCCCAAGAAACCTTCTGAGACTGACTGAGTAAATGAGTGAGTGAGTGGGAAAAAGCTTTCCTCAGAAACCTACTGAGTAAGTAGTTGAGTGAGTGAGTGAAACTCTTTTATCAACAACATAGATAGGGCAAGACATACATACTCTTTTCACGAACCCCTTTTTTCAGCGATCCATTCATATACTTTTTACATCTGTTTTTCCCTATACACCAAACAGAATTTGTTTCTGAGGATAGTCAAGACTGTATTCTTTTACACTGATGTTCTACACCAATACAGCAGTTATAACACAGTAGCCTGCAAATGACCAAGCAGACAAAAATATGTGGTTGATAGTAAGAGCACCATCCCATCCTGTGTGTCACAAGGCACACACTCTGACCTCTCGAAATCTGACCTCTCCATCCAATTTAGTTACTGAGGTGACAAGTGATTTCTAGTGATGGCGATCAGTCTTAACTTAATCATAACTTAATCATACCATTCACAGAAGCTTGATGGTTTTCTGAGGCAAATTTTCCATGAAATTGGAAATAAGATATCACAGGTCCAAATGTTTAAACAGTTTCTAGGATTTCAAATATTCTACGCCTAGTGGAGCTTAATGTTGTTTGTAGAGTTATCTCCCATTATTCTCCTTGTCTGGTTTCAAAGCCAGCTGAAGCCATAATCCCTGGCCATTGATGAGTGAAGTGACTTACAGATCAAATGTCATTAGATTCATGTTATGGTCGATTTATATGAAAAGAACATATATGGTGACATTCATTATGGATCCTCTTAGAGACTGATTTATGACATTTTGGTTCCTGTAGGGCTATCCTGAATGGAATCAATTGTCTTCAATGTTTGTGTTTGTGTTGGCTTAGCATGTGAAATAGATGGATAATGTGGATGAAATAATTGTATCATATGTCACATCTCAGACAATAATCTTTTGTTGTTGTCACTTATTGTTATTTAGAGTCATTTTGCATATTTCCCTATTTCTTATACATTTTATTTATGTATATCAATTTAATGATTAAGATATTTTATTACTCATTCCTGTTTTTTGTGTATGTTGCATTTATGAAATAAACCTTCAAATGGTTAAAATGATTCATTCTGTGTTAAGAAGTGAATCTGTTTCAAGATGTTCACCAATATCAGCAACTGAAACTAAAGTATTCTGTAGCTGAGTTAAATCTTTATTATTACTTTTGTGAGTATTTTTATCACTCAGAATCGTTAATGCCAAATTGACAATACTGGGTTGATTTGGCCGGATGTATGGATTGCTGGGGCAGTGGTCAATAATGGTTGTGCCATGCTTTATGGGAATATTGAAATATGCACTGATTTATTGGGTCAATATGAGGTTGTCACGGTTTGTGTATAGACTGATAGGGTGTGTCACCCATGGCTGTAGGTGTAGCTACTGACGGATACATCCTGTTGCAGAAACTAAGAGCAATCCACACAAAGGCAACCAAGGACCCTGATCCATTTCACCAGCTGTATGAACAAAAGAAAGGTACGTTGGTCAGCTGAAGACGTCAGGCAGATGTGATTAATGCTTTACCTGCTGGCGATTGTCTGAAATAGGTTATCACTGACTGACTGACCAAACATTCATCACAACAACAGATTTGTTTCTGGTCTGCCCTGGTGATGTTTTTAAGTCAAATCAGAATATATTTTTTGTCACATTAAAATAATGATCATAAATATTGTTTCTGGGTAACATTCTTGAAGTATTTAGAAAAGAGTTATTATCTAGTGACATTGTTCACAGTATGACCGTTCCTGCATATGAGATGATTATAGTCTGTCACCTTTCCATTACACACAGAACAATGATGTATTGAGGGAAATAACTGAGGAAAAACTTAAAAAAGGGAGGCAATTTGGTGCACAATGAATGCTTGACAATGTTGGGAATGCAAGCATTTTAGCCAAGGATTTATTTTCCTTGGCACACAGCATTGCTTCTGGTACTGCAGAAAGCATTAATGCATGGCGGTTCTTTCTGTTCTGTTACAAGAATTCTTCCTTGTACAGCAGTATCCCAGAGTTGAGTGGGTTTTGCATTAATACAGGGTTGAGACAGTGCAGCAGTGATTAAAGTAACATTCAGATGGGTTGAATTGGTTCATGTTTTAGATGGCGGGACAGAAATCATATCTTGTTTATCAGTTTGGTTGGTAGTACAATGAAAAACAGATAAGAAAAACAAACCAAATCAGCACCCAGTATATGTTTATTCTACCAAATTCCTAATATATGTGTATATATATATAATTGCCTTTCAGAGAAGAAGATTACACTAGCTGACCTTGATGCTGGCGAAATCTACATACCTTTCACCTTTGACCCTTTCAACAAGAAAGAATCCTCTCAAAAAGTTACCTCAGGAGCAAGAATCTTCCAGAACTGTGATAACAAAAATAACAATCATAAACTGAAAAGTGAGATTCCTGAAAAGGTTATAGTTAGTTTTAAAAACATTGACGACAGCTTCACTGACATTTGGGGGACATCATCATCCAAAATGAGTTCATCGGAAGAAGAAGACCCTTTGTTTAAAACCGTGACACGTAAGTTTAACATTCAACATATACTGAATTCCTTATAGAAATAGATGATCATTGGTCTAGGTTTTTGTATGTCTGTATACATTGATTAACAGTGATCACAATTCACAGAAAGGTGAGAATACTGCACATTTCAACTGCCTCAAAGTATGTGTAAGGAAAGTAGTACCTTATAGTAGTATCAATGGGTTGGTTGGTTGAGTGAGTGAGTCTGGTTGTATGCTGCTTTTAGCAATATTCCACCAATATCATGGTAGGGGATACCAGAAATGGGTTCACACATTGTACCTGTAGCAGGGCGTGGAGTCATCCCACAGATGACATCCTTACCTTGTCAGCTTGCTGACGGGGGTTAACCTCTTTGGTCATGTGAACAAGGCGTCCAACTTCTGATCATGGTCCGTGGTTCGAATCCCAGCACGGGACTCGGAAATGTTATGGCCGCTACATACCCATGTGGGGAATTGAACTCAGGTCTTCAGCATGACGAGCTGACACTTTAACCACTTGGCTACCCCACCGCCCCGGGTTGGTTGAGGGAAGGGGATGAATGAACAGTCCTTCGCATCAATCCCATCAACAAAAATACAGTATCCTGACTTCAACAGTGCATGAACTTGATGTGTTTCTCTTTCAGAATCAGATCTTGTAAAGCTTTGTAATTTCACCTGCTCAGTTGTATACAGGACTTTAGGCCAGCCATCAGTATGAATGTTGTTATTGTCCCTATATATGAACAGGTGCCCTTCTTCAGGGAACACACAGTGTCTACCCACACAACAGACATATGCTTGGAAACATTTCCCTCATCCATTAATCAGCTTGCATGTATTGCCTGTGGTATAATTATTACCACTTGTAATGTAATTGTGTACCTGTCAAAGAGCAAGACACACACAGACTGTGTTAGCTACCTGAATCAAGGGACAAGTTACTGCACAGTTGAACAGTTGTCCCTCTTACCTGAATGAATAGCAACACTAAATCCTGAATACCATGGGAGTTTGTCATCCCTGAAACTCCCTGACAGTGTGTGACAATAGCCTGCTTGTTGTGTTGTCATTGACAGCTTGTGCAGCACATGCTGGTCCAGCCTTGTCCATTGTGTTGTGGAGCACAGGCTCTAGTCACACACTCACAGATGCAGCACTCAATTGCTACTGTACATAATGTTTGCAATTCGTAAGTTTTATGAAACAATTCAGTTTGTATTTTAGGGATGACAACATTCCCTGGTTACTGTTACAGCCACAAAGTCATGGTTGTGTTGTGCTGGGCAGTTATACATCTGTGTTGAGATGGGCAGTTATACAGTTGTGTTGAGATGGGCAGTTATACAGCTGTGTTGAGATGGGCAGTTATACAGCTGTGTTGTGATGGGCAGTTATACAGCTGTGTTGTGATGGGCAGTTATACAGCTGTGTTGAGATGGGCAGTTATACAGCTGTGTTGAGATGGGCAGTTATACAGCTGTGTTGGGCAGTTATGGGCAGTTATACAGTTGTGTTGTGATGGGGGCAGTTATACAGCTGTGTTGTGATGGGCAGTTATACAGCTGTGTTGTGATGGGCAGTTATACAGTTGTGTTGTGATGGGCAGTTATACAGCTGTGTGTGTTGAGATGGGCAGTTATACATCTGTGTTGTGATGGGCAGTTATACAGCTGTGTTGTGATGGGCAGTTATACATCTGTGTTGTGATGGGCAGTTATACAGCTGTGTTGAGATGGGCAGATATACTGCAGTGTTGAGATGGGCAGTTATACAGTTGTGTTGTGATGGGCAGTTATACAGCTGTGTTGAGATGGGCAGTTATACAGCTGTGTTGAGATGGGCAGTTATACAGCTGTGTTGTGATGGGCAGTTATACAGCTGTGTTGTGATGGGCAGTTATACATCTGTGTTGTGATGGGCAGTTATACAGCTGTGTTGAGATGGGCAGTTATACAGCTGTGTTGTGATGGGCAGTTATACAGCTGTGTTGTGATGGGCAGTTATACAGCTGTGTTGTGATGGGCAGTTATACAGCTGTGTTGTGATGGGCAGTCATACAGCTGTGTGAAGGGTTTCTTCTGGCATGGGATGAGAGTGCTCTGTACCTCACATTATTGATGTTCAAAGTATTTTACCATATGAATATACAATGCCATTTAGAAAGTGGTCAAATGTAATGCATGTTACAGTAGATTCTACTACTATTTAGAGGGTGTTGTTTTTTCAAAAGGGACTCAACCCCCAAAAAGTACTAGAATCTGTAGTTGACTGAGAAAGAGTAATCCCCCAAATAGCACGTTATATTACACCATGGCTTCAGTATGTCATACCCCATTTAGCATAGAACAACTAAACCTTTGTGATACATATTTTTGGAAACAGTAAAGTTATCCCTGACATTCATGGATAATGTCTCAAATTTGAATCTAAAGTTTCCTATCAAAACTGTTCTCAAACAAAGTCTGTGAGTAAATGTAAGAGATTTAGAGTACAGATACTTTTCCCCAATGTAAGTACATATAATCCTGAAAATAGCCCAGTTTCAGGGGTATTATGAAGTTTAAGAGACATTAGGACTACGCTTTGTTTTGTGGAATAGCTGGCACGACAACGACTAACCTGATCCTGCACCAGTGGTCAGTCAGTAGTTATGCACAATTCATAATGATGAGATGCTTCCATTTTCCATGCAATGACCAAGTTTCTGAGTCTTAAATTTTAGATTCCTTCTTTGACTTCTTTGACTGGCATTCTAGAAGGTGAGGAGATGAAGAATGAGGATTTTTTTTATGGATATACAACTTCTATATTCTGTATATGCGACATTTCGACATATATTTTAATGTCGATTGACAATGATATTAGAATGTCAAAACGTTGCCTATACAGATAAAAGAAGTTGTGTATCCATAAAAAAAATTGTCCTCGTTCTCCCTCTTTTAGGTTTCTTTGATGGAGGAAGGGCTGGGGGTATGCAATTTTATAAGGCATCACAAATTGCTGTGCGTATCATGTCCCACTTGCATGGCAGTAAGTTCTGATTGTGGTTTACAATGGCAGCTTGACTGTAAATTTGTTCTTTCATCCTACTTCAAGCTGACACATGTTATTCACGTGATAGTCTACAACCTGCTTCACTTTTTCATTTTCCACAAAAACTCCCTTAAAAAAATAACATTTATTTTGAAGCAGTCATAACCCAACTTACTCAAACTGCATTCTAGTCCATGTTGATGACTATCCGAGGTTACGTCCCAAGCTGCTTCCAACCACTGCTGCCATCATAGTACCTGTATTCTTCATCCCCTACATCCTCAGCATCCTTCATCCCCTACATCCTCAGCATCCTTCATCCCCCACATCCTCAGCGTCCCTCATCCCCTACATCCTCTGCATCCTTCATCCCCTACATCCTCAGCATCTTGTAAAGCCTCGTGACTGTTGCAGCCTCAAGTCTGGAGGCAGACAGCTGGTTCAGTCTGCACCTGGCTGGGGACTCAGTTATGAGTGATGACAGCAAGAACTTTGCAGACCTCCAGCGCAGACTCGTCGACCTCAAGAATGAAATGCAAAAGCTCAATATGGAGGGAGACAGACTCGTATTTGTGAGTACTTTTTCTGTTATCTATGCATTTTGCTATTTGTCATGTTTCTGTAAGATGTGCATGTCAAGATGCTGTTTTTCAGATTTATACTTAAAATATTACAATCAGCAATTGAAACTGGAAGGACACACCACATTCCGTTTGATTTAATTTGAGACCGATGAATTGCTCACTAACACAAAATGTAATAATTGCAACAAAACCACATTTTGCACAGTCACATGAAATCGACAGACCAACTCTGATGATTTGTTTCATAATTTTGGACTCAGAATAAAAAAGTTGTTTAACAAATGATCATTATTTTGTTGTAAATTTTCCCTATTTCTTAGGGAGGGGGGCTTCCTGGCAGAACAGCCAGGTATGCGTGTTGCACGTGTGAAATTGAAATTTCATTACACACCCTTGTTGATTACCTGGCTGTTCTACCAGCAAGTAGTCCCCCTCTCAGTCTCATCGGTCTCAAATTAAATCAAATGGACAGTACAATCTTGTTCTACAGTTGTGTATGTACTGGGAATCATTCACAAGTAATTGACTGAAGCATCATAAAATATACACCACTCCCCACAGTACTGATGGGTATGAGCCATGGTAAGCTGTGTAAGGAACTATATAAGGTATTATGTGGATGGCCAGGCCACAAGACCTACATGTGGAGAAGAACTGGAAAAAACAAAAGTAGACAAATAGAGACAAGGAGGCCAGTTTCTGGCAGATCTTCACAGTTCTCCATGAATCTTCACATAACTTTGAACAAGCAGTGTTGGTTTCTGGAAATAACTGACACCTTTTGGTAAGGTTGATGTAGATTTCAGGTTTGTCATAGTTTAATTTGCCCTAAATGAAACTTATAACAACAAGCTGCCTCCATATTTGTTCTAGCAGGGTCTCAAAATAGCTGAATAAACATTACCTCAGCAATATTCCATGAGAACGAATTATCGTAAATATTTGCAACAATTCTTGTCCCCTAAAACTCATTCGCATAGTAATACATCAGATCTACTGCTATATATCCATGTCAGTCAGTACAACACAAGACTGGTGTAGCAGGCCATGGAGTCATCCCACAGATGACATCCTTACCTTGTGAGCTTGCTGACAGGGTTAACAGCTTTGGTCATGTGGACAAGGCGTCCGACTTTGGATCAAAAGGTCCGTGTTTCGAATCCCAGCACGCGACTTGGGAACTTTATAGTCGCTACACTGATAGTCGTTGAAACAATGTTTTGCTATAACTATCTGTACAATTTGATTGTCTTTAACCTTATATTGTTAGATACTGTTTTTGGGGTTAGTTGTGGACGGGTAAATAGCAATCTCACTGAAATCAGATCTTAGTTCCATGACATCCCATTATGGGTCATCTTAGAATGATCTGTTTCCAACAAATCACAGCATCTAATCGGCATACCTCAGTAACCCATGCTTGTCTTAAGAGGCGACTAACGGGATCGGGTGGTCAGGCTCGCTGACTTGGTTGACACATGTTATCGGTTCCCATTTGCGCAGATCAATGCTCATGCTCTTGATCACTGGATTGTCTGGTCCAGACTCAATTATTTACAGACCGCCACCATATAGCTGGAATATTGCTGAGTGTGGCGTAAAACTAAACTCACTCTCTCACGCACATCTAATCGGCAACCTCAAAAAGGTAAATGGGGTATTTTCTGAATGACAGTTATGGACTGTACTGTTATACAATCTCAACCACCTTTTAGACATTCCAGAATTTTCTTCATTCTGGAATATAGTTCAGATTTCAAAATTTGAATCAATATTTTTCCAACCATTGTCTAGGATGGAAGTGGCCAACTTATGCTGTAAAGCCAAAGAAAACTGCTTTCTAATCAGCTGACGTTGACATTTTGTTAGTGACTTCATGGGGGTTCTAACATGACCTGTTCTCGATGGCATCAGATCAATGTGCAGCAGCAGCAGCTGTGAGCACTTAGATCTACTTTTTCATAGTTTGATGAAAATCAAGGTCACATAAAATAAACTGTAAACTGTAGGGACTAAAATCAAACACTCATGAAGTTTTCAGGTGTTTGATGAAGCCCTGAACACTCTTCTTTGATATGTGGATATATAAGTAATGGTGCCAATTACATCAAGACACATGCAGAGTCAACTAGCTACTAGAACTGGAAAATCTGGAAGTGAAAGATTTGTCATGAAATGCTCCTCTCTGTTTGGCAGAGTTATCCCCCTTAGCAATACCAGGATGTGTTAATTGTAAGCTTGAACCCTTATTTTGGCCATTGTCAGGAATGCTGATAGGTCTGCTCCAACCTGCTGTTGTGGATTTCATCTAAGCTGAAAGTGACCCTTGTCACCTAGACACCATGTGATGAAACTGAAATACTGTTGAAGTCATTAAAACAAACTCACTGATAATGAAATGTAGATACTACTTGTAGAGACCAGGGTTAATCTCTACACCAAGCACCTAACAGAACTCACAATTGCTGACTTGGGAGTGAGGACAGGCTTAAGAACATTTCCTGCACAGTTCTCAAGTGAAGTTATGAACAAACCTGGTGGTCTGTTCATGTTTTTAGATTTTGTTTACACCTTGTCATAAAAATGTTCAGAGTAACTTAAGATGGCTCACTTCACCCTGATATGGTGCTACACAGCTTATTGGGAGGTTTATGTCAGTTCTATCGCACATATATGGGGTATATATCACTCTGAAGATTATGGTGTTATGCTGACCCACTCTCACGTAGGGTGAATATGTGTCGGATACTCTTGGAATTCTGGGAATGTGTGGCGAGATTGACAAGGCGTCATCTGGAGTATGATAAATTTAGTGATGTTGATATCAAATTGATAGCACTCAAGTCTTCAAGGGGCTCTTGGCTCCAATTGATCTTGGACGAAGTGATTGTTTTATTGCTTTGTGAAATGTGTGACCATGCCAGGACATTTTGTTATATAAAAGCACAACGTTTAACAGCTGATTAGAATCGACATTTATAAATTCTCAAGTAAATAGTAGTTTGCATGATTGAGGAAACAATCTCTTGCACACAATATTGTTTCAAACAACTTAAATTATTCATGGGTAGTTTTACTTGCCCAGTCATCTGCTGTAATTCACTGTGCAGAGTTGCTTCCCTTTATGCTCAAGGAGCCAATGATTGCAGGTTTGAAACCCTGATTTCACAACTCTTTCTCGGTTTGTCAGTACCATACTGCTGATGACAGATGGGAAGTCCATATATTCAAGGGGCATAACTCTGCATCAATAATTCACTGATACAGATTTTACACAGACAATTTACAGTTGATCTCAGCTTCACTGGATCATTGAATAATTATTGCACACAGCAAACAGCATTCACTGGTAAAGCTGTCTGCTTGTATGTGTGTGTTCTCAGTGCAAGTCTACCAAGTGCTGTGTAATGTGTTTTAAGTTACGTTTTTCAATATTAAACAGTAGTTCATTGTTTTATCATTTTCCTGAAGTTTCAGGTTGGTTTCAATCTTTAAGTTCGCTGACACCCACATTTTTGTTTACTGTTATTCTCTTGACAAGGGCTTAAAATATTGACCATAGGGATAATTTCAACAGTGAACATGTTATTTTCAACAAGAACAAAGAACAAGAAACAAATTATACAATGATTGTATTTGAGTTGGAATTCAAAATATAACACGGAATTCTAGGCATCATCTCTACCAACAACTGAACTATTCCAGAAAATGTGTAATTTGTATTGAGGAACTGATATTGGAAAAACTAACTGTTGACATGCTCCCTGTCTTGACAGACAGCTTCCATATTTCAAGATTTAGCCATAGGATGTTGATATCTCATGATTCTGACAAAACCAACAAAAACATGGCTAACAATAACAACCAAGGATATTCATATTTAGTTCTTTTTATGAACGTGGTCGTATATTTGAACAGGAATGTTGAATAGCCCATTCATGAATTCCAGGGGAAGAATGGTTGGTACATGTGTCTGATCCACACACTATAGGAACCCCAGTACAAATATTGAGTGTTAGAATGGTTACCAGTAACCTGAAATATCTTGATGTTAGCTAGGTAGAAATTCCAGGTTGATTTTAAGTGAGTACATTGAAACAGGCAAGGGTACAAGAAAACTGAATTATATTTTGTTCACTTTCAGTTTTGCTTTATATGGATTTTTAATCAATTTGAATTTATTTCAGTTCTTCCAATTCTTTCTATCCTTATTTCTCTAGCAGAAATAAGATCACATTTGAATAATATTTTTTTTATTTTTTTTCTGAATGCTTAGAAATATCTCAATATATGAACTGAATATTCATGCCACCTTCCTCCTCAAGTTATATACTTTGTCCTTTAATGAACAGTAGTGGAGGGTCCAAAATTCTTGTTCAATGTTTTGAAAAGTAACTTATCAGGGACTATATTTCCAAGAGAAACAAATTACATTTACTGGTTTTATAAATTACTTATATCACTGCATATATTCTAAAATAAATCGAATATTACATGTTCATGATATAACAAATTTAGACCCTGATTGTCACCATGTTTTCTTGGGTTTTTTTGTTTTTCATAATCACACTAAATTAAAATAAAATAAGAATATAGAACTGTTGTATTAACTTCAATTTCACAATTTGTCACACTTTAAACAAATTTTCTTTGAGTGTTTAAGTGCAACTTCTTTCAAAGGACACAATCTTTTAGAACTTAAGTTAGATTTTGGTAAGTGCAAGCTAATCTGCTGAGCATTCAGCATTGTTTTCTAAGATAAACCTAAACATTTTAAGCATTTGCGGTATATTTTTTGACACGTATTTGCCTGGTGAGATTGCACTCAGCAGATCTCAACCTGTAAACTCTCAGTAATCTTGTATGTTGTAGAAACAATGTCCTCACATTCTCTCCGTCTGTTGTGTTTGTCTTGAGCAATAAAAAAATATTCTCAAGCCAAAGGTTGACTCCCATGGGGATTTACCAACATCCTTTAGGAAAACCTCACAACCCTTTCCCCTGCCTAGTCTTGCTGTAAGGTCTGTGTCATTGGTTCATGTTTTGTTAGGAGTGGTTAATTGTTTTAACATTTGTATATATTTTTTTCAGCATTTGATACCAAGTCATACCTTTAAAGACATTCACTCATTTTACCTGCTGTATCATTGATTTCACTCTTAACCATTTCAATTTCTCTTTTCACATCTATTTCACTATCAAAGGTGTTGATTTCACTCTTGTCCTTTTAATTTCTCTTTTCAAGTCATACCAAGTCATTTAAAGACATTCACTCATTTTACCTGCTGTATCATTGATTTCACTCTTAACCATTTCAATTTCTCTTTTCACATCTATTTCACTATCAAAGTTGTTGATTTCACTCTTGTCCTTTTCAATTTCTTTTTTCACATCTATTTCACATCAAAGGTGTTGATTTCACTCTTGTCCTTTTTAATTTCTCTTTTCAAGTCATACCAAGTCATTTAAAGACATTCACTCATTTTATCTACGGTATCATTGATTTCACTCTTAACCTTTTCAATTTCTCTTTTCGCATCTACACATTGTATTTCACTATAAAAGTTGTTAATTTCACTCTTGTCCTTTTCAATTTCTCTTTTCATGTCATACCAAGTCATACTTTTAAAGACATTCGCTCATTTTATCTTGTGTATCATTGATTTCACTCTTAACTTTTTCAGTTTCTCTTTTCACGTTTATTTCACTGTCAGAGTTGTTGATTTTACTCTTAACCTTTTCAATTTCACTTTTCACGTCTATTTGACCATGTCGTAACTCCCTTGCTTGCAGCTGTCCTCATACATGCTGATCCTGTTCCCTTACACCCACTGTCTAATTCCTTGAACCTGTGGTGAAAGTTTACCCTCAACAGGTGGCATGCACAGACGATTACAACTGTCCACCAGATATTCACCCTCTTCCTAAATCCTTTCCAAGATTTGTCTAATACCTTTCATTGTCATCATGCCAAGACCTCGCAGCTAAAACGTCTTTGATTCTCTTGACAGTGTAATCTGTTAAATTTTTGACAATAAACACCATTTACAGTTCTCATCAACATATGTCAGGGAGGCTTCGGCAACAGGATCAATCCTATGATATTGATTCCTGGCCGAGGAGCCGAGGCTGGTTTACCGTTTAGATAGACGGTGTTTGGCTTGGCCGAGCACACAGTTGCTGTTGTGGATGTATATTTGTCCTGGTTTTGCAAATGTCATCAGTGACCAAAGTGTTTGGTCTCGGGCTACAGTAAGCTAGATCTTGTCCCGATCTGTAGCAATCTTGTATCTAAGTGATGATGTTTCCCGGATACCTCAACAGAAGGGACGTACATCGCGGTATGTAGCTCATACTTCCATTGTCACTTATGTCTGCTGAATAGTAATGGCTCAAATGTGTTTCATAGTGCTTAATGACATGTTTAGACTATAATTGGTGTTTTATTTTTATTCTTTAGATAGTTATGAAACTCTGTCAGAGGAATATTGTTTATCACTCATGATTCAAAGTATTTGGGCATATCATCTACTATCAGCTTTTACAGAATGTAATAAAACCTGTTTTAATTGCCTATTTGAAAATGTAAACTTGTACACCTTTAAATGGACCCTGCATTCAATGAAGACTTAGCCTGTATCTGTATGTTGTATTATGTGTGTGCCTTTGCTGTCGTGTTCCTGCATAATTATAGGATAGAAGAAACTGTCTTGTAGTGGTACTTAGTCATCATGACTTTGTGCACTAAATCAAAATGCACATTAAGATTATAGATTAAAAATACTCCAGATCAGGACTGGTACAAATTTGGAAGATCTTTTATAATGTTCATCACTGGAACTAGTAAAATTTTAATGGATATTTCAATTTCATAAGTAGACATGGATGTTAGAGAAGTTCAAATTTGTATTAAAGGATGAAGGATATATTCATTCATCACGCTGCATACCCTGGTTCGATTCCCTACATGGGTACAATGTGTGAGGCCCATATCTGGTGTCCCCCGCCATGATATTGCTGGAATATGGCTAAAAGCGGCATAAAACCAAACTCACTCACTCACTCCTATTATTATGTATTTTTTATTCATTTTTGTTGTTGATAAGTTATCTAAAGATTATTGAGATGGTATACACAATGCATTTGATCAACTGTCATTTAAATTCCTTTCATTCAGTGTGATCTTGTTCTGTATTGTATCTTGGCATTTAGCTAGAATTATATTTTCGTGGAATATTTTATCTCATTTTCTGACTTTGTGTTACTGGTGTAGCCCACACACCACTGAGGATGTACTGGAGTATAATGACTGGTTGTACCTGCCACTTGATCTAGGCACAGCTGGAGAAGGCAACATACATGTTCTCAGTAATAGCATCAGTGTTAATAATTCAGTAGCTTCATCTCCACTTCAATCTCAATATTCAAAAGATATTACTGTGAATGAAAGGACATTAGTTTGACAAACCTGTCTCATATTTCTTACATTTTGAATAAAATATGATGGGGAAATATGTGGAATGTGCAGTTGTCATATAATATAATACTCACTGCAAGTGTTCGGTGAAGGTAAGATGGATGGTTGTAGTCATCAGTGGTAGCTGATTCTCTACTTGGGTGGATGAGGGTAGCTCACTTAGCAGATGTTTGCAAACTGAATTGTTTCAGTTGTCAGTAGTCAATTTGTGTAGCTCTCTATTTTACATACGTATTTGCATGGATTTGTAAGTTTTGGCCAATTTCTTGGGGAAAATATATACTGCATAAGGTTCAGAGTAGTAGTTTTCAGTGACAAGTGTATGTATGGGTGGCAAGTCTCTGTTCTGTTTGTAAGAGGAGTGGAGGGGTACCCTAATGGTTAAATATCCACTTGTCATGCTGGAGAGCCAGGTACATGGGTACAATGTGTGAAGCCCGGTTCTTGTGTCCCTCGCTGTGATATTGCTGGAATATCGCTAAAAGTGGTGTAAAACCAAACTCGCTTGCTCGCTCCCTCACTCACTCACTCACTCACTCACTCACTCACTCACTCACTCACTCACTCACTCACTCACTCACTCACTCACTCACTCACTCACTCACTCACTCACTCACTCACTCACTCACTCACTCACTCACTCAGAACTCTGCTGTGGCCAGAATATTAGGAGAAACAAATTACACACATTGGTGCTGTCTTATGGTTACTTTTCCCATCAAACTCTTGTGATACAAGTTTGAAAAACATCTAACACAAAAGACGTATATTTTCTTTAAAAAATACCATCTTTTATCATCCCTTTTCCTGTTTCTTGTTTTTGATAATTATAGACAGACTAGGCTTTAAAGAAAAATAAATGGTCTAATTTTGTGAAAATAATGGCCTGGCATTGTCCCATGATAAGGACCAAACTGTTGTAATAAAACTATTCAATGTGTCATGTTTGATATATACAAGCCAGTGGAGATGATGTATAGGCCAATATGTCCAGGGGAAGCAACAGGTTGATATAAGTTTTATCTATGTTTGTGTCATACTTGTGACAGGAAACATGGCTGGCTGAAAGTAAGCCAAAACTGTAGGTATGTGGAGGAATACGGCTCTGGATTGTGTCGAAGTGTCATGTGTGTCAACACTCTATCAACACATTTCTGACAAACTACCATGTGATTCTTGCCATTGTTCTTTTTTGTGCTGTAGATATTTAAGGTATATTTTTATCATTAAGGTATGTTTGTTGAAATGGAATTCAGCAAAAATATTGCAGTTGCAAGCTTCATCTCTGTCTTTAAAACTGAAATATTGAAGTAAAGACAGAGGTTATCTAATTATTCAAAACAGGCTGGGGTATGTTTTAGGGAACAAAGCATTTATGTGGCATCATGGAATTTTCTTTCTGCAAATGGGGCAGTGGGGTAGCCTAGTGGTTAAAGTGTTTGCTCGTCACGACGAATACCCAGCGTGATATTGCTAGAATGCTTGATGGTTTGAAATATATGCCTCGAGCACGGATTTGTCAGTAAAAGAAACCAATTCTGTGAACATATACTGAGGGAAACAAATAAGGGAACACCACTTCATCGCAGGGTTCCTTTATTTTTTTTAAAGCTTTTCACCCACAGTGCAAAACAAAGCTTGATAAGAATCCTGGAAAAGAATAAAGGAACACAAGCACTTTCGTGTGTTCCCTTATTTGTTTCCTTCAGTATATAATGTTAATATTGTCTAAATGTGTGACACCTGGCTGCATATTGTGTCCTTCTCTTTGAATATCTGAGGTGTGAATGTAACTTGGTCATATCCAGTATAACACTGTTCACACACAATTGAAACTGACAATAAAAAAAATCTTGTTCATGTCATGTATATATCATGTATATTTCATGTGAGGTACTTCCCCTTAGATATGTAAGTACCTGCCCAGGTCTATGATTCCAGTAACACACAGATACAGCCATACTCACACCTGTCATAAACCTGAGTACCCAGATCACAGAGGGGACTTTAATACCAGGGAACTGGCGTTTAGTATTCTGATATCAGTGGTCGTGAGTGATAGCCCAGTGATCAGGTCATCGTCGCACAGGTAGAAATTGTGGGGATTAGTGAAGGATTAAAATAAGTCAATTTCAAGGTAAGTTAATTTTCTGCACAATGAATTTGTCAACATTGCTATTGGATTGTTGGTATTGTAATGATTTGCTATAAAATATTTATATCGTTCATTGAAACTGTAACGAAAAATAGCTTTACTTTTACTCTTTTGTATGATGTCAGCAAGTATATATCTCGGCCTGACTGAAACTTAATCCCCCACACCTGCCTTGGTGCATGTAGATCTATATGTACAGTGGCATTGTGGTATAATTGTATATGTACAGTGGTAGACATGTATATGCCGCTGATCAGATGCTTCAAGTACCTGTGTGGACTAGACAGTACGTGTCAGCCTATGTACCCGTTCCTTTACACTGAGTTTATCTCTGCTCCAAATATATGGAAATAGGATTGGGTAAGCTGTTTCATGAATATTTTGTGGTTGTATATTGACGGTGGTATAAGGCCTTGCAGTCTAAGGCCCAGTGCTCTGAGGCACAGCAGTCAAGGGCCCAGTGCTCTGAGGCACAGCAGTCTAAGGCCCAGTAATCTGAGGCCTAACTTTTTTAAAGCCCATTAGTATCAGGCTTAGCAGTCTATGGCCCAAGCATTTCCAGGCCCCAGTGGTCTAAGACCTAGCATTCGGAGGCAAAGTGGTCTGAGGCCCAGCAGTCAAGGCCCTAGTGGTCTAAAGCCTAGCAGTCAAGGCCCAGTAGTCTAAAGCCTAGGAGTCAAGGCCCAGTGGTCGAAAGCCTAGCAGTCAAGGCTCCAAAATTGATCTCCAGTTATTGTCTGTGGTCTGTGATGGTGACTTCATTGCATGCATCACTTCAGGCTCTTCTCATCCATGCTGTGATATGATGTATATACTGTTCTTAGAGTCAAGGTATTTAGTCCACCTTACCTGAAGGTTCTAGAGTGACATTTGTTGGTATCTGTTGCCTTCTACAACAGCTTGACAGTTTCTGCCATTGTAAAGTGTACTGAAGCTTCACACTCTGACCTGCAGTGTGCAGAGACATATATTCACTGCCTGTGTCCCAGATACATGTGTCTGCATCATCATTACAAGTAGCCTTCTTTTCACTAAAGTCACCCTTAACCTTCTCCAGTTAGCCAGTGACCATGAGCATACTTAGGCATGATATACTGCCTCCCTGTAAAACATGACTTTCAGACCATGTCATATGTACTGATGAGGCGCAAGGATGGGTCAGAGGTTATGCTGTGACTGGTCACTGGTTGTTTGGGCAGATTGGCCTGGATGGGTGACAGTGGGCCAGTGATGTCCTGTGACACCTCCTGGAGTGCCAGATTTCACACACAAGCTGGATTGTTGGCACAGGAAAACACCAAGGTTTCTGATGTGAAGAACTTGACAGTGGCATTTAATCCTGGGATTCAGACATCCATGATTGTAATTTCTATAGTATCAGCCCTGAAGATGTTTCTCACTCACTCCCAAGTCAGTATACACAACAGAATTGTGTTGATCTGGTTTTGAGGCACACATCTGAAATGGCCACTGTCACCATCAAGTTTTGAAACTGCACTGCTCCATCTGTGACTGTTCTGTCAGGAGTTCCTCCTTACCTGGTCACTTCTTTGGGTGGCATTTTAGAAGTTGAAGTTCCATATTGAACAAACTTTATAGATAACGACTTCTTATATTTCGTGAATGTGGTGTTATGATACAGATTCTTGTTCCTACTTGACAGTGGTACAAAAATCTGTATAGAACATCGCACTCATGAAATATAAGAAGTCTGGTGATACTGACATCCAACATTCCCCTGATTATGTCTCTAGGTTTGCCAGCACCAACCCTCTGCTCCCACTAGCTGACAGAATACAACTGAAATACTGAAACTCTTCACTATATATCTTAAGGCTCTGTTTTAGGTACAAATTGTTGTTTTTAGTTTGTGATTGAGATATGTTCCCTGTCTCTTCAGTGCTTTGACGACTTAGTTTGTAAAAAGTGAACTTTACTAAAACATCCCTAAAACATTCCCACATTATACAATTACATTATTATTCTCCTTTGAATTCAAAGTTTGTACATACATGTCATGATGACCATGAATGACCTCCAACAATCAGGTGATAAATCAGCAGAGCATTGTAAGTGGTATTTAATAGACCCAAGATTGTGAGGCAGAAGAATTAAATATCAAACAGCGAGACTTGAACCCAAGATGGTGATAATGTGCCCCTGTCTTGCAGTCAATCAGCTCACCTGATATTTATATACTCATAAAATAAATAAATAAGGCAATACATGAAAGTACGAGTGTTCCTTTATTTATTTCCAGAATTTCACTCACAGTGCAATATATAGCTTGTGAAGAAACATAAATAAAGGAACACTTGTATTTTAATGTGTTCCCTTATTCATTTCTAAGAGCGGCGGTGGGGAAGCCTAATGGTTAAAGCGTTGGCTCGTCACCCCGAAGACCCGGGTTCGAAACCCCACATGGGCACAATGTGTGAATCCCATGTCTGGTGTCCCCCGCCGTGATGTTGCTGGAATATTGCTAAAACCGGCGTAAAACCAAACTCAGTCAGTCATTTCTAAGATTATGTTACTTAACAAAG
The DNA here is from genome assembly GCF_003918875.1 of Haliotis rubra. Lineage (NCBI taxonomy): Eukaryota > Metazoa > Mollusca > Gastropoda > Lepetellida > Haliotidae > Haliotis > Haliotis rubra. The sequence continues at coordinate 331,698 of NW_025767454.1, read as the reverse complement.
AAACAACAGCAATGTTTCAGTTGGCTGCACTATGTGTACATTCTGTATTTGGGAAATAGTGATTGGTTGTACAATGGAGTCAATACAGCTGCACTTTGGCTGATTGTAGAATCCATTCAAGAGTGGCTCAGTTGTCACAGGCAATGCAACTCCTTGTGAAGAGTTGCTTCCCTTGTTTGCTAGAATCCTATGATTATGGGTTCTTTGATTTCGTCAAAAATATTATGACTTGCTTTGATGGCAAGATGACATACCATGATATAACTGAAATATTGTTGAAAGTGGTGTTTTATCCAACTCACTTCATTCAATACCCACTAAACCAATGGTTAACAGCATAAGCATCTCTCCACTCCAGTGGGCTTGATCATACTGTGGGATGTAATGCATGTATTACATGAAACTATCCAGTCCTTCTATGCCATCTATTTACAGGCATGAGGCACTGAGGATGATATTTTGTACCGGTAACCCTGTTTTCTTATCTGTTTGGAAATATGTGATTATTTTATCTACAAGTTAAATGCAGTAACTGATTAGAACATACAAACACTGTTGTGTCAAACTTTGATGTGTCAAGGTCAAAGCTTGGTCTCCTCATTTCATTATTTAGTCATCATTTTGAATTTGTCGAACCTCAGATAAATTGAAGTATGTATGAAGGTTTCTTCAGCTTTGATGCAAGGGTGATAGACTGTATGTGGTTTCATATTTGACATTGGTTTACTGACTCTCCAATAATCACACACCAGCACATGGAGTTCTGAAAGGAATTTCCATCAGTGATCAGTATCAAGGTACAATCAACGTTACACATATGAAATTGTATTATTGAAGGAAGAAATGTTCAGGACAAGACAATATCACACTGCATATAACTGGGTTGATATAACACAAAGTTCTTTTTTCGACACAACACAAAGTGCCAGTTCTGACACAATTTTAGCTTTTTCTCCCTTTAAGTAAATATCCCAGTGTGTAAAAGATCATAGTAACGCCTGACTGTGATGAAAACATAGATACCTTTCATTGTTACCAGCAGTAATGCATGTATCGTACACAGATCAATGCCTGTGTCTGCACTGATGTCATGCAGGCAACATGACCATGACATTGACACAGCACATAGACATGGATGTATACCGCATGTCGCTGGGATAGACACACACATGTTGGGTTGGTATGGCTAATGTTAGAAGTGTAATGTATTGACCAGGACAGAGAAATTGCAGAATACACAATGGAAAGTTACTAAGGATTACAAGGTTATGTGATAATGATTTCACAATAAAGCAGTGAAGTGAGAATTGAAATTCAAAAGCATATTTTCCAAACTGACATTTCTGAAACTGCATGTTTCTGGAAGCAGATGTCAAGAGTAATACCTCAGTGTGTTCTTTAAAGGGACAAAAGAGACTTCATCAGTTTCTTGCAAAACAGTTTGCACTCACTTGCCTATTCATGTCTAAAATCATGGATGTTAGTGTTTGAGATAACACTTAGCTCCCATAGCTGCATAAGGACATAGAGTACACAAAAGCTGACACTGGTATGTCTCGACCACTGGGTTTAATATGAAACTGTAGCTGGGTAAATATTGACTGATATTGTGTTGTGTGGGGGTCTGGATTGAGGGTAATCCATAGGGTTATCACTGTCAGTGAGAGGTGGCTGGCTCCCTTGATAATGGAATCAGATAACAGAGTGTGATATGCTGAGCTTCCACATACCTCAAGGCTTCTGGTCACCATTGTATTCATGAGTGTCTTCTGATCAGAGAGTGTTCATGAATGTCCTTTATTGAGAGTGTGTTCATCAATGTCCTTTGTCTATAGTGTGTTCATCAATGTCCTCAGTTTATTCATGGGTGCTTTCTGATCAAAGAGTTCATCAATGTCCTTTGACTATGCTGTGTTCTTGAATGTCCTTTAACTATAGTGTGTTCATAAATGTCCTTTAACTATAGTGTGTTCATGAATGTCCTTTAACTATAGTGTGTTCATGAATGTCCTTTAACTATAGTGTGTTCATGAATGTCCTTTAACTATAGTGTGTTCATGAATGTCCTTTAACTATAGTGTGTTCTTGAATGTCCTTTTACTAGTGTGTTCATGAATGTCCTTTAACTATAGTGTGTTCATGAATGTCCTTTAACTATAGTGTGTTCTTGAATGTCCTTTTACTAGTGTGTTCATGAATGTCCTTTAACTATAGTGTGTTCATGAATGTCCTTTAACTATAGTGTTTTCTTGAATGTCCTTTAACTATAGTGTGTTCATGAATGTCCTTTAACTATAGCGTTTTCATGAATGTCCTTTAACTATAGTGTGTTCATGAATGTCCTTTAACTATAGTGTGTTCATGAATGTCCTCAGTGTATTCATGAATGGCTTCTGTTCAGAGTGTGTTCATATATGTCCTTCAATGACATTGTGTTCATTAATGTCCTAATATCAGAATATATTAATGGATGTCCTCAGAGCAGAGCCTGTTCATGAATGTCATGAAACTGTATACTTGAGTGTCCTCTGATCAGAGGTATATTCCTAAATTCTTTACCAGTGGGGATATATTCTGCCTTAGTGCTCTTGCAAGTAGGAGTCTCCCCTACCACTAATTCTTATACTGGACACTGATATAAGGATGTCATGACGTCAGCTGGCTGTGACAACATAGGAGTCTCCCCTACCACTGATTCTTATACTTGACACTGATATAAGGATGTCATGACGTCAGCTGGCTGTGACAACATAGGAGTCTCTCCTACCACTGATTCTTATACTTGACACTGATATAAGGATGTCATGACGTCAGCTGGCTGTGACAACATAGGAGTCTCCCTTACCACTGATTCTTATACTTGACACTGATATAAGGATGTCATGACATCAGCTGGCTGTGACAACATAGGAGTCTCCCCTACCACTAATTCTTATACTGGACACTGATATAAGGATGTCATGACGTCAGCTGGCTGTGACAACATAGGAGTCTCCCCTACCACTGATTCTTATACTTGACACTGATATAAGGATGTCATGACGTCAGCTGGCTGTGACAACATAGGAGTCTCCCCTACCACTGATTCTTATACTTGACACTGATATAAGGATGTCATGACATCAGCTGGCTGTGACAACATAGGAGTCTCCCCTACCACTGATTCCTATACTTGACACTGATATAAGGATGTCATGATGTCAGCTGGCAGTGACAACATAGGAGTCTCCCCTACCACTGATTCTTATACTTGACACTGATATAAGGATGTCATGACGTCAGCTGGCTGTGACAACATAGGAGTCTCCCCTACCACTGATTCTTATACTTGACACTGATATAAGGATGTCTTGACGTCAGCTGGCTGTGACAACATAGGAGTCTCCCCTACCACTGATTCTTATACTTGACACTGATATAAGGATGTCATGACATCAGCTGGCTGTGACAACATAGGAGTCTCCCCTACCAATGATTCTTATACTTGACACTGATATAAGGATGTCATGACATCAGCTGGCTGTGACAACATAGGAGTCTCCCCTACCACTGATTCTTATACTTGACACTGATATAAGGATGTCATGACGTCAGCTGGCTGTGACAACATAGGAGTCTCCCCTACCACTGATTCTTATACTTGACACTGATATAAGGATGTCATGACATCAGCTGGCTGTGACAACATAGGTGTCTACCCTACCACTGATTCTTATACTTGACACTGATATAAGGATGTCATGACATCAGCTGGCTGTGACAACATAGGTGTCTACCCTACCACTGATTCTTATACTTGACACTGATGGACCGCCTCTATGGTGTAGTTGTCATACCAAAAGGCGTTAAAATTTGGTACTTGTTGGTCCCTGCCTGGCGCTTGGCATTAATGGGTACAACAAGGACTGGTCGACTCGGAGTCAGTATAATGTGTCTGTTTGGGGTATTCATGCTTCACTGCGGCATGGTGTCTCAGTGGGCTAGCACTATAAAACCAGCTTAAGTCTGGGCTAGTACAAGCAGCCGCACATACACATACACACGCATGCACGTCGTCATATGAGCGAAATATTCTCAAGTATGACGTTAAAACCCAATTTCTCCTCACCTCACCTTGACACTGATATAAGGATGTCATGACGTCAGCTGGCTGTGACAACATAGGAGTCTCCCTTACCACTGATTCTTATACTTGACACTGATATAAGGATGTCATGACATCAGCTGGCTGTGACAACATAGGAGTCTCCCTTACCACTGATTCTTATACTTGACACTGATATAACGATAACACTGTGTATAAATGTGTAAAAAATCTCATTTTGATATGTTTATCCAGAAGTAGGTTGATTGTTTCATGTTGAAGATATCAAAGGTGCTGTCAGTCTTAAGCCAAGACACTTGGGAGATTTATTTGATTTGCATGTCAGTGGTGAACCGACACTGTGGTGTAGTCAAATACTATATATTATTGTCAGCCCTAGATTAGGAGAGTGACAACTTTAGTTTAAATATACACTTACAACTGACCTTCACAATATGTCAGGACACCGACTTTGATGGGTCTCAGCCACTGGTTACAACCACTTGACAGATTTTGCTTTATTTATGGATTCACTGTTTTATTATAATTTTTTAAGTAGACTTTGAGTATTCTTTTATGTGCAGTTTAATTTGCACATGGCAGAACATGTATTTGGCATTTGTAATACATTAATGATCTCTGTTTTTAACTTGCCACATATTTGTTAGTTAGGCAGTTTGACAAAGTCAAACATCAAGCAACATCTGAACAGTAAAATCATTCTTCATACAGACATTTTTGTATGTTTTGTTTTTTTCACATAGGTTTTACATGGAAATTTCATAGTGTGTAAATTTATCATTAAATTACTTTTATACTTATGAAGGGATCCGTAAACAGGAATTGAATTCCTATGAAATCCTTACCAAGGGGCTTTGAAAGAATAAGATATGTTTGTGACTTCAAGTTATCTTCCTGTTTGTGGTTTCAACTTTCACACAAGAACTGCATTGAGATCAGATAGTTGTCTACTACAGTAACTGTGTGGTGACCTGTGTTGGCCCTGGAACTGATACCTCCTAGTTAACTACACTCAAATATGTCCAGAAAACTAATATACTGGGGCAGTGTATCTAAACATCAGGGACAGAACTATTCACTGAAGTTTCTGTTCAATGGGATACTTTCTGCCACAATCTGTGTTTCATTTTGTCAGGATTATTGGGGGTTTAAAAAGAAGGCATAATGTCAAAACATGTAATGGTTGTTTTCATTTACTCATTGTACTTTAACATGTTTTAACTGGGCCTCTTGTCATGCCTTTTTATGATGACACGTGGAATGTGCAATATGACCAAACAACGGTGAGGTGTCTATGTTGTGATTGATCATTGGAGGGTTGGGTTGTTTTGTTTGTTTTTTTAATGGACATAAACACTGTAAAATCCTGAAAGTGTAGGTCAATTTCCTTTAACAATATATGGTCGCTGGGGGGATAGTGTATAAAACCACCTCTAGTCACCATTTAATGAAGTATGCATTGTGTAATGTATCAGACTTCACTATGGCGATATATGTGTACATCGTGATCAAGATAGGAGAATGACTGAGCTATGAATGCTTGGAATTCGAAAATTTCATTTCTTTAGGCCGAAAAAAAGATGTGAGAAAATGTTAAAAACATTACAAGAAGACGTGCATATTTTATAGGGCATTATTCACTGCCATGAGTTGACAGCTGGAGGGAATGATGTTACGTACATACACAGAACCCATTACAGGGATGTATGTGTAGCCAACCATTACAACTACGTGCTTCCATTACCTCAAGTCCTACATAAAAAACACTCAAACATATCGTAATGTATGTATCAGCATTGGATATGATGTCAAAAGATATGTGTGGCTATTATTGCTGCAGCCAAGCAAATTCTAATGGCACATAACTGGAATATGTAACATTACTCATGTGAATAGGTCATAACATTTTAATACACTTTTTTCTGCACCTGCAATGGGAATTACTTGGTTGAAATCCTAGATTCTCATCTTAATCTGTCAGCATCATACTAGTGCGTGTCAATTTCACTCAAGATTTATATACATTTGTCATGTAAATGTTTTCTTTAAAATTCTATGTAAATGGTCCCCATGACTTAATTTTTTTTATATTTTTAAAGTAAATTGAAACCTCTTGTTACTGATGAAATCTCAATTTCTCAAATATAGGTGACTAATTTCACACTATCTACAATACTTGGCGTTAAGACAATACATACAAGTGTTAATGTGTGTCGTAATGTAATCTATGTCCATTATATCACCTGCTGTGTAATCAGTAAACAGAAGGAGAGACAGTTTGTGTTTGGTCATGCCTAGCTGCCTCCAGCAGAATGATGGGCTGTACCTCAAACAACAGGGCTGGTGAACCATGGCCGAATGGCTTTGTAACCCCTCGTGGTTGAACTACCTTATCACCTGTTTTGTATATGACATATTTGCATGATCAAAGGCACCCATATTGAAGTGATTATCAGCTTGTGAACTGTGGCTGGTGGAGACAAGTAGTGAACGTCTTCACTTTTTTATGTAGCTTCATCCCTGAGAAGCAGCGAGTTTATATTCCGAGGTCAGTCAGGGGACGAAATATACATACCTCCCTCCCTCATTATAAGGCAGGGTGACAATATCGAAGGAGCGAAAACCTGCTCTATTTTCACATCACACTGTGTTTCAAAAGTGAAATGTACAAATGTTAATTTCATTAAGTGTCAGTCAAGTGTGAAATTGACATGATGAACATGGAAATATCTGTATACTGAGGAGATATGATATGCAGAGCCTTCTGCTTGGACAACAATAGACAGATTTATTTCTCCTTCCTATCCATGAGACACCCGAGGTATTGGTCAGCCCACAGCCGGACGACAGTAGCTGGCACACTTACATCCCCATCTTTGATCAGTCACCTTCATGGACGGACAACATTTCGTGTGGCCGTGAGACTCACATGCACTTAGGCCTTGTCTTGCACATCTTGGTTTTCACACTGTGGACACTTTAGCTTGGAGATTTGGTGCAAGTTATTTGAAATATGTCCTTGCTGAAGGGAGTTTTCCCAGGGAGGAGGGTAAGTGTGTCGCAGTTTGTTTGTGGAATTGTGCTTGTGCTTATGTGTTGAAGTTTTCCGAGACGATTGAAGTTCTGGAGTTGTCATTGTCATACACTTCACTTGTTTGTTTATATTTATTGAGAAATTGAAATCACAGCAAATTGACATGGAACTGTTAATGTTAATTTGTTAGATAGTAAACGTGTTTATGCAAAAGAGCATTATATAGTAGCTGTCGGGGACAGAAGTTAGCACTTGACCAAGTTAATTTATCTAGTGTATGTGCAATATTAATGGAATATTAATTATATTTTATTAGTTCAAAATACTTAATAATAATGTCTATTTGTATTGTGCTGGGTTCTATCCACAAGACGCATGCTCAAGGCTACAATAGTTCCAGGTGGCAAGTTCACAGAGGGAGATAGTCATGTGGGATAGAACATTCTGAAGAGGAAGGGTTTTTTACATTTGTTTTCAGGGTTAGATGAATTAATTCTTGATGTTTCAATACTTTCTTGACTTAATCCTTATATAACTTATTGCAAAATCTGGAATTAAAATTAAATACAATCACTCAGAGGGATTTGTGCATGCTGAAAAAGAGTTAACAGTTACTTTGGTACTGGAGTCTTTGAGGTTAGTTTTCAAGGGTATTTTGATCTACACTGGTGCTAGATCTTTGATTTATAATAACTTATGAGTTTGACAATGAAAACCTAAATGTTATGCATAATTTCAAATTCAGAGAAGGAAGATGAAGATATCAATGCAAAAGTAAATTGTCACAATTGCAAGCCACTGTCAACATTCTGCAGACTTTTGTATCAGTCTTTTATCAGATAGTTGTATAAGAAATAGCCTATGTAGCTTAGCGTCAAAGACAGAATCTGACCTTGGAATGTTTTAGATGTTTTAGAATTGTTCAAATGAAATGCACCATCATTATGTTACATGTCAAGCAGTCATAACAGAAAGAGACTTTAAAGCAGGAATGTTATTTGGACACATGACCATGATTGTCTACAGCAATAGCAACTGTGACACTTGCAATACATGGAGGTACTCATGATACTGTTTAATACTGAAATGCAGGTCCAGATGGTACAAAAAGAGTTATATACCTGACAGATATTGTACAGGGGATGACCTATTTCAACATTGTATGTCACTATACTCCTCCCAATCTTCCCCAGACTTGTGTGTGAAACAGCTACCCATGAGCCCTGGGTCTTGTTACCTATGTGTTTGATGAGATAGACTGAGGGAACATTTTCTCACAAAGTATATTGACAAAGTGTGGATGGACAGTGGGCATGTCCACTGTTCATATTGTCCTCTGACTAAAGAATTGTGTCGAATATATCTGAGTGTACTCTTGATGGTATTGCTGGAATATTGTTTGGTATTTTAAAATATAATATTTAAGTTTATATTTCAAGTGACAAGTGATAGTATCCACAATAGTCTAAAACCACACATGTTCATCGCAAGAGGTTATGCAGCTGTCTTTAGCTAAAAATATGTACTACCTTTTTGTATGTTTGTGAGCCATTTGTGTAATCACTTTCTCATTTTGGTTTTTGAACGTCTTCATTGACCATGATATGTCTGTTACATTGAAGACTTACATGGTGGAAGTAAGCCACTCTTAGTTGTTCCATGTCCAGTCATAGCTTCACCCTGATGTTGTTTCTGGATTTCTCAGCACTACACTCTTCTCATGGGATTCACCTTAGTGGTAAATGTCTAAGACCTGTATCACTTCAGGATTTCCCACCATGTGAGGCTGACACACGGTGATGCAACTGAAATACTGTTCAAAGGGTTTTAACCCAAACTCACTCACTCCCTCACTCGCTCACTCATTTGCTCACTCACTCACTCACTTCATTGCATTAATCCTTGTCATGACTTGCTGTCAAGACTTGATTTGTCGTGAGGAATGTGATATTGTGTAGCTGATTATGGGTAATCACACCCTGTGTGTCTGCAGCGTAGTCAATGTTCTGCTCACAATGTGGTGAAGCATAATGATGGTGCTATCGCTAGGTGGAGGTGTATGTATCTCCACAGACTGATTCTACAGATGGTAATACACACCGGCGAGGTGTGGAGGTCAGGCTGTTGTTTCCTGTCACTAATCAGATTTATTGTCCACAAAGAAGGTTTCAAATGTTCCTGATCTGATTGTGAAGACAATAGTGGTGTTATAGTGAGACTGAGGCTACAAGGGACCAGGGATGAAGGTGTATTAGGTAGGGTGATTTGTGGCATCATTAAAAATGGGTTGGGAGAGAGTGGTATTATTGGTAGCTCAGGTGGGAGTGACAGTGTAGGGTCATGTGTAGAGGCTTTAACTCAACTGGACATTGGGAATATTGATGGTTCAGGTGTTCACTTGCTCAGTTCTTCACATGGGTGCAATGTGTGAAGACCATTCCTATGTTCAACACTGTTATATTGCTTAAAGTGGGATAAACCCATTCTTATTAATATCTGTGCCGAAATATTTTGTTCTTTTTTGAGTGGTATATTAGAAGTCGGGAAGTGCAATATTGACAAGCTTTATGCATAGCAACTTCTTTTATTTTGTCTCTGCGATGTTTCGATACAGATTCTTGAACTGTTGTCCTGCTTGACAAGTTTACAAGAATCTGTATCGAAATATTGCTCTCATGAAATAACAGAAGTTGTTATCCATAAAGTTTGTAAATATCATATTTTGTTCACTTGCAGAAATTCTGCCACTTGCATTCATCAGTAGATTCTCATCCAGTGTTAGATGCAGCTGCAGGAGATTTTCTTGTTTGGTCAAATTATAGATAAATGTAAGAACCTAAGACACAACTCTGTTCTGTACGGAGTTACAGGCCTTATCTGAACCTGGATCATGTATCCAAGATCAGACATATATAGTCCTTGGTCCGTCAACACAATACATCTGTGGTTGGATCTGATACGTTGTTTAGGAAAGAGAGATTTTTTTAAATGCTTATGAATGCCTTCTAACAGAAAGGCTCAGACATTTACTTCAATTACATTTTGAAATTGACACAGTGTTCATGATATCCAACCATATTGAAATAACTTCCCTGTGATGTTCAACAGTATTGAAATATGTAGCACTATGCATGTGGAGTTCATGTGATAAACGTGTTGGATTTGAATCTATTGTGTGTATAAGCTATCCGTGCCATCTACAAGTGTAGGGTGACCCGTCCATGCTTCTATTACCCATTTCACGTACAGTCGAAGCTTATCAGCAAACACTTCAGGATTTGGTTTCATCCAGCTCAGGTCATAGCTTCAACAGTCACATATCAGGGCAGTTATCGATTTTTGTATATTTCAGAATGCGAGGTCTCTTATACATATATGCCGTTACGTTTAAAATGTTTAGGTATGTATCATCACTACATGGCTGAATATTGGTGATGCAATGTACAAATTTGTATCACTCATATTGGTGGATCCTAGGAGGGGGTTCAGGGGGTTCAAAAATGACAAAAGACCACATTGAAGTTAATGTTTTGCATTGGCAGAGCCTGACCGCTCCCACCCCCACCCCTTTGAAAGTTCCTGGATCCGCCTATGGCCCGAGCCTGCATGCTCCATGTTTTGAATGATGGAGTTTTTGTTCACGTTTATGCAGTAGAAAATAGTATTTGTATGATGCTGTATACAATGAAAGTGTTTGATGGTGATATAATGGGACGTTGGTATTATACAGTGCTCAGTAGTGTTATGTATAATTAGGCTTTGACAGCTTTGAGTACTTGAGTGACAGGTCTTTTCTGGATTACTTTGGACTTACTGCATGTAGGTAAATAAATCTTTCCTCTCTTTGAACTAAATTGTATTTGTTAATATTACTTAAACATCAATGATGTCTGTCACCTCCATACAATCCTGACCGGCCATCTCAAGGGCCCATCGGTCAATTGTCATCATTAATCTTCCACCTCTGGCTGATGATGTTGTCAAGAACAGTTTGGTTTATGTCCCACAGATTGATATAACCGAGTCAGTCTTGTTATGTATATACATCAGAGCTTGCACATTTCGCAGTGGTGATTAAACATGTGTTCCTCAAGGAAGTCCATTTCTTTACAATAATTCTCCAATGATTTGTTGGCAAGAATCGCTGTCTATTGATAAGGTGAGAGCGGAATATTTCAGAATGTACTGTTCAGAACGTTGCATGCCACAAATAGAAATTAGGTATCTGATTGTCTTTATTTCATAAAACTATCTTCATGAAACATATCAAGGTTAGTTCAGTTGTTATCAGGTATTATCGCTAAAATACATGGAATTATCATGAAACGGCACTCCTATTATCAGACATTTGCGGGCCGCTGCAAATTATATTGGACCGCTCAACCTTAACGACGGGCCACTATCAGTTCTGTTGTCAAGTGATGTCATAGTGGGTGCGTGGGCTTACGGTTCATTCGACATTAATTGGCTTTCGACTGGCAGATATTCAGGGTCAAACAAAGTCAAAGCAACCCGAATTCCCATTTTAAATAGCGGTAATATTGGCTTTCTTGCTGGTGCTAACCTTATCAAATGCACTACAGTCAAATCCCGATGAGTCGAATCGCTGGGGACCAAGTAAAAGATTCGGCTTATCGATGTATTCGAGACATAGGGATGTCTATGAGGGTAGAAAAAAAAGATGATTCAATATTGAACAATTCCTTTATTCCGCACATCATATCTAAATATAGCACAACAATACATTAGGTGACATAGATAATGGATAATGGAAACAAACATTATACAAATGAGAACACATTTCAATACTAGCACAATAAAATAGAAAATACATTTACCTCTTAAAATCCATGAACAAACTCTATCGGCAATCGATAGATATACTTGTACATGCCGCCATCTTGAATCTTATTAATATACAAAAAGATGAACTCACTTCTGAAAAAAGTCTGACATTAACGTTTGTTTCTGTGAATTTCCCTTACATTTATCCACAAATTCACGGACGCTTGCCAAGTGGGAAAAATGTTCGTTGTTTGTACCTGGAACCGACTCGAGAAATTCAGTTTTGGAGTTGATGTTTCCGATCGGTTTATCCTCCCAGATTGCTGGGAACATTGTAACTCCGCCATGATATACAGATCATGAATAGTAATAACCGAATGAAAGCTGCTATATAACGCAACTGATTTGATTGAGTTAACTCAATGTCATGTGCTAATTCTTCTGCTTCCGTAAAATCACTAATCTGCCTTTTGAACTCACCCGACAATAGCGGAAAGGTGCGAGCCGCGCTGGTTTGTTAATTGGATCAGTTACATGTAGTTGGATCACCAATTAACTTCTCATTGACTGACTTTGGCTTATGTATACAAGATTACTATTGTTTGAATCTCAAGGGACCAAATTTCCATTTCGAGTCATCGTGTGTATTAATGAGACGAATTCGTGTAACCGGAAATCAAATGATGACAAAAACAGCAGGGAATGGTCGGGACCGACAGGTACTTCGAGTTATGCATAATATTCGAGACACCGGCATTCGACTCATCGGGGATTTGACTGTATTAACGTTGCTGTTGGACCAAAACCGAACACTGAAAACTGACCCTGACATAGTTTGCAGGCTATGGTCTTGTCAAAGGCCAAGGTCGAGTATCGTCACGTTCTGTTGTGACGTCACTTGAATTGTTCGATGACGTAATTGCATTCGGTCAGTCAACCCCGTCAGAAGTTGGTTTTGAGTAGACTTACTGTCAAATTCCTTCATTGTTTCCTTTTTCTTATCAACACAAATTCCATGTATTTTAGCAATTATAATGGTAATGCTATTTTTTAGGGCATTATCATTTGCAGAAGCCCTCGGTCGTTTTCAACTGCCCTCCTTCGTCGGGGCAGTTAATGGAAGACCTCGGGCTTCTGCAAATGATAATGCCCTCAGAAATAGAATTACCCTTATAGTACTGGAGGCACTGTTGACAAAGGTGCCCCAAGTCTGGGTAGCCAGCAGTATACTCATGGCTCACCACAGCGTTAAGCAGTCTCTGAGACCTGCATCGTTTCCTTCCTGACTGAGCTCACTTGTATTCTCGGAGTATCTTTCTCATGATAATGAATGCCATCAGATGTGAAACTATTTGTTTTAAGAAATGAATCTATTGCAATGATGTCAGGTCTTGTATGGGCATGTAGAAATGGGAAGAACTAGATGCAAGACACTATTTATGGATAACTATGTTTTTCTTTGTAACAATGTTTACAGTATTTCTTACCCCTTCATCAGTTGAACTGATTCACAGATGGAATGCAAAAAGTAAATATTGTTCCAAAGAATAAAGATTATTTTTTTCCATAAAAAAGTGCGATTACAGTGATCTCTACCAGCTATCATGAACCCAGGTCATACCACCTGATGCTGACAAGTCTCCTATTGTGAGATATGATGATTGTAAGAGTAGTGTACATTGTTCTACAGTGCTGTGTAGCCTAGTTCCACGCAGTCTGTGTTGTATTCCCCTGGCTGTGATGATTACATCTACCTTGAGATGTGACCCGCTGTGTATGTATCTCAGGTAGTTCTCAGGCATCAGGAGGTGACATTGTTGAGGACACACCCTAGTGTTGAATTATTGCCAAGTGTAGGTTTTCTACCTCCTGTAGTGATAAATGTTGTTAGGAAGATAGTTTTGCCTCTGACACATTTTTCTTTGAATCCTATTAAATGTCTGGTTACAAAATGCATAATATTTGTGAAAATTTAATAAAACTATCATGTGCAACATAGCTGGACAATCTTAGTAAGATAATTACACCTTATATATGGTGTTTGTCCATAAATGTTTGTTCTGACGAATGACATAGCTTGATGTTCCTGAAACATCAGTATGTCTCACAACATTAATCTTCCTTGGATGTGTTCATGTGTACATAGCGTCAGTGATCACTGATTTCTATAACAACACCTATATATCTCCCTGGCCACCAGATTACTACCAGTGTTGGTTTTGTCACTACAAAGGCGTGGAGATGAGCTACTCACTCACTGAAGTGGGTTCACTCTGGTCCGGGAGCTGGGACATTCAAGCCAACGTGAACACTCAAGTAAAACAGATTCATGTCATCAAGTGTACAGTCATGAAGTTCAAATACTTGTGATGGGGAGAATACACTTGTTGAATGACTGTGGCTAGGATAATGATGTTATTAGATGGTCCAGTGAAAGGCAGTCAGCTGTAATAATGTTACTAGCAAGAAAGATACTTTTATAACCATCCACACACAAGCATCCATTGATGTAGTGATCATCACATGTTCCCCAGATGTCAGAAAATCTCATCACTTTGTGCAGTGTACAAGCGTTGTATTGTCAGGATACATCTTGAAATGAAGCATCATATAAAAAGAGGTCATCATGTATGGAAAAAGTGAATTGAAAAAAGTTCAATAAAAGGTTTTGGGTATGTTCATAGTTTGTGACAACCCTCATAGAAAAGCCTGTATTGATGGAGAACCATTGACCAGAGAAACTATCCAAAGAAATGCTCATTGTAGATCTGGTGCACATTTCTGGATATATACTGGACAAAATAAGTTAAGGATATTGGTATTTTCATGATTGATATTTTATCAGTGTGCCAGTGAATAAATAGATCATTATTCATAATTTCAAAATTTACATATATCCCTAACTATTTTTGTGCAGTATATAAATGCATTAATATATATGTGTATAACTAGTTTCAGTGATATTAAGGAAGTAAGCCCTAATTAAGCTCACAAGCTGTGATGTAACTGAAATAGTTTTAGGGTGGCTTTGAACTAAACTCGCTCATGCTCGAACCATTTATGAAAATGCCAAGTATTTCATATTAATTACACTACCAAATGCTTCCATGATCTTTGTAGGATATGATTATAATTGTCAAGATATTCTTATAGTTTTCTTGATCTTATACTTTGAATTATCTTTCATGATTTACGACTTAAAAATATCAATCTTGTTAACATTCCTTGTGGAGAAGACATATGGCTGTTACATCAGATAGTTTTAGTATAGGTGATTACACCATAGGAATATACGTATTACTGTGCATAACATATACACCCAACACTCCACACTAGCACACTGTGAATTTGTGTATAAAATCATTCATGATATGGCTGAAATACTGCCTATGTGACTTAGATTTTAACTCATTCAGTCTCCTCTATAATGTTAGAAATAGTAAACCCAAATATATCCAACATAATCATGCCATTGTAAACCAAAAGTCACTGTGTTCTTTAATCCGATTGGTTGAAAAACACGATCAAGTGGTATTCGATTCCCGGAAATTTGCTGCGTATTAATACATTCAAACAGCGCTCACACCATTATATTGTTACGTCGTCAGCTGTAATGACGTCATTCAAATCATATTGTGACGTAAAGTCGGAATGACGTCACAAATGAGCAGTTCCAGATGGTACCAAGCGGAGACAGACGAAACGGACGGCTGATGACATTTCACTGCTGTACCCATATTCGATGTCAATGAGTGGAGACACAAAAACTTGTGTGGACCTTTTGGTTTACTTTTGTGTTTACAATGTTGATAAACATCATGTGTTGATTCAAATACTCAATAACACCCGGAAATTGGCCAACACATTATGTTTATCTCCTAATTGTAACATAGTTATATTTTTAATAACATGTGTTACCAATAAATTATTTTTATACACATTTGTGTATTCATAATAGGCACCCAACACATGTACTGAAATGTGCAATTGCTTAATTGACACATTATAAGTGTTCTCAACAGAGTCAGCAAGTAGATTTACACCAATCACCTGGTGTTAAAACTCACTTAACAAGAAGGTGCACATCAAAAGTATATTAACCATACATTTATGTATATATAATTGGTTCGGAAAGCCTTTGATGCTGTGGACAATGTAATCGAGCATGTGTAAGACCCAATCCAGTGAAATGTACAAGTACACAAGTTGTAATTGCCTCACCTGTAATTGTAAATGGAACTTTGATCAATGGATGCTAGGTCAGGTGAAAGGCATCAGGCCCCTTTAGTGGCACACCATCATCAGATTTCACCCTCTGGCCTAAAGTGACAGGTGAAGTGTCAACCATTAAATTGATAAAGGAAATAATTGCAGAGAGGCACATTTGAAATGTGTGTGATATGGATGCCATGTTTATTTTATTTATTCATTTAAAATGTTGCTTTCAACATGACATATTTGTTTAGATGACATGTGCTTCTCTTTTGCAAGTTATTTCAAGGTTACCGCATCCTTGATTATCCATCCCTTCTGTGTGATAAGCTACATATATAAGCTGACTCCCTGTATCCATTCATTGTTTTAGCTTCAGCTGATGTGACCAAACCCATCGATCATATCTGCGATTTCCCAGAGAATTACTTCTGCACATTCATGAAGTTTGATTATAGATATATTTTTGGCATCATATCATATTAATTGGACCAAACAGTAGGTAGTGAGTAGCCCCAAGGTATATGTCATAACAGAATGGAGATGTAATACACTGGGTAACTAAGGTAGGGGGTCACTCCATGGTCAGAGAGGCTAGCCAGTAGTCAGTAGGACACTGGGGCTTTGTGCTCCGGGGTTACAACAATTCATCTTTGAATGATGTTAAAAAAACATGTTTACATGATTTGTTTTTATATCTGAACTTTTGCTATACTTATTTGATATCAGATGTCCAACTATATGAGTTCATCATGAAAAAAAGAAGTGTTGATGCATTGGAATCAATGATCATAATTGTTCATGTATTGGTGACAGTGATCATAATTATTTATGCATTAGTAAGAATAATGATAATTGTTTATGCATTGGAATCAATGATCATAATTGTTCATGTATTGGTGACAATGATCATAATTATTTATGCATTAGTGAGAATAATGATAATTGTTCATGCATTCGTAGCAATGATCATAGTTGTTCATGCATTGGTAGCAATGATCATAGTTGTTCATGCATTGGTGACAATGATTTGAGGAACAAGGGAAAAGTCTGTGTTTGTATATGAAAATCCTCCTTAGCGATAGGTTTCAGTGAATTGAAATTGTGAATAAATGTTAAAGTTTATCCTGATTTGATTTTAGTTATCTTGTAAAACTCCATGCAAAGGATCAGTGTTGAGATGGTACATGTGAAGAACTTCAGCCAAGTAAATATGAAGAAAGGATTTGGTTTCACACAAGTAGCTTCAAATCTCAAACAACAGCTGTAGCCAGAAACATGATATAATCGTTGATCAGTGTGCGTTGTTTGATTTGCTCTGTTTACTTGACATGATGAAGCATGTTTACGTAACATGTTAAAGCATGTTTATATAAATTGTTAATAAAAACCTTGTAACTTTACAGTGACAGTTTCAACTGGAAAGCTCTAGAGCTAATATTTTTAATGAATCTTGCACTCACAAGGAGCACTTGACTCTTATTTTGTCAGAACTTTTTCATTATTAAATCTC
Organism: Haliotis rubra; assembly: GCF_003918875.1. Lineage (NCBI taxonomy): Eukaryota > Metazoa > Mollusca > Gastropoda > Lepetellida > Haliotidae > Haliotis > Haliotis rubra. The sequence continues at coordinate 314,049 of NW_025767454.1, read as the reverse complement.
ATGTTAAAATTATGTGAGACTAGAATCTTCATATATCTCTGTCAGTTTCATTTCAAAATGTTTCAATCATTTCAATTAGTTCCCTTCACTAATATTATCATGTTATGTCTATATTATACCTTAAGCGTAATGCCTCTATTTACCTGCAAGCTGACACCTGTGGTGCTTCCTGAAGACCTGAGTCTTACCTTGGTGTAATGATGGTGGGGACACATCATATTATCATGTTATATCTATATTATACCTTAATAGTAATGCCTCTATTTACCTGCTAGCTGACACCTGTGGTGCTTCCTGAAGACCTGAGTCTTACCTTGGTGTAATGATGGTGGGGACACATGGTGATACCCAGGTGATACCCATCCATGCCGGATACCCTGTGTTTCCCCTTACTTTGTGACACCAGGTGTTCTTTATAATCACTGTAACATTCATTTGGACTTTTATATATCAGAGGCTAATTGTCATTATTGCCTGTTGTTGATAATGATATCACTTTTCTGTTATATCTCTCCCAGAAGAAGAAAAAGAAGGTAACAACTGTTAACTTTGAAATCCATAGTGATGAGATGTGTATTTGTCTAGCATGCAGGTTAGTTCTCTTAAGAATCACTGCTGATGACATGTGTATTTGTGTAGCATGCAGGTTAGTTCTCTTAAGAATCACTGCTGATGACATGTGTATTTGTCTAGCATGCAGGTTAGTTCTCTTAAGAATCACTGCTGATGACATGTGTATTTGTCTAGCATGCAGGTTAGTTCTCTTAAGAATCACTGCTGATGACATGTGTATTTGTCTAGCATGCAGGTTAGTTCTCTTAGAATCACTGCTGATGACATGTGTATTTGTCTAGCATACAGGTTGGTTGTCCTAAGAATCACTGTAATTGCATGGCCGTGGTGATAGAGATAATCATGTTTTAGTTGTGTGTGAAAACAGGAGCAATGACTTGCCACAGCATTGTTGTAAAGAAATACTCAACATACTGTTACACCGTTGCACTTTCACTCTCACTCTCTGACTCACTCACCCGTGAAGGTCCGGGTTAGAATGAACCTTCAGTAACCCATGCTTGTCATAAGAGGCTGACTAAAGGGATCGGGTGGTCAGGCTCTCTGACTTGGTTGACATGTCATTGGTTCCCAATTACGCAGATCAATGCTCATGCTGTTGATCACTGGATTGTCTGGTCCAGACTTGATTATTTACAGACCGCTGCCATATAGCTGGAATATTGCTGAGTGCAGCGTAAAACTAAACTCACTCACTCACTCTGACTCACTCACTCACTTTGTTCTATTCCTAGAAAACAGTGTCATGTCACCCCACACAGTTAGTATGGCTCCATAACCCTCTAACATTCCTCTCCCCAGGCTTGTTGATGAGATCTCTGACTTCTGGAAGACTATGAGACCTTTGTGTTATCTCTGCTTGTGATTAGCAACCTATCTATGTGTGACCCCACATTAGCACTGACCATGACTACTGGAGAGCTACTTGTCCAGTACATAAGTTGGTTGGTTGGTTGGTTGGTTAGTTCTTTAACACCACACTCAGCAATATTCCAGCTCTATGGCGGCGGTCTGTAAATAATCAAGTCTGGACCAGACAATCCAGTGATCAGCATCATGAGCATCGATCTACACAATTGGGATACAATGACATGTCAACCAAGTCAGCGAGTCTGACCACCCAATCCTGTTAGTTGCCTCTTACAATGAGCATGGGTTACTGAAGACCAATTCTAACCTGGATCTTCACGGGTCCTAATACATAGGTAGGAACTAGCCTGCTTCAAACTGGCTACCTACTCTCATCACCTGCCCTGCATTGTCACTCAGAATGTCTTTCCACTTTCTGACACAGAAATTCTTAGAACTTTGCACATACTCTATTCTAACTCTAACTTAATATACTTTTTCTTATGTAATTCTGATAAGGAATTGGAACCTGTTATATATTTTAGTACATTGGTACCTTAACTTTTGCTGTATTGTTAAGGTGTTGGAAGAAATGGTTATTTAAAAGATAAATGTAGCCCTTTTCTTGATGTGGCTTCCTTATTTCAATTGAACAGTCTTTGTTCATAGTCATGTCTGCTTACAGAGAACCTTTTACTCTAATGCTTTTTATCTGAATTTCTTTCATGGGTAATGAGTTGAAGCATGTGTGTTTCTGTATTTTTGTTTCCCATTTCATATAAAACCGGGTTGGGAATGACTGTTCATAATACCGAAAAATATAGTACATCTGTGTGGAAGTTTCAAAACAATGAATTCAGTTCAAAATACATTTTTAATAATTTGTGTGAAATACATCATCTTGCTCAATCTCATAGACGTCCTTTAATAATGTTCTGTAGATGGTGAAACTAGGTTTGTGTCCTTTTATGTTCATTACGAAAATGTGGCGCTTTGCCAATAGTATCATGTGGTTGAGTAACTGGTTACCACTGCAACAAAATAGAATGTCATGGTTTGACATTTCATACGTTTAACCAAGGACTTGAGTTATAAAATTGTTACATTCTGACCAGAACATTTTGATGGTTGGATAATCAAGGTATACATGGTAAATATCCTCACTTACTGACCCACATAATGTACATAGGTCATTATCTATCAATTTCATTTTTAGTAGTTCTCGTTTAGTGTAAATGGCTCTATGCAAAAACTTATATTGAAAATCTAGTTTCGTGTCTTTTGTGTATTGTCTATATTGTGAAAATATGGTTTTCCAATTTATCAAATCATTTAGTTCCCCGTTCCATTTGAGACACACATTCGGAATAATATAGTCAGATATAAAATTATCCTAGAATATCCTTGAACCTTTACTAGGTTTAATCAAATCGTTCCAAGGAGAGCACATAGATAACGATGGTATATTAAAATTGTTGTTTGTTCGTATGACTTCTTTCCACTGTTTGGGTATACTAAGTAGAACACGATTAAAGTCAAGTACAGTACCCTTAATGCCAAATTTTGCTTTAAGTTCCGCAAATGTTAGAAATGCGTGGTCATTACAAATATCTTTAATATAAACTATTCCACATTTAATCCAGTCATGAATGATCAAACGTGGCTGGTTACACTGGTGATTTAGCCATACTGGCTTGGTTGCATGATTCCACTGATGCAAGGAGGACGGATGTACAATGAGGACTTGCACCACCGTCTTCATACTCACAAGAACAACTTTACCAACTAGACGCTTGTTTATACAGCTTACTGAAACAGATATCATTTTGAAATGTTGTCACCGATGGAGATGTTGCTTCCAACATGAAGCAATAATAGTCCAGGGAAGATATCACACTTGATGGGGATTAATACCCTGGATCGTGGTGGATGATGGTCCAGGGAAGATATCACACTTGATGGGGATTAATACCCTGGATCGTGGTGGATGATGGTCCAGGGAAGATATCACAATTGATGGGGATTCATACCCGGATCGTGGTGGATGATGGTCCAGGGAAGATATCACACTTGATGGGGATTAATACCCTGGATCGTGGTGGATGATGGTCCAGGGAAGATATCACAATTGATGGGGATAAATACCCTGGATCGTGGTGGATGATGGTCCAGGGAAGATATCACAATTGATGGGGATTCATACCCTGGATCGTGGTGGATGATGGTGGTCCAGGGAAGATGGGGATCACAATATCACAACTGATGGGGATTCATACCCTGGATCGTGGTGGATGATGGTCCAGGGAAGATATCACAATTGATGGGGATTCATACCCTGGATCGTGGTGGATGATGGTCCAGGGAAGATATCACAATTGATGGGGATTCATACCCCTGGATCGTGGTGGATGATGGTCCAGGGAAGATATCACAATTGATGGGGATTCATACCCTGGATCGTGGTGGATGAGGGCTGCCCCTTGCTGGAGGTTCATGGCCAGCATGGATTGTCCTGTGTGTGGAGTCCTGTCACTAAATCTTCGCATTAGCTGTTTATCGCAAATAGGCTGCAAATAAAGTGGAAATGATCTGTTTGTTGCAACAACAGTTTGTGTTTGCCTTTAAAGCACCTCCTGTGTGGCTGTGCTCTTTTGTAGTTTGAACATTTCAGGTTTTTGACCAGCCTTTTGTAAAGTAAAGTAATTGAATAAGGGTTTTAGATTAGTTCTAGGTTTTGTTGATACTTCTTTGGAGAACCGGATGGTTGTTTTAAAAATACCTTCTTTGGAGCGTTTTTAATAACCTTGTATAAATTCCTTTAATTGAGGACAATTTTTTATACTTTTTATGGACGATTGGTTTGGTCATGGAGGTTTGGGTTGACATGTATTGGGGAGGACTGCACTGGGTACCTGTTTGTAATGAGGTGGGGCCTGCGGCATGAACGTGTCATTTGTCAGTGTACCCTACAACTGTTGTTTACTATGATCACTAGGGGGAATAGTGTATGATGTGGATGTGTCAAAATATTGGAAGCACAATTATAATTGAAAAGATGATTGTTTTGAGGTTGATTACCAGAAGCAGATAAAGTACAACAAATTCTCTTAAAAGTTGAAACAAATACAGAAAAAGATATGCCACTTGTCATTTTTATGTTTACTTTTCAACAATTAGTTCAGACTGTTTTCTGCCTCTTCTCATACACTGTGAAAAGTCAGAGTACTGTAGAAAGTGGACCATTCCTGAAGTCAAACTAATTGGTAAATTACATAGAAATTCACCTGAAACTCAATACCGCATAAACCATGCCACATAATCAAATGAATTGAAATTATTGAACAGAGTATTATAAAGCTACGATAATGGGTAACAGCCCACAGGTTATATCCTTAGCTTTGTAAAGTCCTATTCAGCTCATGTACATGTGATATTGTAAATTGGCGATCGAACAGAGGACAGCTACTACTGACCTGCTCACAGCTGACCAGTCCGGGCAGGGTGGACTTCAAACACTACTGTTGTACCTGGAGAATGTGTTGTGTTAAAGTGCATCAGTGATGAGCCACAACAGACTACAGTTTATTTCAATGGGGGGATAAATGTGAGGATATATTTGAGAGCTGCAACCGTCTTCATATCCCCGTGCCCCTGAATATATAGACACATTGATCAAGGTGGTTCGGGACTTGGAGGCTGCATTGTTTTACCTGATAGAAATTCAATTTTCGGAAGCCGTCTTGGCCTGAACTTACCTGGAACTAATTGCAAAAGGAGGATTCTTGACTCTTGCTCAGGTAAATTAGGTCAGGTAATTCAGAGGATTTAGTGGATTCAGATTCTTGGAGTCTTGCCTGATGTCGGGGAGTGGGATACCCTTCGCGGTCGCAGTAAGGTCCTCTTAGTAGTCCTGATGTTTATGTAAACAGCTGTTACACATTCTGTGATGCTTATCAATGTGTAGTATCATACCAGTTGTATGTATTTGAAATACTTATAGATGATATTACTTTGTTCAACATGTAAATGCCCTTATTTGCTTTTATAATGTAAATGTCTTATATAATTTGAATATTTAAAATTCATTATTTTGTATGTACATTAGGGTTTTAAGGTGCATTTTGTATGCTACCAATAACAGTTTATTTGTAAAGCTATTTCTGTTATTTTGAATATTTATAAAAATAATTTAGCAAATGCTGTGATATTTGTATATGTACATGAATGTATATGAATCATGTTCTTCACACCACATCCATGACACAGCATGGCACTTTAACATCACAACCTGGTAGTTTACTAGTGCTGGAGTTGTAACTGTATAAGCTGTTGCAGCAGCAGTGCTTGCTGTTACTGACGCTGCTGCAATGCATGTATTCATATACCCACGACGTAGATGTACATTGCAGTAATCAATAGCTATGCATGCAGCTGGCTGTGTCGTACAGTGAAATACATGGTAGGCTGTTCTATAGGTTGTCAATAGTTATAGTTTGAAAAAAGGTAGTTATTAATGATTGTGGAAAGTACAGATGATCGTAAATGTCGATTGATTCTAGGCTAGTCTGATCCCGAAGTTGATATGCCTGTGTACTATAATATTAGAAACAATCCATGTCAGTACTTGAAGGGTTGTTTATTGTACAGTACTGAATACGTTACACCTCAATCACTGAAACATTCCAGTTGTGTAAACAGCAAAATAGCAGTGAAACTTATATTACTGGACACTCAGGTGCTTGTGAAAGGGTTGACAGGTCCTGCCCTACTAGTATTATGGTATGTGTATTTGTTTCATCTGCTGGAGTGAAATGGGGTTTGTTCCTCATTGGTCACTTAATACAAAGATGTGGACACGAAACCAGTTTTACTTGATAACATATGCAAATAACACAGTCTTTTCATTGATATCACCGTTATAACAGTAGTGAACATCAGTGAACAAATAGGCATTGTTGCCAAGATACTGGAAGGGTGGGAGAAATTTTTATTAACATATTCTGCCCATGTGTGAAAAAAGATGCTTTGTGGGCTCCCTTGATAAACAGTTGACATATAAGATATACATGGTACGTTGCCATGGTTACATTGTGTTTTCTCTGTATTGGTCCTCTGTAGTTCATTCCACATTGGATTGCAAGAATCAGTGCTTGTGATTTTAGTTGTATTATATATGTTACATATCATTAAATATACATAACTTCTTTGAGAGGCATCACTTGCTTGATAACGGTGATAGTACCTACACCGAAACGTCGCACTCATTGCAAGCAAGAAGTTGACTATCCATAGAACTTGGTTTTCCTTCATTAAATATACAGATTCGTTATCACCAATTTCACTAGTACATTTCAATTTTCTTTTAGCACCTATACCCAGCACTTCAAATATGAAATGGTATACTGTGAAGTATTTCAGATATTAGATGGTAAACTATAAGATATTTCAAGTACCAAGTGGTTACAGTACTACAGTGTAACTAGTGTTTCATTTAGGGAGATGGAAAGATATAAATTACATCAACTGTACATGGTGAAACTGCCAAGTACTATAAATGTGAAATGGTAAGCTAATAATTACTTCAAGCATGAAATGGTAAGCTATTATATATTTCAAATAACAAATAGCTAAGCTTACAAGTACTTCATAAATGAGTTTGTAAGCTGTCAATTACTATCAAATGGTTAAGCTTCCAAATATGAAATGGTTAGCTATTGATTATTTCACGCATGAAATGGTAAGATATGATGTCCTTCAAGTATGAAATGTAAGGTACCAAGTCCTTATAAATGTAAGCTACCAAGTTTTTCAAATATTACATGTAAGCTACAATTCTTCAAATATTACATGTAAGCCACCAGGTCCTTCAAATATTACATGTAAGCTACTGAGTCCTTCAAATATTACATGTAAGGTACCAAGTCCTTCGAATATTACATGTAAGACACAAAGTGTTTCAAATATTACATGTAAGCTACAACTCTTTCAAATATTACATGTAAGCTATAACTCCTTCATTCCATATGACTTATGCATCTGAATATTGCCCAGAAGTAGGTTAGTACAGTTCCCTATGAAGGTTGTCCCGGGCTGGTGTGGAATAGATTTATGTGTGCCTTGCTTGACAGGCTTCAATTTCATGTCTCATGAAACACATGGTCACAGAGTGGACTAATGGATGTCTTTTTTGTGACCATGCTTTCATTGTGTTTTCCTGAATAATTCATCTGTTCATCTGAGTATCCTTGGGATAAGTGGGTTACTGGAGCTGTGCCTGGACAGAAGGAATGAGCTGTACTATTTCACCTATCATAGATATTACCAAAATGCCAGTACAATAGAGACAATAAAGAAAAAAATGGATGCCGATTTTGAAACCCAGTCCTTTAGAAAATAAAAAGAGATGAGCTGAACTGGAATAAAACTATCAGCTTATAACATGATGTACAACTGGTCACCACACATCAGTTCTCAGAAAGGATGAAACTAAGACTTTATGAGGACCAAGATTGGACTCAAAAGCTTGGGAGATGACTGTAATCATATTCATGTACATATGAATCACTTCAAACTGTCAGGCGCACAAAAATGTGACCTGATGCTTTTCTGTGCCTCTTTGATGAGGTAACCTGAGCATTCAATTTTCTTCCAAACATTTTTTGTAATAGCTTTGAAATAGATCCAAAAGCTTTGGCATTGTTATTATGAGGAAGTATTTTTTTATATTGTGTGGTGGTGTGTGGTCCTGTGCATAGGGTTCAGGTCACAAATCAGTTGAAGTTAATCCATGTTTATCGCGGAGAGTCCTTGGATGGGTGACCGTGTTTGGCAGCTTGACTCCTCAGAGTTTCTAGGACTTCAGTCCTGCCCCACAATGAAGCACATGCGTTACATGTAGTCTCACCTTAGGCAAGTGGGTTTGTTCAAAATTGCCTCTGTTCACCCAGCAGAAAATGGGTACCCGGTGGAATAAGTCATGTGACTATTAACCTAGCCTCACAGGCAGCTTGGGTTGTCTGGGGTAATAATAATCAGATTATATTTGTTAGTGCTATAAGCTTTCGCCTAGCACATTATTAATGCAATTATTATTATTATTTATCATTGTTAGTAGACATAGTTTGACTAGTTGGTTTCCTGACTTTGATGCATGTATATTCCTTTTGCAGAGAAACCCTGAGGAATACACTGCAAGGAAGCGTGCCAAGGAGGAGGAAGAGAGGGCGGAGAAACTCCGACATCAGCGTCGTGGTGGCAGCGGTAAGGAGAACATCAAGCGGCACAGCTATACCTCCAAGCCTGATGAAGCTGTACAAGCAGCTAGAGAGTACCGCATAAAGAGAAGGTCCCTACACCTTGAAGGAAAATCAGAAACAGGCACAGAGAGTCCGACAGTAGTGAGAAGACCTCTTGAGTCTCCTCGGCAATCTCCCCGGCAGACACACAGGAGTAAAATCTCCTCAGAGTCAAAAGTTTTTGTTGAACAAGATTTGGGTCAGTCAGAAACCACATCAACATCTCCTCTGGTTGTTGAAAAGCTGGACTTGTCATCAGTTGGAAACAACCAAGAAGAAGCTGAAGGTAAACACAAGAGTCCGGAAAGAGCTCTGAAAGAAAATAATACTCAAGAAACCAAATCATCTGGCGAAAAGACACCAAGGGAGCAATCTGAAGCCATCTTGCAAAAGGCTCATTCGAGTTCATCCACTCCTGTTAAAAGTCTACCTCGATCATCCTCAAAGAAGTCTAGAGCTCCTCCTCCACCACAAACATCAACCAGTCCTGGACCTACCAGTCCAAGATCTCCGTCCACAACAGAATCTCCAGTAAGATCTCCAGAAGTTCTAACTCCCACTTCAGCTACTGTTAAACCTCCCATTGCTACCAAGCCTTCAGTTCCTATTGGAGATAGACCTCCACCTGTAGCTCCACCTCGACTGAAGAAAAAGAGGGCATCAACTAATTCCAATTCCTCTGAAGAATCTGTACAGAAGGTAAATGGTTTAGTGTCCAGTAAAGATTCATCTCCCACAAAATCTGAACCCACATCACCAAGGGTTGAAGAGATTGTACAGAGTCCTCAGGACATATCCAGTTTTAAGGCAGTCAGTAAAACACCAGAATCTCCTGCTAAAAGACCCACTGACCTGGGCATTACCTCAACAGCAAGTTTAGCAGAATCCAAAGAGAAGCCATTGATTCTTGAAAGTTCTCTGGAATCTGAAATATTTGGAGCCTTAAATTCGTCTAAATTGTTTAAAGATACTGATGCATTTGCTTCCAACTCTGACAGTGCAACAACAGTCGCTACCTCCACTGTAACACAAGTTCATGAACAGAAAGGGAGATTGAAGTCTCCTGAAACTGTCACTGTTGTTACCAGAGAAGGGCGTATCTCTCAGTCCTCCAATATAGACACATCCTTTACTACTGAAGGTGCAAGCCAACTTCCTCAAAATAGTGAGCTATTTGGTCGCTTTGATGCTTATTCTGGAGGGCACGGGGGTGCCAGGCCAAAAGTGAAGCAAGAAAAGTCAAAGAAGGAAACTGTCAAACAAGAAGCTTTGAAGCAAGAAAAGTCAAAGAAGGAAACTGTCAAACAAGAAGCTTTGAAGCAAGAAAAGTCAAAGAAGGAAACTGTCAAACAAGAAGCTTTGAAGGAAAAGTCGAAGAAGGAATCCATCAGACAAGAAGCTTTGAAGCAAAAAACATCAAAGAAGGAATCTGTCAGACAAGAAGCTTTGAGGCAAGAAAGAACAGTTGATGAGCAGAAAGGTGAAAGAGAAGAAGAAGAGATTGAGACAATAATTGAGGAAGTCATTGAAATCAAAACTGCATTGGACAATGCAGGCAATCCTATTCTAGATAGCTCTGCACCAGGATACACATCTGAAATTATCAGCACAAAGAAAACTGTAATGACACAGGTTATTGAACCCAAAGTGAGCATCGAAGAAAGTGTAACAGAGGTTCAGTTCCAGGCAAACAGTGATATTAAAGATAAAGTAAAGAGCCCCAAGCGGAAAGCACCAGCACCTCCTGTTGCAGGAACCTCTTCTATCAACCAAGTTCACACCAACATTTCAAACATTGAGGCGTCACCAAGTTCGACCCCACCTTCTGTGAGGGTCTCCAATGGGTCCAAGCGATCATCAATGCTGGATCATCTTGCAGGAACCGCAGCTGCAGGATATGAGTCTGATGCATCAGATGCTAGCTCTGTGCCTCCACCCCTCCCGGACTCGGCCCCACCCCCACTGCCGACCATTGCCCCACCCCTCGCCACACAACCCAGTGGCGAGGAGATAGTGGAAATCGATTTCAAATCTTCATCACTCCTTAACTCCAAATCTTCACCAACAGGTAACGCTATGATGGAAAAGTTAATTGATTTTGAGTCCCATGATTCACCTGCTTCTACTAACGAAGGTGAAGGTCGTCAGGTCAAAAGTTTGGCCCAAATGAGGGCAGATTTTTTCGGTCTTGATAAGCCCTCACCCATAAATTTAGACGATAATGAGACTTTTAATTCAAGCATAGATGCTTATTTCCCTGATATCCAAAGACTTGACAGCAGTGTGAGAAAGGAGTCTGAGGAGTCCGAAGATGAAGGTGGATTTAACGCTACTTTCTCTCCAGGTAAGATGGCTGCATGGAAAACCATGTAATTCTTAATAAAATATCAAATCCAATAATCGTTAAAAGAGAATATTAAGTTTTTAATCAACATCCATACTAAATTATAATGGTCTGAAAAAAATATTATTCCTATTATTTACTTATCAGATTTCTCTGCAGTCTGTCCAAGGTTATAATTCAGTAGTTAGCCAAGTGGTTAAAGCATTCACTTGTTCTGAAAAAGTCCCAGGCTAACACTGTGAATCATAAGCCAGAAGTCATCTGCCTTGATATTTCTTGAAGATTTTTATAGCTGTGTAAAACTAAACTTATTACTGATTATCAGTACTTATGAATTATATGATATGACAATGTTTAATCTGAAACAAATTCTTTTTTAGGTCATTTCTTTTTGAAAGCTCAAGATGCTTGATATGAAGTATAAAATCAAGAAGTGAAATCTTTTTTTTTTCGTCTTCTCCGTTTTAAGTGTAAAATATAAAAAATAAGGTGTGAGGCACATCTTGTAACAAGTAAATCAATTAAATTGAATAGAAGGAAAAAAAATTAATACTTAAACTTGATCACTGCTATTATGTGGGATGGACTGATTACTCAGTAACAACTGCTATTCACATTACTAATGGTTGTCTAACACAGGCAGCAGTGTGTACCCAAGCCTTCATTGTCCTCATGCAACCTATATTCATATATACATGCACATGTTATCTGTCAAACCTTGTTGAAGCTGAAGAACTTGGAAATGTCACTGTAGGATGCATTTCTTTTCTTGAGAATTAGACTATATCACTCTAATCTTGTACAAATCTGACTGTCACTTTTAAGCCATTTTCCATTGTTAAGTTCATAATGAAAAGAGAAATATTCTAATTGCCTTCATGTATCTCAAAATTTAGTATTACATAGACTTCAGTAGCAGAAATGTGGTACAAACATGAATATATACTGAGAGAAAGAAATAAAGGATCACAGGAAAATTCAAAGCTGGTGATGAAAACTGGAAAAATTTAAAGGAACACTTGAATTTTCCCGTGATCCTTTTTTCTTTCTCTCAGTATATTTAGCCATGGCCTTTTTTTCATTTCATAAATCAGTTAAAAAATGTATGAAACTCTCCTATGAATATATATAGGACTGTTATTGCAATTTCAGAATTATTTAATACATGGAGTTTAAAATAGTTTACAGGTTCTAAGGTTTAAGTTTGACAGCAGATAGATAAGAGTTTGATCTGAGGTGATATTCTAGGGGACAGGTAATGAGACCAACATGGTTTGACTGCACATCAGGGCTCTTCATGAAGGACTTATCTTTTGTATCTGATGCTGCTGATCAAACTTTGGCACAGTAACCAGATTCAAAGTTTGTGATTTTGGATTATTCCAAAAATAGAATTCCATACAGTGTGTGAATAATCATGCTGTCTTCATTGATGTTAATGTCGACATTACTTCATTAAATTTTCTATGTGAAAAATCATGAGCATGTGATATATCATTCTCTTCCCACAGAGGTTACTTGTCATATCTTCCTACGAACCTCTGTTCTAATACGCCATATTTCCCGGTTCTCGTAAAATCCCCTAGCGGCAAAAAGTCTCCCTTCTTTTTATCCAATCAGAACACGTGTTACGTCGACTTAGATCCAGCTTTACTAATACAAACAAATGTGGGGCCACAAATGTCCCTCATCAGCAGGAATTTGTGTTGATGTGACACACAAGACATTTAATGGCTAGCTTGTCTGTTGTCAACGAGGGCGATGGAGATGCCATTGATCCGCCATTACATGACTGAGTTCTGTCTAGAAGAAACGTTTGCGCATCGCGCAGGGGAAGAGGTTCTAGTTTTCCCGAAGCATACGGAAATTATCGAGGCCTTACGAATGATCACTTTTGAAACAACGTCGCTGATTGCACAAGTAAATCTGATTGCAACCAATGACGAATCCTGAACACTCGCACCATGAAAGGACCGTATTAGAACAGAGGTTCGTAGGAAGATATGACAAGTAACCTCTGTGGGAAGAGAATGGTGATATATTTCTGTATTAAAAATCATGTGAAGCTGAATTATTGTACTTGAACTTGTCCACCATGTGGGAGCCCTGCTGAAAATGTGTTGTTTTGATGTGTGTGTGATCTGTGTTGCTTCATACTGCATTTATGGTCAGAAAGAAATCAGACTAATTGTCAATATATCTAATAACTGGGTAATTAGTGATATATCTTTTTCAGTTTCTGAAACATATTTCAATGTGTTCATAAAAATGTGACAGAAATATGAGTAACTATACAACTGACTCATAGTAGACAAAAATGGAATTGATAATATTTGATTGTGAGATAATAGTGTAATATTTTATGAGTGCTTCTTTCACTTCATGCTTTGTGTTTGTGTGCCGTAAAATCATTCTCAGTTCACATCATTCGCTATGATTTCTAATCTGGAATTTTAACTTTTATATGGCGATGATAATTTCAGAGATAATTACACCACTTGTTTAGTCCTTAATCTCATCTCGCCATTTTTGATGATGTTACAAATTAATTACATTGTGCTATTTAAACAGTAGGCTGTCTTCAGTAAAGTTTCTCTGAAGGGTTGACATGTCATGTGTTTGTTTATCATTTCTCTCATATAATGTCATTGAGCAGTATAAAATATGGAGAAAATTGGTCAATTTCACAATGACAAGCTAGTTACATGTCACTAAGCCAGTTCTCATTTGGAAGATATTTGTTACTCTGTATTGTTCATAAGGCTTAAAACAAGTTAAATTTTGTTAAGTGGAAACCAGATAACAGGAAAACAAGAATGAGTAGATATTTTAGTTTGGTCTTAACTTGAATTGTGTAACTAGCAAAAAAACAAACTATTGCTGTACATTTTGTGGGCCCTTGTCATTACTATATAGGCAAACTGATCACTTGTCTTGCATGGAGAATGATGTTGTTTGTGAATTATTCATTTTTGTGTTATATTTTACAACTATTGTCCATGGGTTTCTTCTAGGAGACAGCGGAATTCTTGTGTCCAGCCTCCCTACATCCCCTGATGAGACAGATAGCTCAGGCATACAGCTCATCTCCTTTCAAAACCAGATGTACTCCAAGGGAGATAACTCCAGTGATAGAGATTCATCTTTCGTACGGACCAGTGTAGATTCAGCCTTCGAGGACAGCATGATAAGTCCAACCTCATCGTATCGCTATGAATCAAAGGGAGGTAATCAAAGATTTCAGAAAACTGAAAATGATGACAGGTATGGACAGGCCCAGAGTGGGGTTATCTCCCCTCGTGGTAAAATGTATGACTCTGAAGAAATGGTTGAAAAGGCTAGACAGTTTGCGGAAACTGTCCAAAAGCCAAATTTCGTTGTCAAGCGGGATTCATCTACACCTGATGACTTTGACCAACAGAGGCTTCAAGCACTCGAGTTGGAGAGACGAGCAATCATTTCTCAAGCCACAGTTCGCATGAAGTTTGGTCCTGGCGTTTCCAGCCCCACCGAGGAAGGCGCACCACCATTTTATGAAGGTGAGATGACGGTTATAGTTGGTGAAGCCATTTTGACAAAAAAACATATGCATTTTGCACTAAGATGTAGTTTCAAATCTGCAGTGAAAAAAATAGTTATGATGAGGATACTTATGTCAGCAAGACAATATGTATGTAGTTATGAAAATTTGACATATTCATATGATCTTACCTTACAGATGTATGGTTTAAATGACAAAATGGTTGATGTAACAAAATATGAAATGTCCAAGCAATTTGGCAATGACCAGTTGGGTCTCTGTTCATCATGTGTTTGTAAAATTGTTACAACCATCCAAAACATTATTCAAGACATGCTGGAATTGAAGAATTAAAATCATGTTGATACTGCCAATAATTTTCGTATCTAAATTTCTTCATTTTTCACATCATCTCGATGGTAGCCACATGATGCCTCATTCGTCCTTATGTATTGGTTGTGTTGATGGCTTGTGCTTCAGTATAGTGACACTGGGAAACTTTCTGTCATCTGAAATGATATACACTGTCTCCATATTGACAATAGGTTCTTTTGGCAAAATAACTTTTTGGATGATGAACTTTGAGAAAAAAAAACTTGTCCAAACTACCCAAAATCCTGACTCAATTGGGTATGCCAATTTTGAAAGTCAACTGTATTTTGCTTTGAACATACAGTCATGCACATGGAAAATACTGTTTTGCCACATTTTTCTTCTTTTCAGGTAATTATTTTCTTAATTAATTTATTACACTGAAATCTACACAAATGTCAGATATGTAATAGGTTTTGGATAAAAAGGGAGACTACTCTTGAAGGGTTTCTTGATCACAGAAGATGACAGCTTCAAATTCCCATATAGCAATTGCTGGTTCATGGTCAGGGATGAGTAAAGCATCCCTGATCCATGACATGAGGTTGTAAAATGTTGCACTCTTCCTTGCATAAGTTTAAACTCATTACCTGGTATATAGATTTTCTTTAAGGAATGCTATGACATACTGTGACATTATTACTAATTCTCACTGCTTTGTGATTTTGAATTGATAGATAATAAAGAATGATCTTCTTGACAAATGGATCTGAACTTGAAAACCATATAGTATAGTTGTGTTAGTTAATTGTGGTAATATCGTGTTGGTGTGTCATTCATATCTGACATTTTCCGGGTCCATACCTAATCAACCATAGCTTTGTTTACGTATCAGGTTGTCAGTTTCAGGAAACTAACATCGATCTTGTTAGCTGAGTTGCCTTTGTTTCCCATCACATCATAATTACCCAGGTAGTGATAAATCTACTTTCATGTTAAAACTGTGTGTATTTGGCAGCTGTTTACCTTGTTGCTATTGACGTCCTTTCCGCGATCAGCCCTGAACAGCTGATCTGAGATCACTGAAATCAATATCTGATATGAGCCAGACCATTGCATGTGTAATAGTGTCGTTTATACAGAGCCAACAACACTGGTGGATAGGTGTCGGTAGATGTGTGTCAATTTCACCATGTAAGTACATTTTAGTCAGCCATTGTCAGTTTCAAACAAAGACATGTTCGGCTTGTGGGATGTACAGTCTGGGTATTTGGTTTGTGTAAATTTTGCAGCTTATACATTTTTCATGTGGGCACTGAACCACTCAGTTCAATGTGGTTTATGATTTCTCCATTAATTTATCCTTGTGTTGAAGAATCATATCATGGAATATCATGTGACAGGTCTTATATACACAAATGCAAATTCCTGAAAATCCTATTGTCTGTATTATTGACGTCATTGAATTTTGTCATGTTGACATGAAACCAACTGATTTATCAATTTAAAATCACATTGCGAACCATTGAAATACATCAGTTTCTGTATGAGCCCCAAAAACAAAAGCCATTTTGCATGTAAAGCTAATTATTTTAAAATATTACAATCAACATGAAACGCAAGCATGCAAGTAGATATATCATCAAAACGTCTCTACAATTAACAAAATAATCACAGTTTCATACTCAGAACATTTGTAAAATAATCATGCATGCATGGTTAGAACTTGAGAGTTCAAGTTTATTATACATTTTAAAATACACATTTACAATAATGTACATTAATGTTATCAACATGTGACTTGTGTAACTGCCATTTCTTGTCAACAACTCCATTCTTGATCTAGATGCTAGTTTGGCACTTTCATTTTCTCAATGCCTGCCAATCCCTCAATTAATGTTGCATGACTGATCTAATTAGGTTGACATGAAGCAGACCAAGTCAAGATATATTTCACGGTGCTTGTTAATATGTGTGTAATGACTGTCGCAGGTAACCTACCTTCCCCACTGGCAATGTGATTATTGTTGCTTAGAAACAAGGGGTATGACTGAATAATTCAGTCCCCAAAAACAGACACACGAATGCAAAGACCAATATTGTCGTGTCAGCTACTTTGAACTGATGTAAGGAACAGCAGAAATATGTTTCTTTGTCTTGATGCTCCAGTGATGAGAATTTAAGCTGTGATCAGTAGCCGTTGATGCCACAATTATTTTCTAACAGTAAAGTAAAATGGTTGTCATCAGAAAAAAAAGACCAACAAGGTGGATGTCAGTAGCTCTTTGGGCAATTCTTGTCTTTAAAAAATAGAATTTGCTGAAAGTTTAGGGATCTTGAATATATTTTTGGATATCAGTTAGTGGTAGTGAAGACAGCATAGTTTCATGAAAGATATCACCAAAAATATTCATGATCCTTCAGTTATTTTGTTCAGTATATAACCATAGCGCGTGTAAGTTGATTTTGGTTTACAAAGTTGGGACTTTTTCATTTGATACCATTTTTGTTAAAATTGTCTTGTAAATATTTTTGTAGTGAAGACAGCACAGTTCCATAAAAAAGAAATCGCCAAAAATATTTCATGATGCCTAACTTATTTTGTTCAGTATATAACCATAGCCAGTAAGCTGATTTGGGTTTACAAAGTTGGGGCCTTTCATTTATAACATATTGCCCAATATATTTCTTGCTAGAAAAAGTTTAGAAAGTGTGAGGTTTATGTCAACATGGACATGTGTACCTATTTGATGCATGTAACATGCTTTCCCTGTTGACAGGGCTGTACACAGATGCTGCTATGTAAATACTGGGACAGAAACTACTGATACTTTATGCATTGCTTTTATAGAACAAAACTCAGGTTATGCACCGAACGTGTTCACTAGCCTTTAACATTTACAACAAGGAATGTATATAATGAAAGGAAATAGAAATAGTTCCCATGTGATTTCAGATGAGATTTGTCATTAGGACATTCTTACATAGCATGTTAAACTTATTGACCTTATTTGAGTCTACAACATACATTGCTGGCAGACCTGACATATCATGAAATACATGCTTGTTGATTTCACAAAGTCAGCAATGGTGCTGTTAGGTAGTGTTAACATGATGGTTGCCCATGGTAACATGCGATGGCGCTATATACACTTTTCTCCCAACACCTCATTAAGTCAACAGGTATGCATGCGTGGGGAGATGCGTGCTACTTTCAGAACACTGTTGAAATATTAACATTAATCAAAGCTCACCACAAGTGTTTATTACCAGGAACCTTCATTATAAGGCATCATTTGATGAAGAAGAATATAACAGTTTTCTGTTGTGGTATACATGATATTTCAAACAGGTTATATAAAATGCATCTATGCTCCATTGTCACTGGCCAATCTATATGCTCCATTGTCTCTTGTCAATCTATGCTCCATTGTCTCTTGGTCAATCTATGCTCCATTGTCTCTTGTCAATCTATGTTCCATTGTCTCTTGTCAATCTATGCTCCATTGTCTCTTGTCAATCTATGCTCCATTGTCTCTTGGCAATCTATGCTCCATTGTCTCTTGGCAATCTATGCTCCATTGTCTCTTGTCAATCTATGCTCCATTGTCTCAATCTATGCTCCATTGTCTCTCTGGGCAGTCTATGCTCCATTGTCTCTTGTCAGTCTATGTTCCATTGTCTCCATTGTCAATCTATGCTCCATTGTCTCTTGTCAATCTATGCTCCATTGTCTCTTGTCAATCTATGCTCCATTGTCTCTTGTCAATCTATGCTCCATTGTCTCTTGTCAATCTATGCTCCATTGTCTCTTGTCAATCTATGCTCCATTGCTCCATTGTCTCTTGTCAATCTATGCTCCATTGTCTCTTGTCAATCTATGCTCAATCTATGCTCCATTGTCTCTTGTCAATCTATGCTCCATTGTCTCTTGTCAATCTATGCTCCATTGTCTCTTGGCAATCTATGCTCCATTGTCTCTTGTCAATCTATGCTCCATTGTCTCTGGGCAATCTATGCTCCATTTCTCTCTGTCAATCTATGCTCCATTGTCTCTTGTCAATCTATGCTCCATTGTCTCTTGTCAATCTATGCTCCATTGTCTCTTTGTCAATCTATGCTCCATTGTCTCTTGTCAATCTATGTTCCATTTGTCTCTTTTTCAATCTATGTTCCATTGTCTCTTGGTCAATCTATGCTCCATTGTCTCTTGGCAATCTATGCTCCATTGTCTCTTGTCAATCTATGCTCCATTGTCTCTTGTCAATCTATGCTCCATTGTCTCTTGTCAATCTATGCTCCATTGTCTCTTGTCAATCTATGCTCCATTGTCTCTTGTCAATCTATGCTCCATTGTCTCTTGGCAATCTATGCTCCATTGTCTCTTGTCAATCTATGCTCCATTGTCTCTTGTCAATCTATGTTCCATTGTCTCTTGTCAATCTATGCTCCATTGTCTCTTGTCAATCTATGCTCCATTGTCTCTTGTCAATCTATGCTCCATTGTCTCTTGGCAATCTATGCTCCATTGTCTCTTGGCAATCTATGCTCCATTGTCTCTTGTCAATCTATGCTCCATTGTCTCTTGTCAATCTATGCTCCATTGTCTCTTGTCAATCTATGTCAATCTATGCTCCATTGTCTCTTGTCAATCTATGCTCCATTGTCTCTTGTCAATCTATGCTCCATTCTCTCTTGTCAATCTATGCTCCATTGTCTCTTGTCAATCTATGCTCCATTGTCTCTTGTTTATTTATCTTCCATTTTTGGGGGGTCAATCTATGCTTCATTGTATCATTAAATTGTAGACTGGTAGAATTTGAAATTTGAAAGTTTAACAAGCCCAACAAGTGATATTTGCATGCCGTTAATCTGAGTTGCTAACATTTACAGTGTCCTCTTTAAATGAACAAGGTGCGATTTGTTTATTCTGCCTAGAAAAACATTGAGAACCTTTACAGATGTTTTTGGTAGTTTATAGAAATTGTGCAATTGACCAATATCATCTTTCTTAGTGAGCGCTTGTAAGTTTGGTACAGGATGAATCAAAGTTTTAATGTTGTGTTCATATTTCATATAAAATAATTTGTCAGCCAGTTGGATCTATGTACATCTGGATTATATTGATGTGAAGCCATATTCCCTTCACTAGGATCCCAGAAGATATGGGTTAGAATTGATCTTCAGCAACCCATGCTTGTCGTAAGAGGCGACTAACGGGATCGGGTGGTCAGGCTTGCTTACTTGGTTGACACATGTCATCGGTTCCCAATTGCGTAGATCGATGCTCATATTGTTGATCACAGGATTGTCTGGTCCAGACTCGATTATTTACAGACCACGCCATATAGCTGGAATATTGCTGAGTGCTGTGTTAAACAATAAACAAAACCCTTCACTAGGTTAGAACTGGTTGGGCGGTGGGGTAGCCTAGTGGTTAAAGCGTTGGCTCGTCACGCCGAAGACCCGGGTTCTATTCCCCACATGGGCACAATGTGTGAAGCCCATTTCTGGTGTCTCCCGCCGTGATATTGCTGGAATATTGCTAAAAGCGGCGTAAAACTAAACTCAGCCAGCCAGCTAGAACTGGTTACCTGGATCAGGTGTGGAGCCAGCAGGAGTTCATGGGTAACAGACACAAAACAACATGCACTCATGTGTCAGGAAATTACCAGATACAGAGACTCAATGTAAAGTAGTTTCTTTCATGTTAGTAAATAGCTTAATATGTGAGTGAGTGAGTGAATTTAGTTATATGCCGCACTCAGCAATATTCCAGCTATATGGTGGCAGTCTGTAAATAATCGAGTCTGGACCAGACAGTCCAGTGATCAACAGCATGAGCATCGATCTGCATAATTGGGAACTGATGACTAGTGTCAACCAAGTCAGCGAGCCTGACCAACCGATCCCATTAGTCGCCTCTTATGACAAGCATAGTCGCCTTTGGTGGAAAGCATGGGTTGCTGAAGACCTATTCTACCCTGGATCTTCACGGGTCGTTTATTATGTACATAAGTACCCCTAATTAGTGTTTTGACATCATATATCATAGTGCTGAATTCACAAAACAGTGTATGATTACTGACATAATGCTACAGGTACAGACCCTATTACCCACTATACCAAGGAATTGTGGAAGTATGAAATGTATGGTTTGGTACCTCTGGTTTTCCCGTTGTTAGCTATTCACATTGATACCATCAAGCTGTCAGTGTTTTACAATACACATGTCTGTCCCCTCGCCTATTGTCAGTGGCCACGGTTGGTTCGGTATGAAAAACCATATCCTGGTCTCATTGTTTGCACAATATAGAAACTGGTTTTCCGGGTTAGGTAATGGTATTTTAAAGATTCTGAGATCATTTAATCGGAAGAATTTTCCTGTTAAGATTGATGCTACTCAATGTCAGTGTTATAACGAGGACGTGAATGCAGTTGTCTCCCTGTACTTGTGTTCACAAGGCACTAACAGACCAGGTAACCACCCCATTACACTGTGTACATTGCCGTATTGACACATCCTGATAACACCCGTATTGTCTCGTAACAAGGGATCGTCTATTTCTCGCAAACTTCTTACTCGTCAGTTCAGCCTTTGTGATGAATAGGTGTTTGGGACTTCTAACCTGTGTTCGTTAGCAGTTACTGTACAGTACAAGAGGCGCTTGTTCATCGTCAGTGAATTGTGAGTACTTAGTGATGATCACTGCCATTATGGGAGTGGTTGATGTGGATAGTTGTATATATCATGTCAATTTCACGTCAGTTTCAGACATAATGTGAACATTATCACCTGGCTGCTGTAATATTGAGTTTATGAACATAGCTAACAGTAGATCCTGTAATACTTGCTTGTATGTCAGTGGTGGGTGCTACCAGTAGGACAGGGCATGTTTTTGAACACCTGGTGTCATTCAGCGATCATGTCATTCTCACAGCTGTTTGTCCTTTTATGCCAATGAGTGAGTGAGTTTAGTTTTACGCCACTTATAGCAATATTCCAGCAATATCATGGCAGGGGAAATGGGATTTACACATTGTACCCATTTGGGAAATTGAACCCTCGTCTTCAGCGTGGCGAGCGAACCCTTTACCACTAGGCTACCTCAGTGCCTCTTTTTATGCCAATGGAATCTAAGTGGATGATAGAGATTGTTTGTCTTCTAACATTGATGTTATAAGTACCTGGTAAATATTCTGAGGGAAATGATTACAACAAACCAATGTGCATATCCAGCAGTTATTCTTTGTATGAATCCTAAGTGTAATACCACACAACATTTACTAAGCACCAAATAGTGATCTCTAGTAGATAACAAATACCAGCTGCGGTATGCTGTTGTTGCAATTATGTCAAGATAATCTGTTATACATTTCAAAATGTGAAATTCTGGCACTATGAGTCATTAACTTTACAATATTTAGAGACATGATGCGTGTGGATTTGGGTGTTAATGTATGTATACCATAAGATATTGGCAAGCAGTGCTGGGTGCAGCATTCCGTGTGTCTGCTAAAGTCATGGACAGTTTGAAGCAGGATCAAATATAGAACGGAGATTTAAGGATTGAGTTGCCATCATTAGAGGAGATTATTACTGCTTATGAAGACCGACGGTAATGCCAAATGGAAATTCATGGGATAACCATGCTTTAGCTTGTCAATATTGGTCTTGTTAACTAGAACTTGAATGTGTTTTTATATGGGAAAAAATTGTTAGTCAAAGAGTGTGATGTCGCCATCAGGTGAGGTTTTGAATAAAGTGCAACTCTGGATGAAAATAGGGCTTATTGTGGAGATTGGATTGTCAGACACCACTGATTAACTGTTGATGCACTGAAATTGACATGCTTGTCACAGTCGTGTACATTTCAGCTGATACAGCTGCTGTTTATGGAGGACATTCATTAGTTGTCACCATCCCGTCATCACATGTCATCAATACCAGGGGCAGTTGGGTAACCTAGATGTTTCATGTGTTTGCTCATCACACAGAAGACCCGGTTTGATTCCCCACATGGGTGCAATGTGTGAAGCCCATTTCTGATGTCTCCAGCTGTGATATTGCTGGAATATTGCTAAAAGTGGCATAATGCTAAACTCACTCACTCACTCACTCACTCACTCACTCACTCACTCACTCACTCACTCACTCACTCACTCAAGGTTTTAAAGATGAAAGGTTGTTTCTACAAGCAGTGGAGTCATTATATATTCTGATCCTGTTTGATGTTGAAGACTTTTGTAGTTTTTCTTCACAGATCAAGAGAGATTTCACCCATGTTGGTTTGGCAGTGAAATGATTTACCTTTCATTAACCTCTTTAAAAGCTGTGCAGGAAATGTTAGTAGTTGATCCATGTTGAAAAGATTCACACCAGTAGCGATCCTGATTATGACCCTTTGTGCCGCTGTACAAAATGATCTTAGCGCTAAGGTGATTGTAACTCCCATACCTTAACATGGGCTTGCAGTCATTGTAACTCCCATACCTTAACATGGGCTTGCAGTCATTGTAACTCCCATACCTTAACATGGGCTTGCAGTCATTGTAACTCCCATACCTTAACATGGGCTTGCAGTCATTGTAACTCCCATACCTTAACATGGGCTTGCAGTCATTGTAACTCCCATACCTTAACATGGGCTTGCAGTCATTTTGTAAAAGAATCTCCCATACCAAATGTTGATAGCTTCCTCGACAACATTGTAACTTTAACCCCATACCTTAACATGGGCTTGCAGTCATTGTAACTCTAAGGTTGTTTTGTACAACAACACCTTGGGTTGTGGGTATCAGCAGGGGTAAACCTCTGTCATATACATATCTTGGCTCTTTTGTTTCACAATAATCTGAGATGTTATAATATATCTGAAAGCCATTTCTCTCATTCTGTTTTTGATTGTCATGTCAAATTCATTTTCTTTTTCTTATTTTTTTAGAATGTTTTTGTTAAATCTAACTTATACTATGAACCCTTTTCATCCATTCATATCCCCTCTTTCACAAAGGTCAGTTGATGATCCTGAGTTCGAATCCCATTTTTCTCTCCAGTTGTGGTCCTTGGTTTGTCAGCTCCAGACATGCAAGTTTCATGCAAGTGCTGCCATATCATGTTAGCAAAATTAATCATTTTTATACATGCATTTCAGTCGATAATAAAAAGAAAATATTTCATCTCCATTTTTCAGAAACAAACTGTTTTATTAGGTCCAGAATGATCACAAAAGAATGAATATTGGAAAGTGGTCTTTTTAATTCTGGAACTGGGTCGAGTGCATATTTGCTACCTAGGCACCCTTACTCAGTCTTAATTGACCCTATCCAGGCAGCAGCTGTATGGCTCAACAGCTGGGTATAAAATGTACAGATCAGAATTGTTTTACTGGAGCTCTGGAAAACACTGTTTGGATGAATATATAAATGTATCTGATCATTCCTACACTAGTTGACTGGAGCTTTACCTTTACTCACACATATAAAAGTCATAAGAAAGACATGTGCAGTCAGAAGAAATGTGATCATCAACATCTTTTGTTGTTGTTGTTGTTGATGATGTTGAACAATATATCACATTCATAATTCTGTGTCTGAGTAGTTTCAGTAGGTACATGACTACCAGATATACCCGTCCCAGCCCAACAGCAATCCGAAACCTTATGTCATGTGTCCAATAAAAATTGTCCCATAGTATTCAAACAAAGTTTTCAAACCGAGTGACAATGAAATACACTCAGTGACTTGGGGTGTTATATTCCTCTCCAAATTCTTACTAAGGAAAACAAGAAAGAGTCATTGAAATAACAGTAAAAGCCCACATTGTAGGCGACAGTGGGTTTGTGACAAGAGACATCTGTCATCAGCAGCCATGTAGATACAAGCCTGACTCACAGCACACACTTGGTGGAACAGTGGAGGGTGGCTGTATGTTGACACTGGTGGTCACCCACACTGACATCTGTACATGATGCAATGGATGACATTTCTATGTAAAACATGCAGTGTCAAGGTGTGCTGCTGCATCTTTGTATGTGTCAGTCTTTATATCTCCAGGTTTACCAACACTGGATCCATTCATGTTGTGGTGTGGTGGTTAGAGCGTCCGCCCGATCCTGAGAGCCGAAGGTCGCTGATCTGTTCGATCCCGACCGCGTCATACCAAAAGACGTTAAAATATGGTTCTTGTTGGTCCCTGCCTGGCGCTCAGCATTAATGGGTTCAACAAGGACTGGTCGGCTCGGAGTCAGTATAATGTGTTGAGTGGGGTATTCATGCTTCACTGCGGCATGGTATCTCAGTGAGCTAACACTATAAAACCAGCTTATGTCTGGGCTAGTACAAGCAGCCACACATACACACGCATGCACGTTGTCATATAAGCGAAATATTCTCAAGCACGACGTTAAACCCAATTTCACCTCACCTCACCTCACCTCACCTCACCTCACCTCACCTCACCTCACCTCACCTCCATTCATGTTGTTCATGCCATCATAAATTACCTGCCCTTGATTTTCGGGAACATTGATAACCAATCAAACATTGACATGAGGGAAAGGATATGGGAGGTATTTTGCATTACCTTGCAACCAGAGCCATCCCCAGTTTTGATGGATATGAAGTCATCCTTTCCATCCTTTCCATGTTTCAGGACTTTCTTTTGTGTTTCAGTCTGATTTTTAATGTTGAATTTTCACGAACTCAATCACAATCAGTGGAAACAGGCTGCCATGTTGTTGACATTGACAACCTAACATTGAGTTTGGTTTGTAACTCACATTCTGATTGGTATGTTAGACCTGCAAGTGTCGCAAATCCAATTGGCAAATGGAAATCCAGTGTGGGTAATTTGAGACTGCAAGAACCATAGGAATAGGGTTAGTGTAGGTTTACCAAAATGTGAGCCATGGAGATGTAGAGGGACAGCACTGATAGAGCAAGATAGTTATGAACCCATTGTACCTGCATTTTGTCTGTAGACAGGGTGTATTTATACATTCATATACCAGATCCATGGTTCATCAGTATAACCTTCTGTATACCCATCATGTGACTGGTGACACCCTCCATGTGAGTGGTGACACCCTCCTTGTGACTAGGTGACACCCTCCTTGTGACTGGTGACACCCTCCATGTGACTGGTGACTGGTGACACCCTCCACATCCTGTGACTGGTGACACCCTCCTTGTGACTGGTGACACCCTCCATGTGACTGGTGACACCCTCCATGTGACTGGTGACACCCTCCTTGTGACTGGTGACACCTCCTTGTGACTGGTGACACCCTCCTTGTGACTGGTGACACCCTCCTTGTGACTGGTGACACCTCCCTTGTGACTGGTGACACCTCCTTGTGACTGGTGACACCTCCTTGTGACTGGTGACACCTCCTTGTGACTGGTGACACCTCCTTGTGACTGGTGACACCCTCCTTGTGACTGGTGACACCTCCTTGTGACTGGTGACACCCTCCTTGTGACTGGTGACACCCTCCATGTGACCTCCATGTGACTGGTGACACCTCCTTGTGACTGGTGACACCTCCTTGTGACTGGTGACACCCTCCATGTGACTGGTGACACCCTCCTTGTGACTGGTGACACACCTCCATGTGACTGGTGACCCCTCCATGTGACTGGTGACACCCTCCCTGTGACTGGTGACACCTCCTCCTTCCTGTGACTGGTGACACCCTCCTTGTGACTGGTGACACCCTCCATGTGACTGGTGACTGGTGACACCTCCCTTGTGACTGGTGACACCTCCATGTGACTGGTGACACCCTCCATGACTGGTGACCCTCCTTGTGACTGGTGACACCTCCATGTGACTGGTGACACCCTGTGACTGGTGACACCCTCCCATCCCTTGTGACTGGTGACACCTCCTTCCACCCTCCATGTGACTGGTGACACCTCTCCTTGTGACTGGTGACACCCTCCTTGTGACTGGTGACCCTCCATGTGACTGGTGACACCCTCCTGTGAGTGACTGGTGACACCCTCCATGTGACTGGTGACACCCTCCATGTGACTGGTGACACCCTCCATGTGACTGGTGACACCTCCATGTGACTGGTGACACCCTCCTTGTGACTGGTGACACCCTCCATGTGACTGGTGACACCCTCCATGTGACTGGTGACACCCTCCTTGTGACTGGTGACACCCTCCATGTGACTGGTGACACCCTCCTTGTGACTGGTGACACCCTCCTTGTGACTGGTGACACCCTCCTGTGACTGGTGACACCCTTCCATGTGACTGGTGACCCCTCCTTGTGACTGGTGACACCCTCCTTGTGACTGGTGACACCCTCCATGTGACTGGTGACACCTCCTTGTGACTGGTGACACCCTCCTTGTGACTGGTGACACTCCTTGTGACTGGTGACACCTCCTTGTGACTGGTGACACCCTCCTTGTGACTGGCGGAACCCTCCTTGTGACTGGTGACCTGTAGCCATAGTTACAGACCACACCAAAACAGCTGTGTGATGTATGATGGTATCGAATGAAAAGGTGAAGTTCTTTGAAACTAGAACAAACAAAATACTTACAAAATGTACATACAAAGGACTATACACAATATATATTTGGGTGTCACTTTCCAAACTTTCTTGTTCCATATCTGGATGGTATCTGTCCTGAAAGACAAGCAAGGACAATGACTGTGTCAAATAGAGAAGGAACCAGTCAATCTATCTAGTCCCTTCTGTGTGTATTTGACATAATCACTATCTCCACTACTGTATGTATATCAAGTAATTTTGTTTTTCTCTCTATTTGAATTCCAGGTGAGAATGTTTCTCAACAACTACTAATTAGTACCATGAGGTGGAGTAGTCAAGTTACCCGGCAGATTGTGTTACACTGTACCATGATTGGGGGTATGTTGACGTGTGGGGAATTGTGTCTGCATTTCTGAAGAGGAAGGGACATAACTCTGGGAACAATTATTAATCAAATTCAAATTATATGTATCTCCATAGCAACCCAGCATCACCAACACATATGTTTTATTGTAATAACAATGTATAATGTTCAAATTTCAGAAAAACAATGGCTGAACATTTTAATTTTGAACCATAGTTCTAGCCCTTAGATGAAATAAAATTTGAGAACATTTTCCTTCTTAACCTCAACTGGAGACTGGAGTTTGAAGCAGAAAATGGTTTTGTAATTAATACCTCATATTTACACTGAATATTGATTTAGAGCTGATTGCATGGTACTTCCCTGTGATTATATTGGGCATTATAAAGAAGTCAGTTATCTCAAGAAGGGGAAAAGAAGGTAATGAATGGAACTAATACACTGAAAATTCATGAAATATTCTCTGGACTGTTTATATTGTTTGTTTGATCAGAATTAATATCAGTATTCCTAAGTCTTTAGATGTGAAATCTATCACTGTGCCAGCTGTCGAAGAAAGATTATCCACATATTGGAATAGACATCAATATCTGACTGAACAAGCTGGAGTCTCATTTAACACTCTCGTGCTGATCCACGCATGTATGCTCAGTAAACTGAGATTATGCAGCTCAATGTGCCACGTCAATGGCAGTATGAATGATTGTTTAATTAGACAATATTTTTATGAAAATCAGAATTGGCCTGAAAAGATTTCGAGCCTTTTTTATGAAGGGTTGGGTGTTTATTCTTTTTTATTTTAGAAAAAGGATTAAAGTGAAAAGTATTTATAAAGGGATTGAATGTAATCATCTTCAAGTAAAAATATTACACCATGTTTCATTGTATCTTGTCAATATCAGACATGACAGTGGTGAAATGGACATGCACCTTTGATGTGATACACTTGAATTGTATGCTGGTATAAAATGGTAGATTCTGCAGCTGTGAATGAAACAATATATTCCATACAAAAATGTTCAAAATTATCTTTGCATCTTTGAGTGTGTATCAAACCAAAATATCAACTTCAAGTTTTTCTGAAACAGAAAAAGTCTTGACTGCATACTCCCAAAGGAGTTGAAAATACGAACTTAACATACACTGATCTGTTAACTTGTGTAATAGTATATAAGATAAGTGGAGCATTTTATGGGGATGATGATGATGATGATGATGATGATGATGATGATTTGCACCTTCAATCTGTATATCAATTTCATAATCATCAGTATCTTTATTGGAAGTATAATAAAGGCTATCATCTATGTATTCAATATCTAATATCCTTGTAAATCATGATGCATGAATAATTGGCAGATTAACAGTTCCCCTACAGGTCCCACTTTATCTTGATTATTGTGTGTAAGAGAGTACCTTTCTTCCTTACTTTGAGAAACTGGGTGCTGTTCAACCTCCATTTGTTGACTAAATGGATTGATTGGCATGTGACCTTGCATACTCGTGAGTTCAGTTGCTAGGTGTTTTCATAATCAATAGACTTGGCACATGCTTCCATTATTTAGAACATGTTCTGTCAGTTGAACCATAAATTATGCAAGATACCAAATTTAGCTTTGTGAAATATTTGTTGTTCACAGTTGGTGCTCACTTAGTTTGCATGCAAACTGTTTTTATCCCCCGCCGCGCATTTAGAGCGAAGGGGGGGTTATAGTATTAGGCTCTGTCCGTCCGTACGAATTGGAATATCTTAAGAACCATTCTCTAGATTCTTTTCATATTTGGTACCATGGTTCATCACAGTATAAGAAAGGTCCAAGTCAGGTTTGGTGACCTTGACCTTCATTTCAAGGTCACAAGGGGACTTTAACGTATTACCTGCATGTTAAGCTATCTGAAGAACCGTTCACTGGATTTTCTTCATATTCAATACCAAAGCTTTATCTAGGGAAGGCAGGCCCAGTCGATTTTGGTGACCTTTACATAATTTTCAAGGTCATGGCGACACTTTGAAGATTTTAGCATGTAAACCTGCATGTTAAGCTATCTCAAGAACCGTATACTGGATTTTCTTCATATTTGAAAACAAGCTTTATCTAGGGAAGGTGCAGGGCCCTGTCAATTTTGGTGACCTTCACTTAATTTTCAAGGTCACAGAGACACTTTGAAGATTTCAGCATGTTAAATTGCATGTTAAGATAGTCAGCAAGATATCGCAAAAGATATTCACTCGATTTTCTTTATATTTGACACCAAGCTTCATCTAGGGAGGGCCCAGGGCCCAGTCAATTTTGGTGACCTTCACAAAATTTTCAGGGTCACGATGACACTTTGAAGATTTAAGCATGTTAACCTGAATTGTCAGCAAGATATTTCAAGAACGGTTCACTGGATTTTCTTCATAGACTTTCAAGACTTCCCTTGAATGTTTTTCAATAAGCAATTTCTTTAGTATTATTGTTGCATATTTCATACACTATGACATTCATGTCAAGGTCAAAGTCAGTCTTGAAAATATGTACGTGTTTGAACACCTAAAGAGCAAGGTATCAAGAGAGGTTGACTGGTCATATTTTTGTTGACATTTACCATAAACTTTCATTACTTTATAAGTTTGATTTGATAATTTGCGGCGGGGATTATGTCACCTTAGTGACAATGCTTGTTGCATTTTGTTTTAATTTGTGGGAAGTTAATGATAAAATGGCCACCAAAATATCGGCAATTATTGAGCTGGAGGAAAATAAGGTTTTTAGCTGACTTTGAAATACTTTGCCTTTATAAACTGTTGATGATTCAAATGCCTAAGCATGTGTATATAGACTATATATATTGGACAAAACTAGCACAGTTTTACCTGAGATTTTTCTTCTTTTTATGGTGCATTTATATTCTAGCTTAAATTTAAACTGGAATTACAATGAGCCTCAAATCTTGTCAGATCTTCAGATTCAAATGAATAAACACATTTAAGATATAGATTATGTCCACTTTTCACACTAATAATTTATTGTAAAAATGAATAAACTATGTTCAATCAATTTTACACATCCAATTGCAGGAACATAAAAATTAGTTTGGGAAATCGTGGGAAAATGCACAAATGCATGTTGATATTCTGCTCCAAAGCATAAACAGAATGGTGCAAGTTGTCCGTCAAGATTTGAGTTGACAGCTATAGGTGATTCAAGACTGAAATGTACACCTGTGAGACTGACAATAAGCTTGTATTCTACAGTAATAACAGGTAGCGACAGGTTGGTCAGGTCGGGACAGATTCTGACTTCTCAGTGTTATGACAGGGCTCAGATATTTACCCAGGATTCACCCTTTGTGGTGGGTGTTTGCCATGCTATGAAAGAATATGAATAACGGGTAAAGTGTGTGGCTAAGTGTTGTTATTCCGAGGGTTGTTTAGCCCACATTCAAAAGACGAAGTACCGGTTTGAGGTTGTGTTTGAAGTACTAGTGCAAGCTCAAACAAAGGAAGTACAATTTGGTTTCTTGGGAGAACATGTTTTCTTGTGTTTTAACCTCAAAATTGGACTGAAAAGTAAGTAATTTGTATGTAGAAATATTATTGATTATATTGTTAGGGTTGCTATAAGTTTGGACTGGTGTATTTTCTTCATAATTAAATGCTGATGGATATTGACTTTGGTCTGGAAACTTTCAATCTTACTGTGTCTGCAAATGTTAATTGTTTTCTTACTTAGGATTTTGTGAAATTTATGACATTTTACTTTACATTCTTTAAGAAATAGTATAGCTGTGCTGAACTTATTGTCTGTTGTTGATAACTGGAGGATAACTATTCAGCTAACGTATATTAAAGTCAATAGAAAAAGTATTTCTAGTCGTTTTGATTGAGTATCACAGTAGCTGAGGTTGTAGCAGTTGCCTCCCTTGTATAGGAGATTTACTCACTTCAAACTTCAAACATGGTAATGCTTTGTCAGTAAGTGGGTTTTAGTGCTGTGTACATTGTGTCTACAAAACTTTTCAGAAAAGTGAAATTGTTTTTAATGTATAACATTTTCTGTTGAATTGGTGCAATCTCTGATGATGTAGAACATATACAGTTTTCATTCTGATGAACCAACATGCAGTGATTTGCTTGTGCATATCCAACTGTATATATGTCCTGAAACTAATGTTCAGTTTAGTGAGGAATTGATTCACAGTAGACAGTGCTCATTCTGATTAATATTGTTTCTGTTCTTTCATTTGAACTGATTTTTCTGGTTTCTACAAAAATGATACAGTACATGAATGCATTGTGATAAATTGTAATGTTGTTTTCCCAGCCTTGATTAATAACCAATTAAATACAATATATGTGTACCTTATTAGGCATAGAATGGTCACAGTTTAGTGTGTGAACATGACAAAAATAACAAAGTGTCACTCACCTTTTTACTCAGGTCTGTGTAATGTCTTTTCTGTCAATAAAGTGATCAAGTTTAGTTTTAAGCCGCTTTTAGCAATATTCCAGCAATATCATGGCAGGGGACACTAGAAACGGGGTTCACACATTTTAGCCATGTGGGGAATCAAACCCGGGGTTTTGATGTTACAATTGAACGCTTTTACCTCTAGGCTGTGAAGATTACAATTACATATACCATTAAAATATGATTATGTGGTTGATTGAACAATTACTTTATATTGCACAGTTTTTTTAGTTAACAAGATCAACTTTTCAGTCAATGTCATTAGGATATTTTTGGCAACACTGGAATTTATTATGATTTAGCATTTTGATATTGTGTGACAAGCGTGAGTATGTTTTCGAAGAACACAAAATTTGCATTCTTTAGAAGATACAGTTGTGCAGTGATTTTTTAAATTCTCGCTGTATGGCGCCGGCGAACTATTTATTTGTACTTTGTTTTACAGAATTTTGTAATATTCTTACAATGTTGTACTTAATAAAAATGAAATTTAACATGTCCAAATTCCTTGAATTTATATCTCTCACCTGCACTCACCAGACACTTGAATGTCCCGATTTACCTGCCTTAACAGCTGCACAGCCGGATATGTCATATTGAAAGGGCATAAATCTTTATCACGCTACATCATTTCAAATTTTCAAAACCGTTCAGCATGTATTTCACATTTCACTGTGCACCCTCTTCTCAACAAAGCCTATTTCATGTTAATTTATTTAGGTTATTTAGGTTTTCTATACTACACGTCAGTAGAAGTAAAATATAAGAAAATAGGCATTTTAATTCTATTTTCATGTTGCTATTTTTCATGTCAGCGGATTTGTTAACCGACAAGTATGAAGTGAGTCAGCTAGGGGTACAGATATATATTAAACAGAAAGGTTTCATCAGATTAGACTTTTGCTCAGAGATAACCAGAACCTTGATATTGTCACAACAGACTTAGTACCCGTCTTCTCCATGTAGACACTCGTATGAACATTGTTCATGGTACAGTATCACTGACCAGACTTACATCAACATTAAGCTAATCTTCTTTCAGGTTTGTCTGCATGCTTATTTTTTCTTTGAGCACATGTTTAGTTTGCCTTCAAGAAACAAAATCTGTAGAAACAAAATATCATCACGCCCAGTAAGTTTGGCTAAGGGGTTTATAAAATAAATTTTAGTAGTCACATAATCAGCAAGTCGTGTGAGGTTGATTTATGTGTGTTAACATCAGACACATTAACTGCAGCAGACATCATGACAATTATTTTTTATTTCAATGTCTAGCTGTCAAGCTGGTTAGAGTGACAAGGCGTAAATTTTCTTGCAACTTAGGATCCCCAGCTGGTTCTGCAAGTTTTATTTCTTCGAGTCCTGCTTTTCATTTAACTAATAAGGGCTACTGGTTGTTTTCTTAGCAGAGTGGATGACACCCCACCCTTCCCCCTGCTTTGGCACCCCAGGGCATCACACCTCCTGACTTAATCCTGTGTTTTTCTTACATCACCGGTTGCTGATTTCACCTATTGTGTTGTACATTTCAAAACTAAAACTGACCTGCCTTACAAGTCACATGTATCTTTCACTTAGTCGACACTGAACAGGAAACTCAAGTCGGCTTGTATTTGTAAGATACTAAAGAGAGCTAGAGAATCCCGGGTGGTGAACTCAGCATGGCTGCTCAGTAGTGGATGACAAACATGTATATTGTGCAGCTCATTTACAAAGACATGCAACGTCTACACCGTGTCACTTTCAACAAGTGAACTTGGGCTTGTCAAGGGCTGTTGTGATCATCTGGTGGATGCAATTCGTAATTCGTAGAGACACTTGCTGAATACTTGGAAACAATCATGCATGACTCTGTGCTACATTTCAGATTTGGTGAGTAATCCACTTATTCTCTCTAAAAAGGTATTTTCTGATTATCAATATCTATTTCAAGTACATGTAGGTTAAAGTTGGGTAGACCAACAGATCTGTTCTGACATTGTCTTTAAACCATTAGGAAGGATCATCTCCTCCGTTCTTTGTCTTGAGTCTTGTTTGTTCTGAAATAGAAATTGTGAATGCGGAATTTTATAAAGTCATCACGACATAGCAAACATTTTAGTATCATCACTTTCAACAAAAGAAGGACTAAGTTTAGAATGCTATTTTAAGCTACGACAGTGAACAAAAACCTTTGTCTCCAAGTCAACTTGTAATTGAATATGTCATGGTTGACAACTCAAGAAATAAGTTTTGAGTTGACCTAGTTGAACAATTCAAATATCTCGTTCACAGTGCAGCAGGGTGACATTTCATATTTTCAAAACTAAAATATTCATAAAGCGAACCTTATTGTAATGAATTACTGATGAGGACACAGATGACTGATGGATTTCAACTTGTTCATCTATCCTTGTAAACACCTGTACTGAAATATGTTAGGCATCAGAAATACCGTTAACAGTTTTGTGACATTGTTCACAATGACTGGAGTAATGTGTATACCTCCCATGGAGTCTGTGAGCTCCCACTGGTTGGGCTGGGTCCACTGGTATTGGCTGGGTATATATATGTGGGTTGGGTACTATATACATGTAGCCTGGGATTAAGTGCAAGATGTGGACCTGATTAGGCCTTATGTATGGTTGACTGATGGATTATTGGCTGGTAATCACTTTGTCATTACCTTTCACTCTCATGTTATGTACCGGGCTGATAGTGTGATTAATTACATAACACTTCAATTTCGGGAGGTGTGCCATGGTGATAAGTGGTTTCAAGGCTGTAACCTGAATCTCCACACGACATGTTGGTGCACTCTTCAGTGTGAATTGTTGCTGGTGACTAACTGCTTGACTTACAGCTTGTCCACGCTGTCATATCAGTGTGTCAAACATCCCAGATATGTACATGAAATAGATTAGCAGAGACTAAGAACTGGCACAAGGTGTTGGGACTAATTATAGAGCATACTTCCCTCTCAGAGATAATTTGGAGTGACCGACATACAATCTGATGAGTTGTATGATACAGACAGGGTGGAAAGGACGTCAATTTCTGATACACACATCTCCGACTGTTGACAGTCGTTATTGATCAATATTTGAAACAAACAAAGAGCAGTTCTACCTGCATGGTTTTAGCACAGTGGAGCAGAACAAACTAACCTTGCCCATGGTGAAGTATTAGCCCAAGCAGAGTGCCTGGTCCTATTGAATTGTGGTCGAAGTTTGAATTGATCAATTATTTGACGACAATGAAGTGGCTCTGATCTCAACAGCTGGTGTGCCTACAGCTGGATACTACGGCAAAATATTAACGTGCAACTTTTATTGATCGGTTTGTTGTGCGACGCGCACACAGCTTTGCACCTTGGGAAATGCCTCGATGGGTTAGGCGCAGCAATGCAGCAAGCGGTGAGTACATACAAAAGCACACTGTGATACATTTCATAATGATTGAAACTTATGTGAAAGTGACAATGGTTGTTAGTGGGAAAGAAGGAAATTTGAATTGATTTCATGCCAATGATGTTGAGGTGCCCTGTCGTCACTGCCGGTCATGCTACAGGTAGATATACAGGTAGATTATACAGGTAGGGATGCTCCACATGACGGTAGGTGAAACTATCAGCATGAAATAGACAACGTTAACTGTACTTGTCATCACTGTTGATGGCTGCCAACCTGATGATATTGATCAGTCGGTCCTCCGATTCATGACCTGAATTGTCCAGGTCGTCACAGGTACAAACGGAATCACTGTCTTTGTGTGCAGATTTCCAACTGCCAGTTTGTCTCGAGTGTTTGAAATGATATAGGAGGCAGCTACCCTGCATTTTGAATACAAATTTACATATCTGAAACATTCAAGTGTTATCCCTGCATCATGGAAATTCAAATATCCAAGGCTTGAATTACTCTACCTGTAGTTTACTTGACGTAACTTCATATATTTCTGTCAATCAGGAAATTGATTGATGTAGATTTCTTGTTAACAGGGCTTGAGAAATAGGATTTTTCTGTTTACTCTGTTTCTTACAACTCTTGTGGTTCATGAAAACATAATATTTATGAATACATTAGTTTAGTCTGTATCATTGGAGTGAAGAATGGCTTGCAGAATCTGATTGATCAGCAATATTTACAGGTCAAAATCCAGCAATTGTCTATATGAGAATACCCATCAACATATACTCCCAAATAATCACATGAGGCTGTATTCTGTAATGTATACATACATAAGGTATAATGGAGGCGTCATTCTGGGAATTGCAACTGAAATATTACTGACATGACATAAGATTTTAACTGACTTGGTCAACCTTAGATAAATAACCAGTGAAGCATTTTGTATTTATACTCTATGTATACAATTCATACAATGTGGGTGTCATTCCGTATATACAATGTATACTTTGTATGCAGCAATCTGTATATACAATGTGTAGAATGTAGGTGTCACTCTTTATATACAATGTGTAGAATGTAGGTGTCACTGTTTGTATACAATGTGTAGAATGTAGGTGTCACTCTGTATATACAATGTGTAGAATGTAGGTGTCACTCTTTATTTACAATGTTGATTTCATTCTGTATATACAGTATATATATTGTGGGTGTCATTCTGCATATACAGTATATATATTGTGGGTGTCATTCTGCATATACAGTATATATATTGTGGGTGTCATTCTGTATATACAGTATATATATTGTGGGTGTCATTCTGTATTTACAGTGTATATATTGTAGGTGACACATAGTATATATAATGATTATAATGTTGGTGTCATTCTGTACATATGTAATGTAGGTGTCCACATAACTACATATGGGTGGGTGTATACAGTAATCTCATGTAACTGCAGTCACGCCCAGGTGAGTTACAGCCGGCAGATCCTGGAGTCCGGTGTATGCATCTCACACCTGTATGATTCATACAGGCGGGGCCACATGGCTACCACGGCATGAATGACAATCAGAACATGTAACATTTGTTGACTCTCATCGTCAAATCAACTCTAACACCGATGTCAGCTTCAGATGTCGAACATATCCTGTGTGATGAAACCAGAATGTCCCACGATACTGGTACTGTATAGTAGTTGATGCTTGTATTATATGATAGGTCGAGGTGACATTTAATATGCTGGTATTGGTATGTAATGTGCAGCTGTCATTTTACCCCAAGGCACAGGCTAGTTGGATGTATTTTTGTATCTGTTGTGGATAGTTTAGATGTCAGGTTATTTTATCTCGACTGAAAGTTCATTTGTGGTTTTACTACTATTGTCAGTGATGTGATCATGGGTATTAATACCCCCTGACAGTTGTAGTCATGCATACAAATACCCTGTCACAGTATGATATAGGATCATATTGCCGATGCAGTCCGGGTACATTCATGTCAGTAAGCCTGAAGATCACTCTCAATTTAGAAACCTTCGGAACATTTCAACTGTGTTAGAAAACAGATTATAAGGGGTAAGTTGATAGTAATCTTTCTTGATACATGTTGAAAATGTATATATCTTGATTTAAAGGGAGGAAAAAAAATGAAAGTGAGTCTTAATATAATGTTCAGTCCCTGAAAGGGATGAGAGATAAGTTGTCTTTCTTTTTGGATAAATGGCTGCATATTTACAGGCTGGAATATTGCTGACTTTAGTGTTAAAGATGATTTACATATTCCTGTATACGTTACTCAGGACTAGTTAATTTGGTGACAGTCACTCATAACTACACTATAATATGAAAGAACATAGGATATGAAATATACTGAACATTTCCTAAAGAGTCTGCTTTTCGGAGCGGTGGGGTAACCTAGTGGTTAAAGCATGTGCTTGTCATGCTGAAGACCCTGGTTTGAATTCCCCACATGGGTATGGTGTGTGTAGCCCATTTCTGGTGTCCCCCGCCGTGATATTGCTGGAATATTGCTACAAGTGGCGTATAACTAAACTCACTCACTCACTGATTAGTTCTCAATTTCAGTTCAGGGATGTGGGGTAGCCTTATGGTTAAAGCTCTGCTTGTCATGCAAGAAGGCCTGGGTTTAATTCCTAATATGGGTATCTTTGTGAGACCTGTTTTCGGTGTCCCTTGTCGTGATTTTCCTGGACAATTGCTGAAAGCAGCGTAAAACCATCCTCACTCACTCCAGTTTCAATTTAACGTCATTGCTGTTTTTGGACTGTGATATTTTATCTTTATGTCAGCGTGGTATCACTGAGTGTTACATATCAGCATGGTATCACTGAGTGTTACATATCAAATATCATTACTGATGGATATGGGACTTTAGATGACTTTATTGGGGACATCACTGATGACTTTATTGGCATGTGAGGGGACATCACTGATGACTTATTTACATCTGAGGCTCAGCCAAGGTCTGGACATGACTGAGGACATTACTGGGACGTCACTGAGAACTTTATTGGGGACATCACTGATGACTTTACTGGGACTTTATTGGGGACATCACTTTATTGATGACTTTATTGGGGATGTCACTGATGACTTTATTTATTGGGGACTTTAATGAAGACTTTACTAAAGTGACAGGCAACTCCAAATGCCAAATTTACAAGGAAATATTCTAATAACTTCAATTCTACAAAAGGAGGTAAACTTGTTTTCCTGTTTGAACACAATTGATTGAATGATTCAATATCATGATTCATGTACAAGAATGTAGGTTACTGGTCAGCAAGCTGTTACTCAGGTTGTGATTGTAATGCATGTTCAATACGTTTACCTCATTTAACCATTTATACGGGCAGGTTTGTGCATGCTCAGTAATACTCCCTGATGACAGGTAATCCAGTCAGGTATTTCAATGTTTAAATATCTAAGTCACATGACTGCATACTGATGTACAATTCATATCGCTGAAGTCTGTGTACATTTCATATCACTGCCTGGTTTTTTTGGGGTGGAGTACTGGTTTACTGTTTTCGCTGTCTGCATTTATTGCCAGATTTAGCTTCCTCTGGCAAGTTATTAAAACCATGCATGTTGTATGTGAAATAACAAACTATATACACATGCTTCAGATAATGCATGTACATAGATACTATTAATGTGTTTTGTTATCGGAAAAGGGCGGTAGGGTAGCCTTGTGGTTGAAGCGTTTCGCTCGTCACACCTAAGACCCAGGTTTCGATTCCCCACATGAGTGTAATGTGTGAAGCCTATTTCAGGTGTCCCTCACCATGATATTGCTGGAATATTGCTAAAAGTGGCATGAAATCTTACTCACTCTGATCATTATTAGTAATAACAACTGTATTATGTGAAGGTTTCGTGGACATTATACATATTTAATGTTCCTATCTTGATATTTAGTGTTTTGTATGTGGTCTGTTTGTTGTTTAATGCCCCTCTCTGTAATATTCCATATAATGATGGAGGTCAGTAAATAACTGAGTCCAGACAATCTAGTGATTGACGTCATGCACATCATTTGGGAAATCATGACATGTATGAGCTACATCAATGAGCCTGACCACCTAATTCTATTCACCTCTTACAACAAGCATGGGTTACCAATTCTAACCTGGATCTTCACAGGTTTTGTAGCATGGAAACTCACAAGTATAGTATTATTCTTATCAGATAATGTCATTGTGAAAACGTAACTCCACCACTCACTGAAGTTTGGAAACCGCAGATGAAAGCAATACCAGAGTGAACTGCATCATAGTTCAACAGATATTTTCTTTCACTTTGTAATTGACAATTTACTGTCATGCTCTTCTTAGCCTTGCTCCAAGGCTGTACTGAGTGCTAAGCCCATGCATGTATACATAGTAATTCTATCCTTTAAAGAGGCAAGTCTGGATAAGCAGACAGTACATTAATTAGTCCAAGGACCCCAGTCTGTTAGTTATTATTTTTCAGAAATTATCATTTAATGTATTAAGTTTTACCTGAGAGACTTGTGCAAATATATGCTCTTCTGAGCAGTAGGGAAACATTTTGACTGGTAGTTTGTGATGGAGTACAGAGATATCCTGAATTAGATCTAACGCACACTAGACTTGCAAAATCAGTTTGAGTTGGATTTAGTTTTATCGTCTGGTGTTTAGCAGACATTTTTGATAAGGGCTGAGAAGGTCAGCACTTATTTTGTTTATGTGAAACAGTGATCAGGTGCTAATGTGAGACAATGATCACAGAGGTGCAATAGTGAAACAATGGTCAGATGCTGATGTGAGAAAATGATTAGGTGCTAATTTTAGAGAGTGATCTGGTGTTTCCAAATTACACTAAGCTTACGGTAATTTCCCTACAGGATTATGGCTTGTTATCATTATCTTGCTGTTGTCCTGATTATAGCATTCCTACACTTCCCTCACGTCCATATCAGGAGGGACCTGGGACCAAGTGTTACAGGTGACAAAGTGTAGACACATACAGAGTGATATCAGTAGTCACGCGTGATGTGGTCCAGTTTATATACATATCACTGTCTGTCACGGAGGTTGTGGAGTACAGGAGGGACCTGGGACCAAGTGTTACAGGTGACACAGTGTAGACACATACAGAGTGATATCAGTAGTCACGCGTGATGTGGTCCTGTTTATATACATATCACTGTCTGTCACAGGGAGGTTGTGGAGTACAGGATGTATGTACATTTCAAATACACTTACAGGATTTTGTACATGAACAAGCGACTGTACATTAAGTCCATTTTTAGCAATATTTCAAACATAATAATGGGGACACAAGGCTTCATATTTTGTATATGTCGGGATTTGAACATCGGCCTTTTGCGTTACAAGGTGAACCTAGCTAGCCTACTGCACTGCCCCTTGTTAAAGAACCATTATTTGATATAAGTTTCCAGCCTATGAACTACATTATGAAGTCCCAATTCCTATGGTGACACGTAACATTGAGTTCTTGTTGGGATGGTTCCTGATGAGAGTTAATACACCAATAACTGTGTGTGATGTGGGGCTGAGCAAGTCAATACACCCACAGTAACAGCTGGGATCAAACCATGAACTAGGAAGGATTTATATACAATGTGTTTTAACACCTACCATGGTAAAGTTTCCAGATTTAACCTTGCATAAAATCAGTTCAGTTACCTGTAATATTATTTTGTCTATTAATTAAGTTTGTCTATTTTAGTTGAAATTCAGGTCAAAATATTATAAATTGTGTCCACTTAGAAAGATGAAAGGTCTGTTACCTTTAGGATTTAGCAAACAGGCATAAAATAGGTAGTTCACAAAACATGTTGGTGCTTATTGTGTCAAGGGAGACAACTGCAGCAGTACAGGGAGTGGTAGTTTTAAGAGTGGCACCACCTGTTAGGTAAACAAAGGGTAATGGAGGATTTTATGAGCACCTCCCTCTCTGGAGAAAGTACACTTGATTGCCTGCAGTCTTAATAGTATGTATAAACTGATGCCATGTCATCTACAAGGTGATCATTTGGTAGAATATAAGTTTGTCTGCAAGTGGACCTACTGAGCAGAATCAAGCTAGATGGCTCACCAGGTTCATTAACAACAAGGACTGTGTTGTTATACTTGAATGCAGTGTTATGCTGTTGAATGAGTGTTGTGCTGTTGTTGGTGGTTGAGTGTTGTGCTGTTGCTGTTGAATGAGTGTTTGCTGTTGCTGTAAAATGAGTATTTTGCTGTTGGAATTATGCTGTTAAAGATAAGTTCAGTGTTATTGAAGTTTTGTGAAGTGTTTTGCACTGCTAGGCGTGATTCAGTTTGAAACTTGATATCAAAATTGATTTCCGTTATCAACCAGTTACTAGGTTCTCTACAGGATGCAGCTGTGGTTCTTCATTAAAAAGGTCCTTTGTGTGAGATTGTGAAACCTTGCTCTGATAACCCAAGCTGATGTGGGGTTCCAGGCTAGTGAAAAACTGCAATTTGTTTAAAGCAAAACAGTCTCTTTTGTTGTCACTTCATATTGCCTTCATCTCAAGCCAGTTGCCATGACATCACTAGACACAGCTGAGGTAGTGTCAGACTGCTTATGTGATCATATATGAGTTAAGGATGTTGTATGGAAAATACTTTATTATAAACATTGACTTGATGAAGTCTTAAAACATCAGGGGAGGATGGAGAAGCTTCCAGTTCATTATCAGTTTATGTTAAATCCAGTGGTGGAGTGTGTTGGGTATTGCGTAAACGTTATCACTTCTGCCGTGACCTACCTGGTTGTGTGTTATTATATCCCAAGGATTCACATCATCCTTTAGTAACACCTGTGGTGTTGCCGTCTACGGATCAGGGGCATGAGTGACCAAGTCACCCTGGGCACAGCACAGCACAGTGATCGGTCCCATCCTGATAATATTTCTAGGTTTGTAAGCATCATACCTTTGCTTCTTGGACTTTTGACAGTTGTCAATGTCAGAGACCTGCATCCTTCACGCTTTCTTCACATGTCAACCTGAGATGCCTTCAAGTAGCTGTAACCAGTGTATGAAATAAGCCAAAACTCCAGCCAGGCATCAGGGCTGGTAACTTCAAAATGTTACCAGCTAAATTGATTTAACCAGACAAAATTGCGTAATTTTACTCAGATGTATGGAACATCAAAAAAAATTACCAGACCAACGGGCTGGCTTGCTGTAAATTTAGACGTCCATCAGAAATCTAGACCGTCTCGGGTGGTCGGACGGGCCTTATTTCATACACTGCTGTATCACTGTTCAAGGCAGTATCTCTGGAATATTGCAGAGCACAATAACAAACAACAAACAAACAACCTTCACTGGGACACGGGGGTAGTATTCTAGAAACTCAAAGCAAAAACTAAAAAGATTCATTATCTGACATTCTAGGTGGTAAGGGTAGACCTAATGGTGTTGAATTCTACAAATTAATGTACAGAGTTGCATTCCTTTGTCCCATCAGGATCTGCTTGTTGTGAGTTTGAATCCCATATTGGTCTATGCTTTCAGGGAGCTAATCTATATTGTAGATGTCTGACTTGTTCTTAGTTAACACATATACATACAATGAATTACAGCAATACCCTTCAGGGTCTGTAAAACCCAACCTACTCGTTCACCTCTTCCATATTATGAAGCATAGGTTTAATTTGATGACAATTTAGATCATTAACATAAATATGATCCATCAAATATGACTTGTATGCTGTCACCGTTATTACTAAGGTAAGTAACATTGTCAATCAAACTTATTTTTTTACAGGAACCTGTCTCCTGTTTTGACAGTCTTCTCAGTTCAAAGATATATCACCAGTGTTAGTCTATTAGTCGCGTCAATTTGTGTACATTTATACAGACATTCTCCCCTCATTTCTCAGTTTCCATTCATCCTTGACCTCTTGACCTTACTGATAGTAGCAGTGATCTGGCCCAGAGCCTGTGACCTCTGTCCCCCTCCTGGTCTGACTAGGCAGTGACCTGAGAGACTGGTGACCCCTGCTGCCCTGGAGGTGTGGATTTCAGGGTGTACTTGATGGTCATTGACAAGCGGCAAGATCCATGTCACACCTCATTGTGCAGGGTATCATATGATATTGACAACACTTAGACTGCAATCAGCGACCATGAACACAGACCTAAAGATTACAGCCAAGCTGGTTTGTTGTCAGAGACAAGTGCTGATAGAATATGTAAAGATTTAATGGTGACCAAAATGTCTGAGGTGCTTTTAAGCTACACTGATAAAGTCTAATTATACATGCTATTCTGTCACATCTAGTACCATCAAATGCTTGTTTCTGTCACCT
Source organism: Haliotis rubra (assembly GCF_003918875.1). NCBI lineage: Eukaryota > Metazoa > Mollusca > Gastropoda > Lepetellida > Haliotidae > Haliotis > Haliotis rubra. Next base: position 270,095 of record NW_025767454.1, on the reverse strand, counting down.
TTTATTATCCCCTTTGCACTTGAAAGTTTAAATTGGATTGTTTTTTAACTCATTTAAGTAACATTTTCAAGTATTAAAAATCTGAATGCTTCTGATCTATTCATTTGGAAAGTAACTGTAAAATAATTAAGGGGCTGGACTTTGATTGTATGACACTTTATATACAGGGAGATGGTTGAACATGACATAGTCTCCATGCAGCATCTTACATTGAGGGGGTTGTGGGGTAGGCGAGTGGTTCAAGCGTTCACTTGTTACACTAAACACCCAGGTTAATTCTCTACATAGGTACAATGTGTGAAGCCTATTACTGTGTCCTTGCCATGATATTGCTGGAATATTGTTGAAAGCAGCATAATACTAATCTCACCCACAATGAGATTATAGTCTTCATTGCTGTCATCTCAACATGCATCCTTGTGATCAGAGTCAGAACAGGAAAAACATCCATGTGTTTAACTAGCAGTAGGTCGCAGTTTACACTTGGATCTGATTACAATGCCATTGGACACCCTTGCATTTCAGATATGACATGCAGCTGAAATTGCAAATCCCCATAAATCGAACCTATCAGAATTTGGTCTAGATTGCTGTGAACTGAAATGCTAGGACTGAAATAAAAACAAACATCCTGTAAGGCATATAAATCACGAAGATAAACATATGTCCTGTCATATATTGCCATAATATTTTTATATTGGGGAACTTGTTATAAATGGTGTCGATAACTTTGTGGACATGTTTGTTTTTAAATAGATTTGTGAAATCCATGAAAACAAATTCATGTTAATGCAGATGAAGTGTTGTGCATCCATTAGTGCTACCTTATCAATGGAGTTTGAATCAGGTAATGAATACTTCTACATAATGGCATCAAGCATGCATAGCTGATGTAGTCAGTAAACCTTGTTCTGCAGCTCAGTCCATGGAGAATGATGTTATTACCAGAAGATGTTGAATATTGCATCCAAGACATGTTTAACAACCCCTTCCCTTTGTCCAACTTATCAATAATTCAGTCTGGAATGTAGAAACTGACTTATAAATAACAGCTATGTGGTGATGACAAAAGTAATGGAGACATTGTCAGCCATATTGCTTGTTGTCATTCAAATAATTTTGAACAAATAATAAAAATATTTTACCATGCCATCAGAATTACATATTTTTAATATAAAACCATGTTCTAATGTGATTAGCTTAGTTTAAACATAAAGCGTAAAGTCAGTGTTTACATCCAACAGATCTCTGTTGATTGCCTTCGTTCCACTATATCTTTTATGATTGTCTTCACCACTAATCAATAGAGAGTGCATTAGTTCATTTCTAGCTGATATAAAATAATGATCATTCTATGAAAATATTATATGAATTTTCACATGGGCTGCTGCATCAGCATACTGGATCTTTTCTAAATAAATCATGTTTAATTTACTCCCAATTTGTTTGACCTGCATACTCATCAGGATCTACTGACAAAATGTAAATCCTACCTGGTACCCAGTTGAAAACCTTACTAAAAATTTACATATATTTTCAGTACAATACTGTCCATATGCTATTATGAATATTCATGAGGGAGAAACCTAGAAACGACAGGTGCACTGTATATCAATAACTTAGTGTTTAGTTGCAGCAAGTCATCAATATCCTCCTGGTTATATTTGTCATCAGAGCGACCTGACGGTGTTTGAACAACGTCCTTCTTGACAGTGCTTGGGTTACAAACCCAGGGAGAATTTACAATATATCTCCTTATAGGTGTTCTTATCTTGGGGAGATCCGGCCAGCTTACATACCTAGGCAGTGAATAGAAGAGGGGTAACAGGTTTTGGGACAGTGCCAGAGTGTCTCCCTCTCTGTACAAATAATGTGAAATATAGATGTGCACGATAACGGGACACATGTTCACCGAAGGTTACACTCAGATGTGCACAGGCTTGGAGTGAAGCAGACAGGATTATTAGGCTCAGAATGTGGCAGCGTGGTAAGGTTTTCTTGTAATGAGTGTTGGAATTGTGTTGACATCTATTGGTTCAGTGTGTTGACATTCATTTATGCTATGTAGCAACTATTGACTTACATTTAAAGGATATATGAAATTGGCTTGTATTGACATGCTTACAACTCCCAGGAAGCAGTGGTTGGAATTTGAAACATTTCTTTGATTGTTTTTAATAAAAAGAGTTAATTTAATTATGCATATTTTACAAACAAGGATATGCAACTGTAGGACGTCTTATTAGGAAAATGCTGTATTGTATTGCAAATGGTTCTAATTAATAGTCCTCCATCGCTGTCATAATGATGTTGTCAAGACTGTTGAGTGACAGTATCATGTGTAACTAATGATTCCTGGTCTCTATTGGAACACGGAGTTATGATGTTATTTAACTTGAGGTTGAAGTATCGATGGATTAGCGCTGGAAGCCTGACTGTCTGTCTTGATTGCCATCATTGAACCATGTCTGTCTTGATTACCTTTGTTCCACCATGTCTCTGTTGATTACCTTTGTTCCACCATGTCTCTGTTGATTACCTTTGTTCCACCATGTCTCTGTTGATTACCTTTGTTCCACCATGTTTCTGTTGATTACCTTTGTTCCACCATATCTCTGTTGATTACCTTTGTTCCACCATGTTCTGTTGATTACCTTTGTTCCACCATGTTTCTGTTGATTACCTTTGTTCCACCATGTTTCTGTTGATTACCTTTGTTCCACCATATCTCTGTTGATTACCTTTGTTCCACCATGTTTCTGTTGATTACCTTTGTTCCACCATGTTTCTGTTGATTACCTTTGTTCCACCATGTTTCTGTTGATTACCTTTGTTCCACCATGTTTCCGTTGATTACCTTTGTTCCACCATGTTTCTGTTGATTACCTTCGTTCCACCATGTTTCTGTTGATTACCTTTGTTCCACCATGTCTCTGTTGATTACCTTCGTTCCACCATGTCTCTGTTGATTACCTTCGTTCCACCATATCTCTGTTGATTACCTTTGTTCCACCATGTCTCTGTTGATTACCTTCGTTCCACCATGTCTCTGTTGATTACCTTTGTTCCACCATATCTCTGTTGATTACCTTTGTTCCACCATATCTCTGTTGATTACCTTTGTTCCACCATGTTTCTGTTGATTACCTTTGTTCCACCATGTTTCCGTTGATTACCTTTGTTCCACCATGTTTCTGTTGATTACCTTCGTTCCACCATGTCTCTGTTGATTACCTTTGTTCCACCATGTCTCTGTTGATTACCTTCGTTCCACCATGTCTCTGTTGATTACCTTCGTTCCACCATATCTCTGTTGATTACCTTTGTTCCACCATGTCTCTGTTGATTACCTTTGTTCCACCATATCTCTGTAGATTACCTTTGTTCCACCATATCTCTGTTGATTGCCTTCATTCCACCATATCTTTGTAACTGTCAGTGATATGTGTTTCACCTGAAGCCATGTGTGTTGCTATTGTCTACATCACCCTTGGTGTTTATGTAAATACATGTAGATTTCTGCCTGTTTGGTAGACATGTCACTCAATAATATTATTTATCCTTGATGTATGTTGCACATAAATAACCTACACACTGCTTTAGATATCTTGGGATGATGGGGTAGCCTAGTGGTTAAAGTGTTTGCTTGTCACTCCTAAGATCCAGGTTCGATTTCCCACATGGGTATAATGTGTGAAGCCCATTTCTGGTGTCCCCTGCTGTGATACTGCTGGAATATTGCATAAAACCATACACTCACTTACTCGCTTTAGATATCTTAGGGGCAGAGGATTAGCTTAGTGGTTGCATTATTCGCTTATCACTCCAAAGACCCGGGTTCAATTCCCCTTTTGAGTACAATGTCTGAAGTCCATTTCTGGTTTCCCCAAATGTGATATTGCTGGAATATTGCTAAAAAAGGCATAAAATTTTACTCACTCCCACACTTTAGATATCACAATGTTACAAACGTATAAGGGTTTATTGTGGTCCTCAGGATGATATAGCATTGTACACCTTGTTTTAACACTGAATCCATTGTTCATGGGCTGTAAGGGATGTACACTAGTTATCTGCCTTAAACAAGGTAAATTGCATCGTCTCAGGAAGTGCGAGTTCCTAGAAATAAGTATATGTTAATGTTAATCCATGGTTTATGGGAAACTGACAATGCATGCCCCATGCCCTATCTGACTCAAAGTTGTTCTCAATCCTGTTTGGGTCCTGCCACACACCCCTAATGTGAAATGGACAAGACCTCAGCTGAACAAGACAAGTCCTGAACTGAAATAGACAAGTCCTATATTGAAATAGACAAGACATGTATTGAAACAGACAAGCTATAGCTGTTGATTCACCTTGTTAGAAACATCTATTCAGAAACACCTCTGTCTGTTCATCCCAAACCTCTTCAGCATGCGAGTATTCACAACTCATGTATAGCTCCCTCACAAACATGTCTAAAGAAGAGATGCTTTCACCTTTGATGTATGGGGGATGCAGGTGGTGTTTCATCTATACACACATTTATCTACAGTAGAACTGGGTGTGGCCGTCACTGCTGTGACAAGCTGAATGGAAAATGTCAGTTTTATACTCCTATGACATAGCTGTATATGCTGAGATATGACATCATCCAGCAAGTAATGCACATCCTCAAATCATAGCATTTCTTTCCTCTGATGGAAACGTCTACTTGAATTTGTTGTATTATGATTTATGTTATTTTTTAGGTGTCAAATGGTAATTATTTTTGGAGATGTCAGGGTTTTTGCTTTTCAAATTACTCAGGAAGATAAAGATGTCAGTTAGAGTTCATAGAATATGGTAAAATTATGTCAATAATTAAACTATGATCAATATGTAGCTATTTTCATATCCTGCTATTTCTAATTGTAGTTACAGGTAGATACACAATATGTATTCATCTACTCTAATTCAGTTTTCTTATTTTGAAGAAATATCATTATTAAAAGAACCTCTTTATTTGGCTTTACCTTCTTAGTATAAGCATGAGAAATTTGACAGAGCTCAGCATTTAGTTCTGTCACATGATTGGAACAGCTGGGTGACCTAGCCATCCAATTTTCTGCAGTTCGCAGTGCAGGGTTGCCTCCCTTGTGAACCTCAAACCCAGATTTGGCCTGAATATGGTTCAAGGTTTATTTATACCTGTACTTGTTTGTTGAGGTGGTAATTAAAAGTCTAAGACCTGCATCCCTTCAAGAATTCAACCCCTGGCTGGACAGTGTGATATAACCAGACTACTGTACAGATGGACATGAAACTCGCTCAAGTTTGTAATTGGGGCAGTTGGTAGTGCCAAGATTAGTAAGTTGAAATCATTCTTGACATCCCCCACCTGGCACACTGATTCAAGCAGCATAAAATCCTACTGACCTTTGATGACTAATGTTCAAAGTATTTAACCACCACAACACAAACATATGACATATGAATGAACCGTACCACTCAAATATTTATTTCGTCAAGCTTGTGGGCACTTCAAAAGCCACATTGTGTTTGGCATGGGCAACTCGTCATGGACTTGATGCTGTTATTCTCCCATAGAAATCTTACAAAGGAGGCCACAATTAGTCCTATGTATCAGTTGTACCTATATATACATTTACCTCTGGCATGCCGGACGGTTCAGTATACTCTACTGTTTAAGGGCCCTTGATGGTAGAGATTAACTGGACTATTGAGAGGTTGAAGATATGAAGGTTCTGATTACACGGTTTATATTTCTGATTATGGTTTTGATTCTGTGTTGAGTCTGTTATGACAGCCGTTCCTTGTTCCACTTGATGTTTGTGTAGTTCAGATTGAGTTGGTGTATCTGTCGACCTTCCATGGAACCTGATAAAGGAGGACTATAAAGTATTTAAAAGTTGATTGTTTATGTTGATCAGCTACTGAGATAATTGTTAGTGTAATGATAATGTTTACAAATTTAAAGAAAGTTCTGAAAGAGCTGTATTGCAAGGTTCAGTGTTAATTGTTTTGTGCTTGTCTGCACGATGCTCCTGGGTTTCCTACACGTGAAGGTCCGGGTTAGAATGAACCTTCAGTAACCCATGCTTGTCTCCCCGTGAAGGCCCGGGTTAGAATGAACCTTCAGTAACCCATGCTTGTCTCCCCGTGAAGGTCCGGGTTAGAATGAACCTTCAGTAACCCATGCTTGTCTCCCCGTGAAGGTCCGGGTTAGAATGAACCTTCAGTAACCCATGCTTGTCTCCCCGTGAAGGTCCGGGTTAGAATGAACCTTCAGTAACCCATGCTTGTCTCCCCGCGTGAAGGTCCGGGTTAGAATGAACCTTCAGTAACCCATGCTTGTCTCCCCATGCGTGAAGGTCCGGGTTAGAATGAACATTCAGTAACCCATGCTTGTCTCCCCAGGTTAGAATGAAGGTCCGGGTTAGAGAATGAACATTCAGTAACCCATGCTTGTCTCCCCGTGAAGGTCCGGGTTAGAATGAACATTCAGTAACCCATGCTTGTCTCCCCGTGAAGGTCCGGGTTAGAATGAACCTTCAGTAACCCATGCTTGTCTACCCGTGAAGGTCCGGGTTAGAATGAACCTTCAGTAACCCATGCTTGTCTACCTGTGAAGGTCCGGGTTAGAATGAACCTTCAGTAACCCATGCTTGTCTCCCGTGAAGGTCCGGGTTAGAATGAACCTTCAGTAACCCATGCTTGTCTCCCCGTGAAGGTCCGGGTTAGAATGAACCTTCAGTAACCCATGCTTGTCTCCCCGTGAAGGTCCGGGTTAGAATGAACCTTCAGTAACCCATGCTTGTCTCCCCGTGAAGGTCCGGGTTAGAATGAACATTCAGTAACCCATGCTTGTCTCCCGTGAAGGTCCGGGTTAGAATGAACCTTCAGTAACCCATGCTTGTCTCCCGTGAAGGTCCGGGTTAGAATGAACATTCAGTAACCCATGCTTGTCTCCCCATGCTTGAAGGTCCGGGTTAGAATGAACCTTCAGTAACCCATGCTTGTCTCCCCGTGAAGGTCCGGGTTAGAATGAACCTTCAGTAACCCATGCTTGTCTCCCCGTGAAGGTCCGGGTTAGAATGAACCTTCAGTAACCCATGCTTGTCTCCCCGTGAAGGTCCGGGTTAGAATGAACCTTCAGTAACCCATGCTTGTCTCCCGTGAAGGTCCGGGTTAGAATGAACCTTCAGTAACCCATGCTTGTCTCCCCGTGAAGGTCCGGGTTAGAATGAACCTTCAGTAACCCATGCTTGTCTCCCCGTGAAGGTCCGGGTTAGAATGAACCTTCAGTAACCCATGCTTGTCGTAAGAGGCTACTAATGGGATTGGGTGATCAGGCTCGCTGACTTGGTTGACACATGTCATCGGTTCCCAATTGCGCAGATTGATGCTCATGTTGTTGATCACTGGATTGTCTGGTCCAGACTCGATTATTTACAGACCGCTGCCATATAGCTGGAATATTGCTGAGTGCGGTGTAAAACTCAACTCACTCACTCACTCCTGGGTTTCCAAGTGGTAAACTTCTGAAATCCACATCACTTAGTGTTCTCCAACAGCTGACATGCTGGCATATAACAAAGCTATGTTAAAACCGTCTCATTTAAAATCAAAATAGTTTTGACACTTTTGTATGCAAAGCCCAGTGTAGACGTATGTATCAGACCTAAACAGAATTGTCTGTACTAATGAATAGTTGATATACTTGTGATGTGGGATATTAGGCATATTGTTGACTGTAGTGTGTGTATGTAAGGAAATGGATGGGTTTAAATGAATTAAAACAATAAAATGAAAAATAACAATGAAACATGCTGCATGAAGTGTATGTTTCTTTAAATGACATGTCTACCCCTATCAATTTAATTTGAAGTATTTTTACTGAATTGTAGACACAAACTCAAGGAAAGAAAGAAAACACTCTTAAATGTATAACACATTTGAAAAATTAAACACCTTCACTGATTTCACTGAAGGTTATACTTAGTTGAGAAATATTGTTGTTATCAACTTTTTTATAGCAGAAAGTTTTTGGTGTAAAATTTAAATGCTTTTTTTTACAACAATAATTTGCTCAGGAAGCCTTTTTTGCCAAGTATGAATTTAATATTCCTGAAAACAGACATCAGACTCTTTTCCTTTGTTATTCCTGCTATGAGTGTTGTGGGTTTGACATTATGGATTTAGGTTATCACTGAATTTTCGAATTTAGATGATATTGAATCAACTGCAGGGTATTTGGAACTCAAATTTGGTTTAATTTAGCATTATTTAACTTTTAGTCCCTGCCAGTCACCTTACAAGCAGAATGTTTGTCTCCATGTGTCCTCCATTGACACAGAGACAGAGAATTTGTCTGACCAGCTAAAGTGGACGATCTAAATTGACACAGAAATGTTTTCACAGCTCCATTTCTGTTGACAAACAACCGTGACAAAAATAAGCTGGTGAAACAACCCCCAACTGATGCATTGTTGCAGAGCATTCAGGGCCAAGCCCCTTCTGTGGCTGAACGGCTGATTGCATTTTAAGGACTTGTAATTTAACGACAGTGTTATTCCATAGTTTCGCATTCCTCCCCTTCTCTACCATGACCCCCTCTACAAGTATATCCAGGCATTGTTTTCCTTCCTTCGAGTTGCTGGGTAAAAGTCACTCTCCCGTCTGATTGGCAAACTCAGGGACAGTCGTGCTTGCTCGCTGGCCCATGAGCGGCAAGTTGTGAAACGGCATAGCAGGTAGATAACTAGAAGAGGACGCAGCGACATTAATGGCAAACAGGTGACGGTTTGTCAAGGAGTTTCATGTAGGGAATAACACACTGAATGCAAGCCACTGCCAAAATGGAGACATTCTCTTCACAAGCTGTTCTCATCCTGAAGCCAGTTACTGCAATTCCCCACGGTGAGTCATTGATAAGCTACCTTTATTGTAGAATCAGCCTACCCTTTGTGGTCTGGTCGCACCTCCTTCTAAGTTGGCCTACCTTTGTTAATTAATCAGCTGTTGAATTATTCACAGGACCACATGTCCACTCGACATTCTTACCCTGTGGTCTAAGCTAGAACCAGTAACTACTTGTTACTGACAACCAGTCGGCCTTGTCTTTCACTTATATGTAAGAAGATTCACCATGCCCAGCTGGTAGGGATTTCATCATGTAGGAAATTGATGATTTTCTTCTCATATTGGTATTGTAAGTATCATTTATCAGATGGTTGAAGGAATACTTTGTTGACAAGCATTGTCAGTGTTTTTTTAACCAAGGTAGGGCATATTTTGTCTGTTTCAAAACAATTTACTTATTCAACAGTTTGAATGAACTGAATGGAAAGGTTTGAGATTTGTCTTACCAAGGTGGAAAACTATGTGTATTTGTGAGAATCTTTTCAAGCAAGGCTATCAGTCATACATGACAGTTTATTCATGATTTATGGCCTTCAGGGGCCATGTACATTTCATATTATGTGAAGGCTGGCATGCATGTCATTATCAAATCCTCCTGGTGTCACGGTAACACAGTAAACATTCCCTTGAAATCCATCACTATCAAAACAGCAATCAAATCAAATCTTAAAAACAATTGTTCATTTTCCTGCCAACAAACACAACAACATATGATGTCAATATCATAATTGCTCGTGTCTCTTCAATCAAATGTGTTACAAGTTGCACTTGACCTGGCTGGTAAATGGTCAAGTCCTTCAATCGGTTGAAACTTGGATTGTTCAGCTTCAAAGTTTGTTCCAGGGTCAAACAAATAACTGTTGAGAAATATTTAGTTTTGAACGTTAGCTCTTCTGTATTTGCAAATTAAACAAGACATGCATCAGGGCTGCGGAGGTGTTATCAGCTGATCATGCAATCATGGTCAGTTTCGTCTTTCTGGAGCTGCAACACCCAGTAGAATATGTGGAACCATTGCTGCAGATATGATAGTGTGAAGTGTATTTCAAAATTTTAAAATTATAACACCAGTAATTAAAACTATTCAACCATGCTGCATGAATTTTGAAGAATTCCAGCTTATGTTTTGGGTTATATTTACAACTTAATAATAACAGGTTTTAGCTTAAAGGTCAATGGATTCTGAGGAGTGTGGGTAATAAAATACAATAAGAAGATGTTGTTTATTTACATCAATAGCATATTTTGCCAATCATGTTTATAGTTGTTATTTAATTTTATATATATAATTACTTATTTTAGACATGGAATCTCATTATACCAAAATGATTTGGTAGGGCACTTGATCTTCAAAATGATATTACATGGAACAATGATTCAATTATATTCAGTCAGACTGCTTTGAGATTTTCTTACTGACATTTATACTACTTTCACAGTTATTTCATTAGTGATGTGGGAATCTAGAAACTTGTTGATGACAGTTTATATTCATTTGAAGAAATGGCTGTGTTAACTAAGTCAAAATCAGCTGACGATACTACCACTGAAACTGACATAGTTTTCCCTCTTTCCTTTAGTGTGTCAGAAGGGTGATACAAGGCTAAGAGGTTTAGCCTTTGTTTCTTCACGTCAATAGCTTGTTGATTTCAAAGGAAGGACAGGCAGGGTAACAGACAGGTGCTAAGTGACGTGTCATCGACAGCCACAGCGCAAGGCTTTATGGAGAGTCTTGCACAAATGTCAGAGTCTTGCTAGAGCTCACCTGACAAAGACGCGATCATCTGACTGCACGATAGGAATTGATTATTGATCCTGAGTGTAATTATCGCATAAATGCTACCGGTATTATCAATTGATGCATATTGACTTCTTGTCAGCCTTGCTAATGGTGTTGATGGATCTCACATAGCATCATCAACGATTTCTTCCTTAAGTTAATTCATGTCTAAACAAGTTTATGAGTACAAAGAAACTCAAGATAATTAAAGTAAAGATAAAATCTAAACTCATTGTCTGTGTGCTTAATACTCTCTACCCTCTATGCAACTTTATAAAGGTGTGCAAAATTCATGAAGTTATGGTGAGATGTGTTTTATCACTCGTAATTTGCCTTTTATGCTCAGCAGAATCTGTTTCGATAGATAATGCAGACTCTTTTATCATTGGTGTTTATATTTACCTTGTGTGCAGATGTTAAATATTAGTTTTATGTGAGTCAACTGTGAAAACAAGTGCTGAAAACCTCGCCTCTTTATCATGATTAAGTCTCCAAGTAGTTGATATTAACACTATATCAGATACAGTAAACATCCCAATTTGTCTTCCTGAAAATACCCATCCTGAGGCAGATTCTAGCCTAAAGACATTGCCCATTAGAGAGCTGGTGTGCTAATCCTGGACTGTTTGTTGAATAAGAAGACTGGCCCCGGGATAAATCCATCAAAAGACCATAAAAGTAGGTGTAGTCAGATGAACAGCCCCTGCACACTGCAAGAATGTCGTAACAATACATTAACAAGCGTCATCACAGTTATCAGCTTCTTGGTTGGTGAGGAGGCTATGTATATAGATCCTCCTTCACAGCTTTCTGTTTATGAGCATTTAACCTGTTTGTACTCAGGGAATATATCTGGTAATGTGTCTGCACTTGTGTTGAAGTCAGTTACGTTTGTTGAAAGGTGATCAAATATGATGGAAACATATAAGGATCTTGTATTACATGTCAACAGTTGTGTCACCATAGCACTGAGGTAGATATCACTACAGATTCACCATTGAGCCTTAAAGATAAGGGTCCTGTCCCACAAAGGGTTTAGCTTTAGGACAATGATAAGTCTGTGTGAAGGATGTATGCCCATTTATACAAGTTCCCGGACACTGGTGCCTTGTGTGGAGACATGATTGTAATGGGTCATTATTAATTGTTAGACTATTAATTGGTTATACATTGTTTATAATAAATGTGTTCATAAAGTATATATTCAACTTCTTCAAAGACAGCAATGTAATTAGTAGAATGCTTTCATGTTATATGACTGATATATGTTATAATATTTTAGTTAATGAGACAAAGTAAGTGGATCTCCTTTGATATGCTGTATATTACGGTAGATAAGCCGAATTTTGAAGACCAAAAAAAGCAGTCTGTAGAAGGGAGTCGGCTTATCTATGGGTTTGACTTTTTGTCAAACATTTTATCTGGTGACCAGCAGTAAGAAAACGACATCGTATCATTTCGCGTGAACGAACAAGAGAAAATGACTTTGTCAGTGAAGACGTCAAATTTGCAATAAGCGCTTATGGTTCATTTGAGATATTGTCTTTGTGAAAACCTTTAACTTTTTAACTAGCTACGTTGACCTTGTGTGTCAGTATCAACTTCATGAAACAAACTGCAATATTCTTTGTAATTGCACACATGTCATCGGTTCCCAATGGCGCAGATCGATGCTCATGTTGTTGATCACTGGATTGTCTGGTCCAGACTCGATTATTTACAGACCGCCGCCATATAGCTGGAATATTGCTGAGTGCAGCATAAAACTAAACTCACTCACTCACTCACTCTTTGTAATTGCTGTGTGATATATGTTGTACATTGCCCTATAATATCTTGTACATTGCACTACATATACTGGTGATTGTCAGCTTGAAACAAGCAAGATCACCTTGACATGCAGTAACACAGAGTAGACCCAGTGAGTGACATACAGAGGCTGACATATACGTGACTGAGGACACATGCTAGTCATGTACGACTGTGACAAGCGTACCACCAGGCCGGCAATATACACTGCTCATATATAACCTTTCCTCATCAACTTCAGAGAACAACTGTTTTTCTGTCAGGACTGATGTGAAATGTATACAAATGTCTTCAGCGCCTTGTATGCTGAAAGAAATGTATTTTCACAAATTACCAGTTTAAATATAATTTTATGAACACACATGCATGGACAAATAATTCCAAATGTCCTTAAAAGGGATGTTCTGCTCTGCAGTCTAATGTCCAGGTTGCCATTGTCCAAATCAACCTTAGTGCTCTGACTGTTGTAAGTTGGTGTTAAGGTATGAGAGTTACAGTGACCTTAGCTCCAAGATAAATTCATACAACGGCACCCTGGTCTTTGTTATTGTGTCTGATGAGAAATGGAGACATTCTGCTAAATGCATCTATGTAATGTAATTTGAATTATAAGAAACCATTCTGGATTTTGAAAGTTAGATAGTCTAGCACCCCTTTAAGGTAATTAAGATTTATAATTGATGGACTGAAAGGTTCATGTAAAAGATTATGCATGTTAGTCACTGAAAAACTATGAAAATATTTAGGTGTTATTCTATGTAAAGATTTCACCGTAAGAATTAACATCATGTCAGTAAGACATCTCTCATAACATGTCTTATATAAACAGCTTATAGGGGATAAGTTATTCCAACTATTTAGATCCTTAAGTTTACAAGTTTCAGTGTGTATGGAAACTTGAACTGAAATTTCAAGTTATGGAGGCTGAGTTTGCTCACATAACAGCGTTGATATCAACAAATAGCGTCATTAATAAATGTGGTGTATATTTTGTATATAATCGTGACAGCTACTCATATTCCGATGATTGATGCTGTGTAAGTTGGGTCCTGGTAAGGACTGTTATGTCATCTGTGCTACATATGAATCAGAGATTACATTTGAAGAAGCTACATTCAAATTTACTGCCGTATTTAAATCATTCCTCCAGAGACTGTCTGGCCTTTGATCCTGATGACAAAGCCAACACTAGTGATGATGAGTCTTGCGTTACATGTTTAGTGATGTCCTTGACTCCACAGTAAATCCATCAAGACGATATAGTCTCATTATCGTGTAAATGCAATGGCGATTCAGTAATGTTCCTGTCAAAACTTTCCTAGAAGATCCATACAACTAGTTTCAGCATAGTTATATTGTTGATATAATAAGAGCAACAGAAGGCTTTCAATAGTCATGAGAAATGTCTGCTAAAGTAGGCATTTGAATATTTGTGACAATATCATGAGCATATGTTAATGAATCAGTACCAACTAGTGATGATAGCAGGTGTTTGTGGAAAGATAAGCATATCCTTCCCCCGCTGGTGATCTCCATCACAAACACATGCAGTGGCATGTCAATTGTTCCCCTATAACAACATGGAACATATTGACTTCGACTGAACAGGATATTGCATCAGATTTTTGTCACCGTTGAAGACGTTAAATTTGAAGACGTCCTTCATGGTCTAACATAAACTGTTTAGAATGCCAAAGGGAGGCCTTGATTAAAGAAATGTCTTCATAATCAAAGACTCTGTTTTCAGACCAAACACAAACATAAACAAAATAGAATAAATATGTTTTCACTTTCATGTGATTCATAAACACATGATCATGATATAGTCAGGATTGTACAATTAATTCTTATGGCTCTGGAAAGGGTTTGTCGCATCTATTATCACAAGCTTTGAGGCAATTTGAAAAATAGTATCTGAATGCCTGACTAATGTAATAGTTTTAGAAACATTACAGTGGATAATAGTACAGCCTATCTGGTCCAGTGTTGGACGCAGTATCAGAATAGTGATCATTCCTCCTGTAATGGTTCGACATTCATGCCTTGGCAACCAGTATTTCAACAAATGTTTGCAAAGTCAGCGAGATGTCCACAGACTCTGTCATGACAGGTGTTGGATTGACATTCAACAAAACTAGAATTTACTCATGAACGGAAACAATTAATTCCATTAACTCTCTTTGCAGTAGCATGATAATGGTTGAGGTTTGATTTCTGTACATTTATGTCAGGTAGCATTTTGTACCTGGTCGATTAATAGATTTGGCCATTGTTGGTTTCACCTGAGTCCTGACATTCAGAGGTCAGCTAAGGTTGTGTCCAGTTGTACGTGTGTGAGAGGGGCTACTGCTGTGGTCAGTGAACAAGGACCCATGCCTAGAACATTATTTCATCGGTCACAGAATCAACATTTTACCGCTGTAGTTTCCATGCTCAATGACTGACTAAAGAAAATATACATTATTGTATCCAATTACTGACTCTTGGCAAGAAATGAAAAAACAAAGATGAAAAGGTTTCAGAGAAATGTGCTGCTGATCATAACATACTATACTATTCACACTTTGAATCATGGAATCAACAGAAAACTATGATGTGGGGTCAAATTTGGTTTAAATATCTAAGCTTTTTGTAAGCATGGATCCTAGGTTTCAGTTTGTCATTTCGTCTTGTGGATCCCATACCTGCTATTGACAGGTGTTGTGTACTTGTCAATGACTCGTTCCATGATTTACAAAATGGTTGATTGGTGCCATGAAAACCATTTTTATGGTAACTCGTGTATCAAGTGCATAAGGTTAGATTAAAGTGACTGTTTGCCTAAAGAGGGGTTACCATATTATTATTTATCCAGTTTTAAATGGATACAGTTTCAAATTATAAATCTACATTTAAGTAACGTTGTGAATTTTTGTGATCCTTAGCAAAGTGTGAGTATTATATCTGCAGTGTACTTGCCTTAGGAAGGAACATATACCCATAGGTGCAATGGCCCTTCTTAAGTGAAAGTTTCTGAATAGACTTCAGATATTGAAGGAATTTGCATTCATTATCATATGAATGTAAACAATTTCAGTCTCCAGATTTATGTGAAATCACTTTCAGTTTTCTGATGCATAATGTATTTCCACAGACAATGTTCAACCTGCACATTACACCATTTGCATATATATTCCTGCAGCAAATATGCCCTGAATCCCTCCATAATGTATACCCAGGAGCCATTAATCATGATCAAATGGTTATAGAGCAGGATACATGAGTTTGATCAGATCACGGAGCAGTGAGAGCCTACAAGCAATGTGTGTGAGCAAGATATGACAGGTGCTTGAAGCATGAGTGATTGGGATGATCTCCTAGTGTAGTATCTGGTATTGTATACTGACCTATAGGCTGGTACTGATGGGCTGATGTGTCACACCTTCTCCAGGTCCCAACTTGGAGATTACCAACTTGGAGATAATGGATGCTTGCTGAGTGCAAATTGAAATAAGCTGTGGGAGAGAATTTCATGGGAAACATTAAATGTGTATTTCAGTTGTTATTGGAGTGAGTGAGTGAGTTTAGTTTTACGCCACACTCAGCAATATTCCAGCTATATGGCAGCGGTCTGTAAATAATCGAGTCAGGACCAGACAATCCAGTGATCAACAGCATGAGCATTGATCTGTGCAATTGGGAACCGATGACATGTGTCAACCAAGTCAGTGAGCCTGACCATCCAATCCCGTCAGTCGCCTCTTACGACAAGCATGGGTTACTGTAGATCAGTTCTAACCCGGATCTTCACAGGTCAGTTGTTATTGGAACATAGTTTTATGCTTTAAGATAATGTATGATCACATACTTATATTGAGAGCAAATTGAACTGTAAGTATCTTAACTGAAATAAAAAAATAGTGGAATTTCAAGAAAATAATATTTTTACATTAGAATTTTCCAAAAAGATAGTGTTTCTTTTTCTGTGATGAAGTGGATGGATAAACTGAGGCTTGTGGACACTTCAAGGGTAACATTTGGCAAGACACTGGTTCAATAAAGGGAGGTCACATATCCCAGAGTAGACATCTAGAAGTTACATTTATAAACACTACAATTTAACATACTAGAAGAAAATACTTTGGAATCTTTGTAATTAGTGTTTCTTCGTATGACAAACACATTCAAACACATAACACAGTTGCACATATCATTGGTAGTGTTCTTAAAACTAAAGGGTAATATTCGAGGAGAAATGAAAATACTACCATTGCCTAAATAAACATTTAGTTCCTTGTAAAGAAGAATGCTAAAAAAATAACTGTGTAAGAAAATGAATGAAAGTAATCTACCAATGCTACCATCTAATTCTGTTTTCTTGAAAAGCATGGCAGTAAAACATGTTTTATCTGGAATACTTTTAGTTGAACTATGACCTTTTAGCCCAGAATATCTTTATATATCTTTATATATGTCAGTTTGATATGAGTGTAAATATTTGTCTGGTATACAGTGTTGTGTGTGTAGAAATACTGCTTAAAACTAGATCTATCATGGTCAAGTTGTGTAGAAACATTAAATATAACCATTGTAGTTTTGTGTTATTTACAAGAAAAACAAAATGATAAAGTATTTTAAAGTTATGTATGTTATTTAAAAAATACCAGATTGTAAACATGTGGGACATCATTTGAAAGAGTATGAAAAAATGCTTTCAAATAAATACCCAGTTTGATGATATAAAAATATTAATATTTTCTCCCCCAAAAAAGAAGAAGAATGAATACAACATACGGTTCATTTTAAATTCAGTGATGAAATACAACTTCCATCTAAACTGACATTTTGTGAAAAACATGAAAATCTGTAAATTAAATTTGGTCACATTTCACCTGTGATGACTGAGCTCAGGTAAAACTAGCCAGTAGTACCACCTCCTTGATGCAGGGAATCCAAAGCATGTTTTGAGGGATCCCAGAAATGTTTACAGTTGTTAGACCAAGTACATAGACAGGGGGTAGTCGACTTTAACAACGCTTTACTCCACATGACTCAGTGTAAGGGAGGGATTTTGCATTAATGGTTTTTCAGGGATTTAATTGACGTTTGACAGGTGAGGAGCTGAACAAGGTCACCATGACATCAAAGTTAAGAAGTTTAAATGGCTTTTAAGAATTTTGTTGATTTAAAGAGGATGGATGTGTTTTGTTTCTTTGGGAATGGGTTCATTCAAACTTCTCAGCAATTTTAAGCCGAAAATAGAAAGATGCTGTCAGACTTTTGTCTTGAAGCATTTTTGTTTAGTTTAATTGTTAGGTAAATAATGTTTGCTCATGTTTTTAGAACATGACACCCATTTAGCACAAGCTGAATAGAGCCGACATCTTGAAAAATATCCTGTTTTAGCATTGAGTTTTTATTTAATGTCATATGAAAATAAAAATGACACAAGTCTACCATAAATCTTTTTATGAGTTCTACTGAAGCCCTGAATGTTCTAATCTTAATGAGACGACTTTCAGCAAGAATTTTGATGCTGTTTGAAATCTTCAAAATTTTGAAAACCATAAAAGGCCCTTAATCAGGAGAGTTTAAATACTTACAAAAATATCTGAAGTAAGCTTCTTTCTCTTCAGTGTATGACTGTAATTTGTATAATTTATGTAAAATCCTACCAAAGCAGATGGGTTTTTGTAAAATAACTTTTTAAATGTGTTTTATTTGAGGGCTTTCCTGAAATAGAGGCAAAAACATGTTGATCCTGTTTACAATTTTGATAGAACTAGCTGAGAAGAATGTTGATTTTGGAGATTTTGTGCAGGGAGACTCCAAATCCAGATGTTTTTAATGGATTTGTCACAAAACTTTCGGCAAGCTCATGTTATAAAAGTCAGACTTGGTCGTGACTTCTGACCTGGCAATACTTCCAATTTACACAACCTTGTTTTGTTTGTTGGGAGTAAATTAACACTGTGCAGCCAGATTCTGGAACACTGTGTAAACGCAGGCTGAGACAATTGTCGCACTTGTACCATTGATCAGTGTCATTTGAATTATGAGGAAAGAAACTTGAATAGGACAAGTTGAGTTTTTCTGCGAAACAATGTATAATATGTATAATATATATGATATATAATATATATATAATATATCACACTTATACTTTCATGATGATGAATATTTTTATGGTTTTATGATGTTATTTCAACTTCTGGGTCACCCTGACCATTTAAACAAGGTTGCAGTGACCTGTGATAATTTTATGCAATATTAGGAAATGGTTTTATATATACAGATATGTCATGATATACTGTAGAAATTTGCAATCAAAATATTTTTTAAGTGTCAATTTAGGATGTACATTTATGTGACTTTGTCATTGAAATTTGAAGTTTATCCTGACAATTACAGGTGGAAATATACATGACTTGTACAGTCAACACCTAAGCTGTTCACTTTTAAATAGGATAGCAATTATTGTAATTAGTAATCCCTGATGCTGATCCCCAAACAACTGCTAAAGACAATTTAATGAACACTGAAATGTACGTAACCACACTCAGGTGTTGAAACAGACAACCTTGGTAGCCAGTAGCATGTCAATATCCTAAGGCTGTTGACAAAGGCCATTATGTCTGTCAATTTATGGCCTGTGAGATTGGGTTAATCAATCAGATGTTTGGGCCCCACTAGTGACTGCAACTTCACAGGAGGAGCGGCCCGGGGGCGACAGGGTCTCGCCAAACAGGTACGTCCATTTCAGAGAGGCTGGCTCAGTCACACATTTCAGTCAGTTCATGCCTTGAGTGGGACTACAACAGTAAGTTCTGGTGGATTGTCTTGTACATTTCTTAGAGAAATAGTCGCAATATGGCTGAAATATTGCCGATGTGAGTTAAATATTAACTCTCACTCACTCTTAGAGAAATGTACAAATGTAATTTTAACCTTATTTCTTACTGATCTTTTTAATTAAAATACATTTTTGTCGTTCATTGTGATTAGGAATGGTCAGTATGTAAATAACTTCTAGCTCTTGTGAGTAACAAGTAGCTCCCAACACATCCAGATTTGATGAGTAATAATAATAATGCTGATGATAATCATGTTCTGACAGTTCGGTCCTGTATATATATATATGTCTACTAGAGGACTAGTTTCTAGTCATACACTGGTGTCCAGTTGAAGCTGTTTACAACATGAACTGCATCAAACAAACAAGTGTCAACAGTGTTGGTTATGTGTTTTCAAGAAGCACTTTCTGTCTCTGTCAACTGTATGAACACTGACAAGGCGGCCTCCATGTTTGTTGAGCATTTTGATTATATCAGGTGTTATACATACACATCTTGTACAAATACAGATTATGACAGGTTTCACTTCAAAAACCTTCCTGTATGATGTCTTTATCATGTAAAAAATACATATCTTAACTGGAAAAAGTGATTTGTGTGCTCTTGTGCAACAGAAATGAGTTTATTTTGAAACCACCAAGGATGTTTTGAGATTTCTGTTTGTGTAGACGTTGAGAAATGTTATAAGATAGGAGAATTAAACATTCTATAAGCTCTAGGAGAAGGTTTGGCCAGTATGTACGTTCTGCTATCAAAGGCATTTTGACGAGCTAAGTACGTCACACCTGTGCCGACTGCTTACGGCATGGCTTGCTTCTCTCTTGAGTCATATCCTATATAACGCCTACCTGTAATGCAACAACCTTTGACCTGGACAGGTATGTCAGTACAGCTGTCCTACTTCTAACTCCCTCCTTTGAAATATACATCGTCAAATACATCCCCCGCCATGGACAGGTAATAAAGTTGATATTGCTGTTTTATGGCATCTGAGGGATGTGTCTGTTGGTTTAAAGACTATGAAGTGTGGTTGATAGCTTGTACTGTACATGATATGTACAATATTGTCATCAGATACACAGTGTGAAGCCGTCACACATTTCATCGGGTCATTCTGCTTTATGGGTGTATCCACAGGAATAGGGATTCCGTAATATGTCTCGGTACATTATATGTTCCATACTACCAGGTGTATGTAGGATAATGTTTTCTTAGGGTTTATTTAGGTTTGTGATAAGAACCAACTACTTAAATGGTAACACTGTAGTGAGTGAGTATGTATGGTTTTATGCCGTTTTTAGCAATATCATAGCGGGGGACACCAGAAATGGGCTTCACTCATTGCACCCATGTGGGGAATCGAATCCAGGTCTTTGGTGTGATGAACAAATCTTTAATCACTAGGCTACCCCACCACCCCGGTAACAGTGTATAATAAGACTGATAATGTGCCTGCACTTGAACAGATTGTTGTTGACATTATCAACCACTGGTATGTGGTATCCACACTTTTTGTACCTTTACCTTCTGTCATGCAGTAGCTACCAGCTTGCTGACTCAGGGAAATCCACACTTAATCAGACACTTGTATACCAGTTCTTGTGGTTTTCTGAAATAGACAAGCTGTCAGTGTCACATTTCATTCATGTCAGTATCATTAAGCTCTTTTTCTTATTCTAAGTAGGCAGGAAAACATCATTATACAGTTTCCTGTTATCCGAACTATGCTACACAGCCATAAAAGGCATTGGGAGATAAGGAGGGTGTGTGGTATTTCTGTCTCGGGTATATTTGCCTACGTATGTTTTTATTGATCTGGGAGTGATGTCATTGTTCGGTCATACGTTCTATATGATAAGCTGTACACTGTATACCTCCCTCTATGTAATTAAACCTCATACGACAATTTTCTTCAACCTGACAGGTAACAGGTAGGGAGAGGTGTTTCAGATTTCAAGCCTGACGTTTAGAGATTGAAATGTACAACTGATGTGTAATGGCATAATAAGGAGACCCATTTGTCTTCTCACAGATTGGATTTCTTTATCTCTTTGTGATCTCCTGGGACATGTATGGATTCAGATTTGAAATATGTATCTTCATGTTCAGACAGGCCTATTTACAACACAAGCCATGTTTTTGTGTCATAATTCATCTTCCCAATTAATATTTGTCAGTTAAGTGGAATGATTTGTTGATGGAATGGTTGAGTGATAAATGTACATATGTCATGGCGAAATTAATGTCAATGTCAATCACTTAGTGTCATCGAGATTTTGTTTGAATTAAGAGAACCCATATGTGTTTTTCAACCAGTTGTCATATGAATCAAGTTTTTGTTCATCATGAATCATTTACAATATAGTCAGTTCAACTTACTCCCATTCTTTCTGTATGGAAGGCAACAAACCTTGAACCTTCCAACAACTGGACCAGGCAAAGTTTGGGACCTAAGCCTGTTTCCTACCTTGAAGTAACTCAATCTGAGTTTTATCACTGGAACCAAACACTGGTCTCCATTCTCAGCTTATCCCATAACATTCATTTTGTCAGGCTGCACACGGACACTCGTGATTTATCCCGAGGACTACAATGGGTAATGGACCCGTAACTGATTGAGATTGATTTAGATGGTGCTGTGTATAGCCTGACTGTATACACCTTGGTCACACATACACATTCTTAGCCAGGAATCAGTGAAGCTTATTGCTATAATACTCCTGTTGGGTCACATGTGGCAGAGATCCACACTTTATATTGCTCCCTGTTCTGTTGAGTTCCCATCAAGCTCATGTCAACATGAGAAGGGTGCAATCTGATGAAGTTCTTGTACTGTAACTGATACTGATGAACCTTGCAAATTCTCATGCTTTCAGTGTGAAGAATTCTATTCATGTTTCTGTTCCCCAGAGATTTTGAATTAACATCGATTTCTCAGTTTGAATTTGATTTCAATGCAGTATGTCCTATTGTTTTAAGATGAAATCCTATTCATCTGGATGGGAGTGTTTTAATGAATTCATTTGGATGAATGAAGTTCCTCATTGACAAGTAATTTGTATAGAGAAAGCCCTTTTATGTAGATTTTTCCAAAGGGAAAGGGAATATTGGTACAATGGGGAGTGGTAAGATGACAGCTTCCTCAAGCAGTTTCTGAAATACAAAGGCCATGATTGACAAGTTAACTGTTTCATCTAGAAGTCTGGAGTCGGTTTGTAGTCCAGCTAATTATGGGCTACCAGGAAGTAGGTAATTACATCGGTCATTTTCCAGGGTCCTGAAAATACACAGTCCTCAATGACAGTCAAATAGTAAAATGTCATTGAAGTCTGTTTATATCTTTAATTCATGTTTTTTCTTACCAGAAAAAATATTAAGCTTTCCCATATAGTTTGTACATATAAGGAAGCAAACCGTTTAAGTTTGTTTGTTTTAAACATATTTTATTCATTCAAGAAAAGTATTGGGCATAAGTTATCCAACTTAGAAAAGCCCTTTCCCGATTTACACAATTTATCTTACAACAAAGTACACAAGTGATAGACATAGGCTAGGATATGTACAACAGATGTTAACTGAGAAAACGTTATGTTTGAGAGATATAGATATGTACATATTTGAAACATTTTGGTTTTCAGTGATTGAGAGACCTGTATTGCCATGTAAGATAAGATTTATAGTTTACTACAGTCATATTTCCTTTTCAATATCTGTCATGGTTTAAAGTCCAACATTTGGAAATGTGTCATGCTCTTTACTGTATCTGTCATGACATGACGCACTACAACATGGATCAAGCACCATACTCACTCTGTACCCTGTGTGGGTGTGTACCCTCCAACACTAGCCTGGAGATACAATATGGCCAGCTCAATACGACATGACTCATGTCAAAGCTTTCATCACAACCCAAATGTATAAAAGCACCTGCCAAATAATAATTAAAGAACATAAATCAACTGACAGCCTTTCATTGAAGTATTTTAAACATTTCTGTATGTATGTCACAGCTTGTAGAAAAACTTCAGTGATCTCATTTATTACCCCAGCACACATTTCTATAGACTATTATGTAACAGAAATTCCCAAGGAATCTGTGGAGTGATAATTATGGAGTAATGCTGTTGTTGCCTCTACATTCCAACCCTGTAACACAGACCTGGCTGTCCATGTGGCAGGGTGGCCTTGTATGGCTGAGGGAGGCATGTTCCTTTACCAAGCAGTTGTATGGCAGTATTCAGAGATCACTTGACTAGCAACTAGATTATTTTTAACTCCACATGTACATGGAACAGACATTAGCGGGTAGGCAGTGCTATTTCCTTCCACTGGGAGATTTATCCATGTTTGTCAGCTATAAATTAGAGATAAACTGATAGTAGGTGAATATCGTCACAATTATTAAGTTTATATCCTGTTTCTGAGATCTTTCATATCTTACAGAACAACCTTGAACTATTTCATTTATTCCTGGTCATCTTGTGAAACTAGTTATCGTGGTTCGTACATACATCATATATGTATAAGACGACAGTATGATCTGACAAATGTTGATGATTCCAAATTCTTAGAAGAACTTTGTCAAGTACAAGTGCTTGATAGAACTGAGGGAAACTTTAAGAATTGAGCAAGTTAGTTCATATGTACTATTGTTTCTACTGACTGACAGTTGTTCGGGTGTGTCGTCGCTGCTCGGTGCCTGTGGGGCATGTATGTGTGACAACTGCTGCCAGGCATAGATATGGTCTTCAGATGCCAGACATTTGGAGATGACACCTGGATATCTACTCTATCATTATGTAATAATGGATCACGATGGATGGGTTCCCTGATGGTCATGATACATCAGTGTGGGAGCAGCAGACGGGACTTTCAGGCTTCGTCCACAGAATTTCTGCTACACGTACAGGGGGAGTCTGGTGCATTACTCATGGCTGACAATACAGTCCACTCGTATACTGGGGTATTGTTGATTTTGGTTTGAATTATTTAATGTGATATCTGCTCATTAGAGTGCAAGGGGCATTTAACTGTGGATTAAATTTGTCTTGATTCTTTGTTTCTTGATAAAGACCAAAGCTATGCCTTCCACTTCACAAAATTTGTAAACTGTCATAACTTCATCAGGTTTAGGTTCATTGATTAAGGCAGTGGGGTAGTGTAGTGGATCGAACTTTCACTCGTCACACAGAGAACCTTGGTTCAATACACATGGGTGGAAGTCCATTTCTGGGTCCCCAGCCTTGATATTACAAGTGCTAAAAGTAGAGTAAAACCATACTCACTCACTCATTCGTTCATTAAGCAGATGTGGTGACTCCTTGGGAAAGTGGTTTTGTTTGAAATGTGCCTCTGTTCACCCAGCAGTGAATGGTAAGATGAAGTGGTAATATGTTAACCTTCTAGTGCTTCCCAGGCAACCTGGGTGGTATTCTCCCCAGGAAGTTGAAAATGACAAAAAGGCAAATGACCCTCTGACAAGGGTAATAATGTAGCTCAGTGGGCACATTTGGGCGTGAATTTGACATGTTCTATATGCATAAATTATCATATCCAGGGGCGGTGGGGTAGCCTGATGGTTAAAGCGTTCGCTCGTCACGCCGAAGACCCGGGTTCGATTCCCCACATGGGTACAATGTGTGAAGCTCATTTCTGGTGTCCCCTGCCGTGATATTGCTGGAATATTGCTAAAAGCGGCGTAAAACCAAACTCACTCACTCACTCACTATCATATCCATATAATCATAAGCAGACACATGGACTTTTTAATTGTCTATTCAAATAAGGCAAAACCTATCATCTATCAATTATCATGTGGCAAATGCATTTAGCATGATTATTACTGATTTTTTACATGAATCCAAAGCTGAAAATATTGATATGCACCCATGGGAGACTCATTTGGCAAATTGTCTGCAAATATGGCCTTCACTATTCATTGTATTCTGACTGCCATTAGTATCAATTGCTTGTTTACAATAATCTCCTGTGTGTTACACATGGGCCTCCTGTTAGTGGAAGTGTCATATTATCTGTTGACTGAGTGATCACACATTATCAAGAACATTCATTTGTACATGCATTGTATGACAAATGCACGATTCCCTCATCAGTGGCCGAGATATCATCACGTTGTCGTACTTGCTTATCTATTATAGGGTCTGTATGAGATCAGTCTGACAGAAATGGAATGTATTACCTAACAGATGGGCTGTGAGTCAGCAGCATAGATTATTTCCCTCCAGTCTTACGTGTATTGCAATGGTACTACACGCTTCTGATGAGTTGATGTAAGTTGCTTAGTCGAACTCAACTTTGGACAATTTTACACTTAACAAACACATGTATGCTTGATTCCGGAGGGAAGAGAAAGTTGTGCGGTTCTTGGACTTGTACCACTTTGGTGAGACAAACAAACATGGGTATGGTGCTGACAGATGAAGGTCATAGTCAGGGCAATTGTATGTTCAAACCAGTGATCAACGGATCCTGTCTCCACAAAGGGATGTAACTCTTAACAGAGAAATGGCCTTCAACTGCTGGTCTTCCCATTATGTTACTGCATTGACAGCTTGTGATAGATATGTTATTCAAAGTCATTTTATTCTCGTTAACATACAGGTATAGCAGTCTGCAAAAAGCTGATATGATAAATCTATATTTGATAGCGTAATTGTAACCATGGCTGCTGATGTGGTGTAGTTGCCTGGGTTGTTATTGCTGATTCAAGTCTTGTGTATGGAAGTGTTTAACGTTGCGGTGTTACTCATCTTTTTGCAGTTTCTTCTCAGTGTGGTGAGACTTAGTTTTTAATGTAGACACAGACTTAACACGTGCTAATGACATTAACAGTAAGTTGTGTCAGAAAAAAATTGTTTAGCTTCCGCATTTCAACTTTTTGACATTTCAAGCTTTAAAATCCTTGGCTTGTTTAGCCTGACCTTTGGAGCTACCGTCATGATCAGTTGTCAAATTGTCAGCCTTGTGTGATGTCAGTTCAGTCTTAGCCACGAACTTGATTCACCAGGAGGATGCTAGTTTAGTCAGATGCCACAGAAGGAATTTGATAAATGGAAAAACCCAACCCATCCTCATCCTTGCTGGGTTTGTAAGCTCCACTGACAGCTTGTTCTACTGGGGTTGGTTTGTTTTATGAGTTCTCAAATGTTTATTTTGTGTTTCAGATTCAGAATCGGGGACTAATCCGAATATTGAGAATCATTGGGAGTTAGTGGACAATCCGAACCAGAATCCAGACATCGGATGGACAGGCCGGCCAGATAAAGTGAACCTGTACAGTGAGAACGTTGTGCAGGAAGCAGACACGACAGAAGAAGTCAACCGGGAGTCAATCCGGGACTTGTCGTCAACCAGACATCAGTGGGAGACAATATTGTCACCTGTTGCGGAAAAGAGTGAATCCAGGAAGAAGTCAACTGTTAGACACTGGGAGGTGAATTTCCCAAATAAACGGAAATCTGTGAGCATAGAAGCTGATCAAGTAGACGCTTCCTTAACCAATATGGAGGACACCCAGGACAAGTATGCTAACGAAAGTGCCATCGAACGGGAGATTCGGTTGAACATGGAGCGAGAGGAGACGCTCCGGAGGGAGCAGGAGGAACGGAAACTCCTCAGGGAGAAGGGCAAGGTCGATACAACTATCTATGAAAGTGTGCCAAAGGATGATGAGACAAAGCCCATGTTTCACGAGTTGACGGAAGCAGACCGTGGCTCAGAGATGTGGAAGAGGGAGACGATTATCCAGCAAGAGCTTCGGGAACAAGAGGAGAAGGAGAGGGCTCTCAGGAAGAACAAGCATGTCGAGAATTCTGGACAGGTGAGCAATATGGGATGTTGTTACATTCACAAACCATATCCGTTTTCTAATTAGTTAAGATAAAATTACATGGGAATCTCCCATACTGTCCAGCAATCAGAAGTGGTAATCAGCCCTCAGTCATTAAGCCAATTCACTCTAAAAAAATATATATGTTCACACAATCAGTGAAAGCATATGCAGAGATAGTTCTTAAAAACCCAAACTGAAATATTTTTGTTTTTGAAATTGTATAATAATTGACCACAATTTTGGCAGTATCATGTTTATAGCATGAACATAGATTGATTTTTAAGACTGTTTGTCTTAATGATTGTTAATGTTCTTGCTCTCAGAGACTTATAGATATCATTCAACTTTTACATCTGCCATTATAGCTGGAATATTGCTGAGTGTGGCGTTAAACGCCGAACAAACATAAAGTTTTACTCAGAGTTAACTCTTGTGGTCTTATGTTTTCCCAAAGTATAATTAACACTCTGCCTTCAGTTATTGGTCATTAATTCCTGAGCATGAATTATTTCTTTATGCTTAGAATTATGTTTAAAGAATCTGTCAATTGATGCATGAGACTACGATTTATTTGTGCTTCCAAAACTACAACAATCACACAAGGTCTCCCAGTAGTTTCTTGATGACCTTAAAAGGGTGAAAACTGGAACCATATCCAAGGTGCACGTTTGTCATCTCACCGACGAACTGTCTCTTTCATTAGAGAACAAGGATTATATTGTGACAATAGCACTTGTAAATTAGCCTGTACTGCCATTTGGAAAGCATAGTGTCCCATTTCTTAACCTGAAAGCTGAATGAGCTATAGTTTATTAGGGAGCATTATTCATGCCGTGATGTTTCATATGTTAATCAAGCAAGTGTTTTTCTATAACACCATATTGTTGAAAGAGATAAGATAAGATAATTTTTAAACCAGCTCAGTTCATTTAATATTTATCAAAGACCCTATACTTTCTTCATACCTAAATATTTGTGGATTTCTGTAAATATCAAATGTTCTTCAAATGAAGTAGCTTTATGCACATGTGGGCATTTAATTAGTAATATTGAATCTTCCTTTTGATCTTCCTTTTGGCTCAGTTCATGAATGCTGATAAAAATTCACCATGAACCACGTGAGTGGCTTTTCTGAACTACATGAGAAATTGTTTTGATCACCATGTCATGGTAGCTTCTAATGTTAAAACTGCAATGTAAATGGACATTAGATTTGTTAAAAATAACAAGGTATTTTTAAAGTTCACATTAGTAGACTATAGGCCTGAGAATCTATGGGAAATGTATGAGCAAAACGTTTCCAAACTTTTGGTTTTTATAATAACTACATGTTAGATTGTCTCAACAACAAGAGAGGAAGGTTTTCAGAGTTGTTAGTTTTGCAGAACTCATCAAAAACAAATTTGAATAAATCCCAAATTGTACAAAATATTTACTGTTGTCCCAAATGGATACTTCGGTAAATCTGACAAATTTCTGGCAAAACAAATATAAGTGTTTATTCTAATATTTGAAAATAACAACAAAACGTGATAACCTGATGGTATCTGAAAGGTGATTCATATCTTCCTAAAAGTCCTTCAGCTATGCTTGATGAAGGATGTATAAGGAGGCTTCTTTGTAATGCAATATTTGTATCTGGTGCTGTGAGGTCACATGTCCTTGTTTAAAGCTAACACATTTATTTCTGGAAATAGAAAACCAAGGCTAGTTGATATGTTGCTACAAAAGAACATGATGTATGTCAAAGGACTCCAAAATGTCTGCTGGAAATTTAGAAAACGATAAAATATTTGACAGATTACGCCAAACTGCGTAACACCTTTGAGTAAATTCATTATAATGGAAGATCCTAGAGAACATGGCCGCTGTCGCCTGTTTGTGAAATATCCTTGATGTTGCTTGAAGTTAGCCAACAAAGCCCAACTAATGATCCTAGACTTTGAAGAAACAGGCGTCAGGAATATAGAAAAAGTTGTTTAAACAATAGACAAATACCCAAGGGATCTGGATTTTGAAGGGACACTCGAATCACAATGCAGACCGAGTGTACTTTGTGCAGTCTTTCACACTCACAAAATGTGTCGATCATGTTATTGGTGAATGTTATGGCGTTGAATATTAGGATTACTGATGTTTACAGGGAATGTTCAGGTTTGTTTTGTGGGCATTTTGTATCTGCTTTTCTTAGGTTGATCATAGTAAGTATGTGGAGAAGTGATGACTAATTAAAGGATTAAACAACTTACAGAACTGGCAGCATTACTCTGCCTGGTGACATGGCTGCATTATGCTACCAGGGTTTTCATGTAATGACAAGTACAGGTGATATGAGCATGATAAAGTTGTAAAATATTGAACAAAATTGAGATAATTAATTTTTTTCAAATGCTTTCTGTTTGAGATTGTTTTCCTTATTTTTAGAAATGCTGTGCTATTATATTACAGTTCTGGGAGCAGTGGGGTAGTCTAGTGGTTAAAGTGTTCGCTCATCACACCAATGATCTGGGTTTGATTCCCTACATGGGTACAATGTATAAAGCCCATTTTTGGTGTCCCCCTCCGTGATATTGCTGGAATATTGCTAAATGCGGCATAAAACTAAATTCACTCTCTCACATTACCTTTCAGTATTTTTTAATATCTGTAAATTATTAGGAAGATGAATGTTTAATAAAACAAAAGAAAAAGTTCAAGAATATTTTGAAAGATGTCTTTTGTAATGACTGAGCACAAAATCTCTTAGAAATATTCCCCCCAATCTGTTCACAATCCCTAACTTATAGTGTTCAGTATATAGTAGACAAGTCATCAGACACACATGTCACTGAATATGCAGGCACATGCATGCTACTGAAATATGCAAGCATTAAGTTTAAACCTGAATGCTGCGTCACATCCCTGGTGACAGACATGCTGCCTGCAATGTTCCGGTTGAGGAGCATGGCACTTCCATCTGTCTACACTGCCAGGTCGCTAGGGAAGTCGGAATGTCCGCAGCAAACTGGGACATCCAGGCCAAGTTTATTCTACCATTTGTTAACCAAGATAAACCTTTATCATGACAGATGTCTGTGAGTCTTCACTGATGTCAATATCTAATCAATGAGCAAGTTATCAATGTGGCATTTAGATCAGATGTCGTGTTCAGAGTTTTAAGGTGTTTAGGTCGTGAGGTCAAGCAGGTGTAGGATAGTGGTTAGGTGTACTGGTCAGAGGACTCTGTGCGTTCGGACATTGTTACAACTATTCTTCAAGCCGACGTTAGTGATTAATAACCAGATTTCATGGTAAGGAAAGATAAGATGTCAGTCAGAGAGTTATATGTTATGTTATGAAACAATTAGATGTGTAGGTTTTCATGTATAATACCGTATACAGCATGCTGATGACTATAGCATCCTGGAGATATACTGAAGTGACATTTTAAAAGCTGTGGCATCATTGGATTCAGATTACTGAAGGGTTTCTACTTCTTTACCCTTTCATTGCAATATATTTGTTCACATGCATGTGGTCAATAAAGGTACTAACACTTGTTCTGAAATGTTACATTGAAAGAATACAGAAGATGATATCCATCGATTAACCCTGTCTTCAGAGACGTCATGTTGTATTTGGGAGACACTGACCCAGGTTTTGTTTTTACAGGAGTCGAGAGCTAATGGTGAAGCAGAGGAAACGAAAGAGAGCATCATTGAGAAGGAGATCCGAATTCAGCGTGAGAGGGAGGCAGAGCTTCAGCGACAGAGGAAGGGCAAGACAGCTGATGAACCTGCATCCCCAGCAGAGCCTGAGCAGAATCAGAAACAGGCCGAGCCACAGAACGATATTAACCACAACCAGACAAAGAGTGTGTCTTACGAGAAGGCAATTTCAGGTTATAATCATGAGGGTGAGAGTCTTATAGCACGGGAGTTGAGGGAAGCAAGAGAACGAGAGGAAGAACTGCAACACCAGAGGTCAAGACTGAATCAAGTGAGTGATGTTGCAACACCTGCAAAACAACAGCAGCAGCAATCACAGCCAACGTCGGCATCTAAGACAACCCCCAAAGTTTCAAACTCTTCCCCTGCAGCACGCCAGGGAACATGGCAAAAAGACGTTTCACCTTTCCTTCAAAAATCTAAACGTAGCGGTTCTGTAGACTCACTAGCTTCTAGTCACAGCACTGGCAAATCACCTACTGATTTGGGTGCACACAATCAGGAAGAGGATGAGTTTTCATACAAACCCCAATCGGAAACACCAATTGAACGTGAGATTCGTCTTGCCCGTGAGCGAGAGAATGAACTCAGAAGATCAAAAGGTCTTCCTGATCTTCCTGATCCCAAAGCAGAGCAGAGAAGTGGTCCTCCTCCATCTCTGTCCATGTCACCTCCGGAGCACTCTCCTCGGTACTTCCGGTCTCCTGTGGAGAACAACAACACGATGAAGCGCTACTCCTCCAACAGACTCCAGCAGGAGATCATCAAACAGAAACAGAGAGAGATGGATCTGCGCAAGGAGGGGAAGATCATCACCACGTCTGAGGAACATATCCAACCACTCAAGTACGTGGCTGTCACGGGACAGGAAACTACCAATGCTAATGTGAAGAAGAACTTTGTGACAAGGAAATCATCTGCGGGGTACACCCCAACAAAGTCAGATGAAGTGGACAGTGCTGCAAATGTGAGCCAAACGAAGACAACCCCCAAGGCAGAGCTTCTGAAGTCAAGAAAGGTGATGTCTGCCGGTGGAGCAGGGTTTTCGTACAAGGAGAGTCGGAATACTGCCGAGTCAAAGATCGAGAGAGAGCTTAGGGAAATGAGAGAGCGAGAGGATGAACTGAGGTAGGTCACATCTTTGGTAGATGATAAGACAGGAAATCACTTGAACAAGTATTTAGAGATCAGATAGCAACCTCTTCTAATTCAGGTTTGGTTTGTTCTAGAAATCTATGAAAATGGAGTTTGTGACAAGAGGATTTTAAGAACTATTCATAATTATTACATGTACTTGAAATGTACAATTAAATAGAATGGTATTCATATCACAGACACTCAGCAACTCAGTATTTTTGGTGTTTTTTTACAATTGAGGCCCTCTTAAGGTATGTCAGTTAAGTTGCAGAACCTTGTGAACTGGATGAGATAGGGTTTATTTTGATCAGGTTGCGGAATAGTTTCATAAGTGTGATAATGCCTGAAAGTTACTAGCCCACAAAATAATTCACTAGCCTGAAATTTGAATGTAGACATGGCTTTTTTCATTAAGCTGCTAATATGATAAACATTTATATCAGGCGTTTACCTTGCATGATTTACAAGTGTATAACTGAACAAGTCGGAGAGAGTGTTAATTTACAAAATTACCCCTTGAAAATTCACAATCCAGTCGGGCCAGTGGAGATATACTGGTACGACTGGATTTTTACTAGCCACGGGCTAGCGGGCCAGTGGCTTTTTCGCACACTGGCTGGGGTACAGATGCACCCATTTCTTTATACCAGTACAGTTAACAGTGTGTCTTTACAGTGTGTCATCTTACCCCACCTACCTGTCAAACTGAAAGCTGCTTTTCTTCATCAAAGAAAAACTTATTTCCTGCAGCACTGCAGATTTTCCTTTGAATGAATGGATTACTGAGGCCTATCACAAACACTTAAAACTTTATTCAGAAATTGATTTTTTAAAGAAAACTAAACAATATTTATGTAGAGCATGCAAGATTAGACACTTTTCAATTTATTCTCTGATCACATTGTAAACCCAATCTTATGCATACATAGGATTGGCTAACATGAGCAATAACCTGCCTCTGGAGAGGTACACAGGAAACTGTAAATATTCCCTCTCAAAGGGAGACATGATTGTACACCAGCAGGACTGTTGTGCCTTACTGTGCACATACATTAGGAATCCCGTCTGGCAACTTCTGACGCCTATATAAGGTAACCTGTTTGTATCGCAACAGCAGGTCATCATAGGGCGACCTACAGTGGCGTGTCACCAATTACAACCTCTTCTGCAGGGCACAATATTTACTTAGGTTGAGTTATGAGACCATAGCAAATATATTGGAGAAAGTGGAGAAAAACTCATTGACAAAACATGGTTGATATGAAGGCTTATGAAGCTGTTGTGGAAGGCTATTAAATGTATGTTGGATGTAATTGGGAAGACATGAGTTTGTTGACTCTTACATGTCACAGAGCTTTATAATATGGAATGGAAGTCCAGCCATTTTCATAAAGAATTTGCTGCCAGGGTTGACCTTGGTCTGTTAATTTGAGAGTATGGCCAGTTGGGTAGCCTAGTGGTTAAAGATTCTACTTCTCAAAACAGGTACAATTCATTGGGTATGTTGTTCAACATTGCCATTCCCTGGAGCCCTCCACTCTTTATGACAGTTTAATTGTTTAAGAAAAGAAATCAGAGATTAGTATTTCTTGTGAGGAGAGAAATATATGCAAGATGTACCGAACCAAAAAAGTTAGGGATCATGATTTTCCTTTCAGATATCTTCCTTAGTGTAGCACCAAACTTGCTGATACAAAAAGACTTAGTTTTGCATGGCATGAAGTTCACAACTTATCAAAACTTCTGTTATATGCCTGTATGCTTGTTACTGACACCACTAAATGCCCCTGCCAGTTATATACTCCAGGATACTGGCTGCTTTTGAATTTTGACTTTTGAAGTAAGGAAATATGCTTTGCCTGATACATGCACTGACACTTTCAGTCTTGAATGAGTGTGAGATAGTGAGTGAATGAGAGTGTGAGATAGTGAGTGAATGAATTTTCCTTAGGCTTGTAGTTGCATTTTTTTATTTGGACACATCACATCTTTAGACTGTTATACATTTAGCAGCAGTTGTAGTTTTGAACATTTTTGTCTTGGGTTTTATTAATTTTTGTATTCTTATGTGATGCCATGAAAACATGACAGACATTTCTATGTTTTTGCCCCAGATACATGATAACCCCATATCCTTAACAAACATATCTTGTATTTCAGGAAACAGAGAGCCACACCAGGTGACGAGAAGGAACCCAACAGTCCAAGGGAGGCAACTCCAAATGGAAAGTCTGACGGAGAACAAGCCTCCAACAAGAAAGGCAACGTAGCTGCTCAATGGGAACAGATGTGTAACAACTGAACAATATACCTGAACAATAGCTGAACAATAGCTGAACAAAACATGAACTATCTAGGAGTAATCAATCATAATTATGGAGAGTATTAGTATTGGGGAAAGGACCATGATGGTGGAAATCAAAGATTGAGAAATATTATTCCAATTTCTAAGATAATCTGTTAAAACAGATTAAAATATCCCGACAGATTTGTTGAGAAATCATAATGAAGTTAAGGGTGTCAACTTGAAATATATGTCTAAAAAATTAATATGATCCTGATAAAAATTTCGAAAACTTTTCACTGTTGAGTTAAACGAGGCACATCAACAGCTCTCTAAAATGCCTCTCAAAGAAGCCCTCTCATCTTTGTACCATATTCCCTTCCAAACAGTGCTCCATGGTGCTATAGCCTGAAGCTAGACAGTAGCAGCTTGTACATACGGTGATGTTGCAGACACTGACGATGGTGTCAGTGTGGTGCCTGGTGCAGCTATGGGTGTAGATTAAGATGCATGTATTCAGAGTATGTATGAAACTGTAGGGGACCTTCTTGGAAGACTGGGATCTGAAATGTACAAACTTTGCCAAAAGCATATATATTTCATTATACAGACAGTGTATGTCCGTCAATCAAAATACTTGTCATGCTGCATCGCGGTGAGCATCACAGCTGTCTAACATGAACAAATGTACATATCACTGTAGATAGCGTGACAGGCTTGCTTTGTATGTAAAGGCCAATAATATATTCTGTGAGTGTAATAGGTGGTACATTCACCTATATGTAATGTACATGTTTGTCCATCTCTGAAGCATCGCTGACAGACTTGGAAATGTTGTATCCCAATGCACCTGTAGACCAGTACGTGGAAAATGACTAGCTTTGCACATACTTCCCTGACAATCTCATATATGTGAACATTGTAAAACACCTGAATGTAGTGTACTAAAAAACTAGAAATATCCAAATTACAATTTGGAACTTTAGCCACTGGGGCCCATTTCACAAAGCGATCATAGCGCTACGACTGTCGTAAGTCTGTTAAAGTCTGGGAGTTACGATCACCTTAGCACTACGATCGCTCTGTGAAACAGGGCCTGGTCTGAAGCCTGAGTCTAGTAACATCCATTTTGGTCAAGTTAACTCTGAAGGCTTCAACCTGTAAGGGAAAAAGAGAAAGTCAGGCTATAATGTGCAATGCTCATATTGTGTGTATGTACGCAGAGTCAGCAGTATTTGATTGGGATACAGTGTTTATTGTTTGTATACAAGGAACAAATATATACATACAAGTTTATGTATGATGTTGAATCTGAACAAGTTACTACAGCCGTTGAATGTGATAAATTGTACATGATGACCCTGTGCCTGTTTACCCACACCATTGCCCTACATTCTGTACAACATACTGGCGGCCACTCAACTATTTATACCAATGTTAATCACATCCAAAGCACATTATATTTTTCCTTGTTATACTAGAAGAATAAGTAAAAATCACCTGTGTTATTACATACATTTTGTCATCAACTGAGGTTCAGTCAGGAATCATCAGCAGTTTATGCTATGTCTTCCACAACACCTGGTGTCAGATCAAGGAAGGTGTCTACATTTTGAAATGGGAGACAGTTTCATCTAGCTCATTTCGATTTTGAATCTGAAAATGTTTTTCAATGCACCTACCATACTATTGAAATATACCTTTTGCCAAGCCGGTGCAGGCTGTACTGTACCGAAATGTTATATATTTATTCACCTCCACCTTGGCAACTGCACATATTTTGTGGTATATGAGACATATAACTGAAACTCCCCACAATCCTGACAAGTGCCAAGAGGTGCCTATGTCACGTGGTGTCTCAAAGCAACATGATGCTGATAGGGGAATAAATGTTTGTACGACCATACTAACATGTCCACTGTTTGAACATGACACTGTTTAAAATAATTCTTTGAATTTAATTTCATGGTTATTTGTATTTATGGAAATCAACATGAACATTTCAAGAATTGATTTTGTTAGAGATGTCGGTTTTATTCATGTTACATATTCAATTAAAAAGTGAGAGAGATACTACTGATACTAATCCAGAAAGTATCCCAGTAAATATTTACATATTGTTTTGTCAGATATAGACATATTTGTTACAGATAAAGTTATCAAATTTTCATCCATGTTGTATTTGATTAATACCAAATCCAATTCCATCCTGCCTGTATGTTGTGGTTTAAGTGTTGTCGTAACATGATTAGATTAATCATCAGCTTGCCAGATTGAGCATTTACTTGTACATTTCAAATTGATTGTGTGCATTGCATATGTTTGTTATCCTGTTATACAGAGACAGTGGCGTCAATTACATTCCATTACATGTACATAGCAGTGTGCATGTCCGACTATGCAGATGCAGCCTTGTAACCTGGCAGTCATTGTAATACCTTTACACATGCCTGGACAATTTGTGCATAAGTTTAATATGTTTTTTAAAATTTGAAATATTATACCAAGACCAATATTCCCTAGTGCGCTTGTGTTTATTAAGGTAATTAAATATCTGGAACCTTTTTATAGCTTTTGTAGAGGTCTGAATAATGTAGAAATGTATACAGAAAAATGCAGCCATTTTCCTGAGTATCTCCACATGTGTAACAACATATATACACCTATGCAACATGTGTAATCATTTGTAAGAGAAAGGTTACATTTGTAAGAGAAAGGTTACAATCAGATTTGACATATATTCACAATGTGAATGATATCTAAAATTAGATATGGACAGATTCATTTTTCAGTACTACTGGTAATAGGGACATCCTATGTACAAATCAAGAGAACATATTTGTGTTTGAAATGTCAACAAAAATTCTTAAAAGCTGTCTTTAATCAAGAACTATCATGAGAATAAAACTCCAGTAGAACAGGTGCCAAACAAGTTTAAACTGATGTACATAAATATATTGTTTCCATCTCACGTTGTTTCCTGACTGTGACCCGTGGAGTTATTGAAGGAAAGTACTTCGATATGACAATATCCCTAGCGTGCCTTACCAAGCTTAGACTGTACATACTTCTATATGACCGTGCAATGAGTTGCCAATACCCAGATATTACATGTATACACCATACTGTGAAAACATATCATTCAGATCTGGATGTGTTACATTACACATATAATCATCTTGATGTCTCAAGCAATAAATATGCATTATATTAACATATTCCTTGCTCGTTTTGTCTTGCATTCTACAGGATTTGGATGATTTGAAACCTCTGCTTGTCTTGCATTCTACAGGATTTATGTGATTTGAAACCTCTGATTACCCATCTATAACTTTGTTGCCTTCATAACTACCTCGATGATGCTGTGTTCTGCTCCCTGCTATCACTTCTCACTTTATTAATGGAAATAGGAACCTAGTGTTACAATGTTGGTATCTTGGTTGGTTGGTTGGACTCTCCTCATGGGTATCATGTGAAACTCATGTCTGGTTTGTTTGTTTGTTTGTTTGCTTGCTGTATAATGCCGCACTCAGCAATATTCCAGCTATATGGCGGCGGTCAGTAAATAATCGAGTCTGGACAAGACAATCCAGTGATCAACATCATGAGCATCGATCCACGCAATTGGGATATGATGGCATGTGTCAGCCAAGTCTTGAGCTCATGTCCTGTCCTTGCCAAGGACAATATTCACTAAGCTTGACCTTGATCCAGAAGTCCAGGTTGACCCCGAACACCACATACAGACAGTGCACAGGAAGAATTCATAGTTTATTTACAAAAGACATGTATAAAGTACATGTGTTCAACACAAGTCAAAGCAATTACAGTTGATCTGATCACATTCAAGAAATTAACTAGTCATGATTCTACAAAACTGTCCAGCACAAGATCAGGAAGTACCCAGTCAGAGTCTGGCTACTCTAGGCGACATCTGATCAGGAGGCATGTGAAAGGAATAAAGCATTTACAGAACATACACCCATCACACAATGTGAGCAGCTTCTGAAGATCATACTCGAGGACAAAAAGCAAACATCAAATCCTCATTAATTTCTGGGGGAAAACTACGTCCATATACCCCAAATATCCTTTGAAGATATCTACTCATCATGATGACTGGTATTTGACTGGAAGAGCAGCCAAGAAGTCATCACTAGATTTATTGCATCAAGTTGAGTGAAAAATGGAGATTAAAAGATGGATTTCTGCCTTTAAACATAATAAAGTATCACAAACATTAATTGATATAATTTTGATAATGGCTGCGATATCACTAATACCAGGTAAACATTTAAACTCATGTTACATTCAAACAGAAAGTAACACCTCATATTTCCTTTCTTCTTCAAAGTCAGGTTTTTATTGAAATCACAATAAGAAGTCTTAAAATGAAATTTTCTATTTTCTATTTTCCTTAGTGTGTGACTATTGTTTAAAGTAAATGTTTCAATAAAGTAGAGTATGCCTTCCATACACTACAATTGAAAGTTTGAGATTAAAAAAATATGATAGCAAGACGAAAAAAGGACAGACATGTTATTTTTGCTGTTGAGTATATTAGTACCTCCTGACATCATAAACCAAAGCAAAAAATAAACTGAGGCAAGAATCTCAACCTGGTGGCTCATCATCACCCAACACATTCCTTAAATACACCCCCAAATATATCAACATCGGAAGGACAGTATGCCAGCCTTCACAAACACCCTATTATGATTAAACACATTTCATATGAAATCCTGTATAGAAGACAAAAGAAGAAATCAATTGCCTTTGCCCAGAATGTTATACCAGGGTTCAAAATACATTTGGTAAACCCAGTTTACATGAGAACCAAAAATTATCTGAAATCTGAAAATATGAGTTCATTTGAAATATATAAAAGCATGACTTACAAAAGTGCTTATCTGCATGCTTGCATATGTTAAAATTATGTACATGCAAGAAAAATGTCGACTAGGTATCTCATTGTAGAAGGAAAAATGCATTAAAAAATTTCTAAAAATGATTTTGAAAATCTCAAGCTCATTTACTGAATAATATCCCTGTATCATTGTGTTGTTCATTAC
This sequence comes from Haliotis rubra, assembly GCF_003918875.1. Taxonomy (NCBI): domain Eukaryota; kingdom Metazoa; phylum Mollusca; class Gastropoda; order Lepetellida; family Haliotidae; genus Haliotis; species Haliotis rubra. The sequence goes on along the minus strand of NW_025767454.1, from coordinate 230,714 downwards.
AATCTGAAAGAAAATTTAGTTTGATCAAGCCATATATCATCCCCTTGTATCTCTACTAAGACACAGTGAGTGAGTTGAGTTTTCATTAATATTCCACCTATCTTTGTAAATAATAGGACCTTGACCAGACAATCCAGGGAACATCGATCTACGCAATTGGGATGAGCGATGACATGTGTCAACCCAGTCAGCGAGCCTGACCACCCGATCCCGTTAGTCGCCTCTTACAACAAGCCTGGGTTACTGAATGTACATTCTAACCCGGACCTTCACGGGTACTAAGACACAGCGATGATACAGGTTTATTGTGTAGGATCAAAGATATGGGGTCCTCATATTGTCATGACTAGAATAGGATTCTACCATGATCATGGCGACTCACAGTAAATGTTTTTGGGAGTCATTTTCTAAATTTGTGAGTCATGAAAATTATTTTGTCAGTGAAATAATTCAAAATTAAGAAAGGGCTGTGAATGCACATCTTACGATATTGTCCTCTGTTGTATCTGACAGACTGCATGCTTATCGTATTTACTGGAGTTCACTTATTTGACAACATATTGCGTCAGCTATGACTTGTATCAAATATTTTGGGAGTATTTTCTAAAAGTACTGATGCATTGTATAGACCGTGTTGGAATACCTGGCTCTGAGAGTGTGGGTTCAAATCCCGTATGGGACTCAACCCAAAAGTACCAGAAAGATTTAGTGTCTAATCATTTCCTGCAAGCTGTTGACCAGGTTCCATCTGTGAAAAGCAGGCACATTGGCTTTACCTTACTGAATCCCAATTTCTAGAGTCATACAAAGAGTATTTGCTAGTAATGGTTATTATTAATCACCAGCATATCACAGTACAGTATGTCTTCTAGAAGTGTCATCTTGGGCATCCATAAATGAAGGACCTGCCATCTTATTGATGCCCGGCTACTGAGGTTTGGACACCGCATATATGAGGATGGCTTGTAATGGAAGTCTGGACTCTAATAAAGGGAAATGGCAAAACTAGCTTGTTTTCCTCTAGTGATAGCTACAAGAAATTCAGGTGAGCATATGAGCCTCTTGTTGATATGATTTCATTAATTATATACAGATATGTACACACTCGTGAGATGTAGACTACTATATGAATGAACACATCATACAGAGTCAATGGCTCTGGTCATAGCACTATTCGAAATCAGTTGAACTCAGTTGAACATGATATACTGAAACTACTGGCATTTTCACTGTAACTACACACGCTATTCTTGAGCATTAAACTTGTAAAAACAACCCATAAATAATGAGACAATGATGAACAGTAAAAGATTATCACCAGGTCGTCTTATTGTCGCCTGTTGACAATAATTGGTGCTGCTTCATCTTAACAGGGATTCTTGACTCAGGGGAGGTAGGGGAGGCACCTTTTCTGGCCCACTTAAACTGACAAATTTTAAAATTACAAAAACATTTACATTCAGGTGTGAAATTTGTCAGAAAAGTTCAAACGGTTGATAACTAGCCCCCTTTTCTCCCATTTGCAAGTTTTGTATGTGTGACATGATCCAGTACATCTGTATGAACAAACCCTTGTACCTACACTGCAATGTTCACCAGCTTACTCGGCATAAGGTGTAATAGTCCAACAGTTACTGATCACCCCCACAGCCAAGTCATCACACAAAGACAAGGTTTCAAGACAAAATGTATGAATGTTGTTTTACGTCACAGATATCTGGAAGTAATTAGGTCTGGGTCAGGTACACCAGTGATGATAGAACACACTCACCTCTGTCAATTCATCCTGTAAGACAACTGGTATCTGATGGACAGTAGTAATCTCTATTACCCTAATTCACTCCAAACATTTCAACATCTATACTCTTTGGTATACAATTGTAAGTATAGTCAATATTTTAATCCATTCTTATTGCAAATGGGATGCAATAATCTAAAACAATGCTTGTCAAGAATAGAACACAATTTTAGGGTCCAACATAACTAAAACTAAACACAAACATATTCAACACTACATGCATTCCCTTACTTTCTGTAGGTAGTATAGTCAGGACTATACTGGAAATTATACCAGTACTCAATAATGCAGCATAAAATATGAGGGGAATACATGAGCAAAACACATAAGTCTGAGCACTAATCACTATATACAATAGTTTTACTGACATTCATACTCAAATACTAGTGTCAAATACACAAATAAAAATCTAATACTCATTGTATGTCAATTTGTGCTCACCATTCATACAAGTGATTTAGACTGGTGGCCTTGTGAAAAAGGGGCAGCAACCAATACAGAGTTGCTTCCCTTACACATGCCAGGATCATGCTGGTCATCAGGTTGAATCCCAATTCTGACTGTTGGTATGTTAGAGCCCAGCTCATTGGTTCCAGCTGACATGCTGTGATGGAACTTACAGAAGCCTTCAACCAAACTGACCAAACAAAGTCACTATGTAAATACTGACTTAATGACTAGATAGTTGACATTCAACTCGTTTGAAACAGATATCTCTCCTAAAAACCTTTTCAAGCACATGTTACTGTCTCAAGCACAGTCACTCCCTCAGAATGGAGACATTGAACATGAACACTCTCACCTCTAACAGAGACATTCAACATGAACACTCTCACCTCCAACTGAGACATTCAACATGAACACTCTCACCTCCAACAGAGACATTCAACATAAACACTGACCTCCAACAGAGACATTCAACATGAACACTCTCACCTCCAACTGAGACATTCAACATGAACACTCTCACCTCCAACTGAGACATTCAACATGAACACTCTCACCTCCAACTGAGACATTCAACATGAACACTCTCACCTCCAACAGAGACATTCAACATGAACACTCTCACCTCCATCAGAGACATTCAACATGAATACTCTCACCTCCAACAGAGACATTCAACATGGACTCTCACCTCCAACAGAGACATTCAACATGAACACTCTCACCTCCAACAGAGACATTCATCATGAACACTTTCACCTCCAACAGAGACATTCAGCATGAACACTCTCACCTCCAACAGAGACATTCAGCATGAACACTCTCACCTCCAACAGACACATTCAACATGAACACTTTCACCTCCAACAGAGACATTCAACATGAACACACTCACCTCAAACAGAGACATTCAACATGAACACTCTCACCTCCATCAGAGACATTCAACATGAATACTCTCACCTCCAACAGAGACATTCAACATGGACTCTCACCTCCAACAGAGACATTCAACATGAACACTCTCACCTCCAACAGACATTCAACATGAACACTCTCACCTCCAACAGACATTCAACATGAACACTCTCACCTCTAACAGAGACATTCAACATGAACACTCTCACCTCCAACAGAGACATTCAACATGAACACTCTCATGTCCAACAGAGACATTCAACATGAACACTCTCACCTCCAACAGAGACATTCAATATTCTCACCTGAGAGAGAAACATTCACCATTCTCACCTCCAACAGAGACATTCAGTACGTCCACTGACCGGCCTCCCCTCTATGAACTGTATATTGTGCACCTACTTATTTTTCAAATATTATCATTCAAACACATTAGCAAAATAAGTAGATGGATACAAGCAAAACTGTCACGACAATCCTGCAAACCTACCGTTACGAAGGAAAACACTATAACAATACAAGCATCAAGAATCTGATCAGAATGCCATGATTCAGTCAGCTCCTTCGTTTTCTTAAACAATGGAATTATGACAGCCCTGATATCATGAACACTTTAAGCTGACTAAATCAGTTTAAAGAGTTTTCAGACTAACATAACTATATTCCACACAAAAATCTTTAGACGTACAATACTTTGAAAATTTAGTTTAAGACAATGTCTTAGTATATGTACAACACTGTAGCGAAGAGATTTAATATTGAAAGACTATGGTATAAAATTTTTACAATGCCTCTATATTACAACTCAGTTGCTGTCACTTTCACCTTGCACAAACCAATATCAAACATTATTGTATAGATTCCATTACTTATATGTACAGCATGAAAGTCACAGTGTATGTCCACTTAAGAGATTTAGCACTAGGAACTGTGGAGGGTCCGTGATGGTCCAGTGACAGCATGGATCACTTGGTTCTAGGAGTCTGATGAATCAACACCAGGCTGCCTGCCATAGCTGTCTACATCCTGCAGCATGTGGAAGACTTGTTGACAACACAGATGGATCGATGTCTATTGCAGCATGTATGTCCATGTGTGGAATATACAAGCATTGACAAAGTCTTCGATGTGAGACTGTGTTGTGAACACTGGTAGGTTGGGGTTGGTTGGTGTGTGTTCCTGGTCAAGCTGCGGCTCCAGGTGGACAATACACAGCTCCTGTAGGAGAGAGATGGAGACATGACGTGCACAATACACAGCTCCTGTAGGAGAGAGATGGAGACATGAGGTGCACAATACACAGCTCCTGTAGGAGAGAGATGGAGACATTAGGTAGACAATACACAGCTCCTGTAGGAGAGAGATGGAGACATTAGGTGGACAATACACAGCTCCTGTAGGAGAGAGATGGAGACATTAGGTGGACAATACACAGCTCCTGTAGGAGAGAGATGGAGACATTAGGTGGAGAATACACAGCTCCTGTAGGAGAGAGATGGAGACATTAGGTGGACAATACACAGCTCCTGTAGGAGAGAGATGGAGACATTAGGTAGACAATACACAGCTCCTGTAGGAGAGAGATGGAGACATTAGGTGGACAATACACAGCTCCTGTAGGAGAGAGATGGAGACATTAGGTGGACAATACACAGCTCCTGTAGGAAAGAGATGGAGACATGACGTGCACAATACACAGCTCCTGTAGGAGAGGAAGGGAGACATTAGGAGAGGGATGGAGACATTAGGTGGAGAATACACAGCTCCTGTAGGAGAGGAGGGGAGACATTAGGAGAGGGATGGAGACATCAGGAGGCCTTATAATCACTGGAGGTCACGGCAGAAGACCCTACCTATCAAATGATCTGTAAGCCTTGCAGTGAACAGAGATCATAACAAAAGACACTACTCACCCCTCTGTTAGCCTTGTAGTCAACGGAGGTCATCATGAACATATCCAGGTTGTTGGGATTGAGTATTAGCTGAAAGAAGAAAACATGTACATATGGCCAAAGTAAATCATTCCTTGTTTTTCTTCTTGAAATCACAAAAATAGTGAAAAAAATACATGTATATGCATGTTTTACTTATTGGAGCAGGGTTGGTGGTTACTGTGTAGATGATATGTACAGCAAACAAAAGGACCAACTCAACTCTCTGTGGCTGCTTCCACACACTTGTACACACAATGCATCTGTTGGCTGCTACCACACACCTGTACACACAATGTATCTGTTGGATGCTACCACACACTTGTACACACAATGTATCTGTTGGCCATGTCATGTCTACTCACAACGTGTCTCTGTTGGCCGTCGCCACTGACAAAGCTGCGGTGGGTGTCGGGGTATTTGTTGATGAGAACGTCAAACAGCAGGGTGTACCACTGTAGGGGCATGTTAAGGAAGGGGGTGAGCTGGGGATCAACCTCGTCCAGGGGTGTCCGGGTCACCATCCCTAGGAGCTCCAAGTACTCCTCAAAGCAGAGTCGGGCCAGATTCTGTAGACACATAGCATAATACATACATCAGACCTGCTTATATGACACAACATCAATGCATAACACAATCTGGCTATACCAATAACTGATGACCAACTGACCAACTATTCACAAAACGACTATACCAGACCAGTTACTTTTCCAATGACTCAAACACCAATGACTGACCAGGTCTCTGCTCTCGTCAGTCTCGCTGCGTTTCTTCTTGCGAGTGTCCTCGTCCATAACCTTCATCCGGTTCCAAAGATAATCCCGGCGACACTTCACCTTCGACAGCTCCACCATCTCTGCAATCTTGTCTCTGTCAGATACAGTTAAACTTATTCCAACATCACACATAGCTTATCCATATTCAAGTCTAAAAAATCAGTTTGCAAGAGTTTGCTATCTGACAGTTTGGTGGGCATTAGCATGACAAGAAGTTGTACAATCATGATGCATTATAGAGAAACTGTGAATATTCAGGTTCTACAGACCTATGTTTCCACTTCCTCAGTGATATGACTTCATGCCTTTCATTATAATCCTCCTGAGAGGATACATAAGTCCAAAAACTTTCAATGTTAAATTTAAACTTACCAGATTTTTAAAGGCAGTATTTTTGTTATTTTAAACTGTTGGGTAAACTTGTCCTACAATCGCCAGCAGCTGAAGTGATGGTGTAAATCCAACTAGGGTCCATGCAGGTAGCAAAGGCACTGTAAGTCCCCATGGTCCCTAGTTTGGTGATCTACCTTCAGTTGTTGGCGATCTATAGCCTGTATTTACATTGTATTGTCCAAATAGTGCTATCAGTTTTAACTTTCCACACTAGTTTTAGTTGTGATTGTGATATTCTAGTTGTTTTATTGTCCTTCGTCGACAGATTTTTATAATATACATATATTCCATTTCCATGTCAAATATGTTCTCGTCATGATATGGCTGAAATATTGCCAATGTGATGTTAAATATTAACTCACTCACTTTCATTATAATTACTTGAACCTTCTGGACAATCAATAAAGGACATCCTCACACTTTATTATTATTGCATCTCTAGGGCATTTTCTGCTTATAATGGAAACAAGGTATCACTACAAGATCAAGGAAGCTACGAGGAAAGGAGCATGTAGTTTACTCTGTCATTGCCTACATCCCTTACGAAGTACCCAATAACATTGTGCGGATAACAACTTCTCCACCTGGCCCCATCCAATCAGGTGCTACTAGTTATCAATTACCTTTAGTTGTCATTGTTAACCTGCAGCTTGTCACAACATGCTATACATATAGTCAGGCAGAAAACTTTTGTGACAGTGTTTGGTCATTTTACTCAAAACTACAAGTAAAATCGTTTTCAAATTTGGCATGATGCATAATCATTGTTCTACCATTGTGAATTGTCAATTTCATGAATTATGATTTAATAATAAAAATGTTGTTTAACAAACTATCATTAAAATATTGACACAGTTCACTATTTGTTACGAGGGTGGAGTGCAGAGAGAGGAACAGCAGGTGTGGCAGAAAGGCTCAGCACAGGTAAATGAATCAATAGCACACCTGGCTGTTTCTCTCTCTGCACTCCTCCCTTGTAACAAATAGTGAGGTGAGGTGAAATTGGGTTTAACGTCACGCTGGAGAATATTTCGCTCATATGACGATGTGCATGCGTGTGTATGTGTATGTGCGGCTGATTGTACTAGCCCAGACTGAAGCTGGTTTTATAGTGCTAGCCCACTGAGATACCACGCTGCAGTGAAGCATGAATACCCCACTCAGACACATTATACTGACTCCAAGCCGACAAGTCCTTGTTGTACCCATTAATGCTGAGCGCCAGGCAGGGACCAACAAGTACCATATTTTAAAGTCTTTGGTTTGACTCAGTCGGGGATCGAACACGCGACCTTCAGCTCTTTGGTGTAACAAATAGTGAACTGTGTCAATATGTACTTTTTTAGTAAAATAACCAAGCACCGTTACAAAAGTTTTCTGCCAGACTATACATACCTCTCATCAGTTGCTTGTAGCCACTTCAGCTTGATCTTGGTGTAAGAATCTAAACCAAAATGTCATTCTATGCAACAAACAAGAAGTTGTTATCTATAAAGTCGTATGCTCCATAACCTACTCACCAACTACTGGAATGTTGATCAAACAACCTACCTCCCTGCCTGCACCTCCTTCACCAACAGGTCGTAGATGGGGGTCTGGTGGACGTTGGAATACCCCAGGTAGTTGACCTTCTCCTGACGTACACTCAGATGCTGCTTGACCGATACTGGCCGGCTGGCCTCCTCGTCTGATGCTGTGGTCAGGGTGTCCAACATTCCTACACAGGGGACACGCTCAGTATTCAGTACACGGTCTGGCTTTAATGCGCCAACAAACTGCAGTTTCCGACTTTGGTGAAACCAATGTGTATAACCACAAATAGAAATCTGGGCAGTCGAGGTCACACCATGGTAAGTTTTTTAAAGATTTGATTTCGTTAAATACTGCTAGGCAAAATTTAACATATATTCTTCACAATTTTAGTAACAGTAAATACCATTTTTAATGTTCAAGTGTATATGCCTACCAACAATTCTAAAGAATGAAAATGTATACATACTTTCCTGGATATTGTGATGTGAAACATCTGACTGACCATTCATGACACACGGGATGTTTCACCCATGTGAAAGCAGTTACTGAGTCTAGACCAGCAGACATGTGAGTGAAATCATGTAATGATCCACACGTGCATTCACAATGATCCACACCAACATGAGTAATGATCCACTAGCATTTGAGGACCTAAGCGAATGCTGATCCCCACAAAATACACATTTTTCTACCCAAGACACAGATGCCGTTGTTTGCTGTAGACTGGTCTATCATATCATTGTTCGTAACAGTGCAAGAAATAGCTAGACTGTAATCGCACCTAATGCTGTTTTGGTTGCTGCTGATCTGAACTCTCCGATCTTCTTATCCAGAGACCTCAAGGGGAAGCAATCCTTGCGTCGAGTCAGTACAACAAAGAACTTGAGTTTGAGAACCATCAGCTCCCCCTCGGGTTGTAGGAGGCCCCGGGGGTTGTCATGGATGATGACCAGTCCCACATCGTACTCATCTGACGCCTCCATTCCTGTCACATCCGTCGTGTCACGCTTTAGCTTCTTGTGTCGGACAAGAGCAAACTCATCTGCCTTCACAAAGATGTACTCCTGGATTAGGGGAGGGAGGGAAACGATGAAATGAGTAGTAGTAGTGTCAGTGTTTGAACATGGAAGGAAGGAAGGAGGAGAAAGGGAGGAGGGAAGAAGAAAAGGAGGGATGGAAAGAGAAAGGGAGGAGGGAGGAAGAAAGGAGAAAAGGAGGGAGGAGGAAAGGAAGAAGGAAGGAAATTAGGAAGGAAGAATAGTGAGCAACAGCATAGCTAATGGACTAATGTTTGGAAGGACAGATGAAGGATAGTAACTAAGAGTGACTGAGAATGAATGACAAACTGTGGGGTGAAAGAATGAAGAAACAATGGACTAATAAGTGGAAGGATGAACGCAGACATGGACTGAGGAGTGAAAGGATGGTTGGATGCACTGATGGATGGTCAGAAGATTATAAAATGATGGATGGACTGCCAAGTGGACAACAGAACTGGCCGTAGGAGCTGATGATGGTAATATGTAAGAATGATAAACGGACGGATGATAAATGGCGGCAAATTCAGAAGCATGAACGGGTGACTAATACCATAAACAGTAGCAAGGAGAGAAATAAGGTCATCATTTATAATTTGTCCTGAGATAATAATTCCCAATGGATCCAAACTGCTTATTTTATTATCTGCTTATTATTATTATTATCTCCTTATTTTTTATACTAAAACAGATTGATTGAGGGGGAATATCCAGAGGAAGAGTCAATATGACAATGGCAGCTTCAATAACTTTAAATCTTGTCACTGTTTCACTATCGCAAAATAGTGCTACCTTCCCCTGAATTGAAATCCTAAAAGAAAAGGATTGAAGAGGAGATGAGAATACTGAAAGATTTGGTTTTTTTTTGTTTTTGCCATGAACTTACTTAACTTTTAATCATCCAGAAGGATGGGCAGACAGAAGGAAAGAAAGATGAGCTGAAACCATGCAGTGACATAGTGACTGATGTTACTTACTGGGTCAAGGTCAGCATCAACAGCAGGGACCATCTTGAACACCCTCATCTCATGTTGTTTCATCTGTTTCAGCATGTAGTCAAACAGCTGGGGGCTGGGGCAGGGCAGGTCTGGCAGAACAGCAGATTCTGTAACAAATCATCTCAGTATTAATGTCAAACTGTTGGAAATATTCCAGCAATGTCGCTGCAAAGTGTGCACATGCACAGGCAAACTAGTGGCAGTCAGTATTATCAACACTACCAAGGTATGACTTTTTATACCCGTACGAGAAGATGCAGGTGAGCATATTCTCTGGAACCTCCCACCTGATTGGTTGTTGCTACTGTTTGGTATAAGGACAACATGGCAACGTCTTTATTGCTGATAAAAGTGAGTGAGTGAGTGAATGAGTGAGTGGGTGAGTGTGTGAGTTATACACCACACTCAGCAACATTCAAGCTATATGGCGGCGGTCTGTAAATAGTCGAGTCTGCACCATATTGTCAAATTCAATCGAATGTTTATAACCGTTAATGTTTGAATGTTTCCACTGTCAAACCAGAGCTAGGTGAGCTGCATGACCCTCAATTTGACTCATGGAATCACAATGTAGCTGGACTATGATTTGGTGATATTCCAGGAATTTCGTGGCATGGGTGTAGGAATTTGTAAAAATGTGACTGTAACTCTCTTACAATGGTGAATGTTGGTGTTTCTTCTTAATGTCTGTTTAAATTTAATGATGGGTAAAACAGTATACTACTCATGATGAGGTATGAGGGTCTATCTGTCCCGATGGAATGTAATTTTATGAGACGTGCTAATGCTTGTGACTTATAAAATGAAATTCACTAGGGACAGACAATCCGCCATTCCTTGTCACTCATTAATTGATGTCTACACATCACACACAATTTTAAGATCCTAATCTTCCAGAGAGAGTTGGGCATGTAAGACCTCTTTCACTAAATAATGTCAACTAGTTGATTTCTCCCAGGACTATTCACAAGGGTGACAGCCAGCAAGGCAGACCTACCTTGACGGAGGAAGTTACGAGAGAAGCTGGGAGGGTAGGGGTAGATGCGGATGAAGTCTGCGAGGAAGCTGGTGAGGTGGAAGCCCTGGTTGAAGACGCAGGCCTCGCCGCTAAGGTAGGTCTGGATGCAGCGCAGGTGGAAGTCGTATGCGAAGGAGTGGACGTGGATCAGGTCCTTGCACTTCTCGCACTCGTCAACAAACAGCAGTCGCATCTGCCAACACGACAAACACATACAACAATATTCTGCTGAGACTCACAATATCTCTCAAAATCAATTTTACACTTGAAGTCCAGTGAATTATCATTATTCTCTTGAATACCTAGTACTAACTTTTATGCCTAATTGTAGGCTTATGAAAGAGGGTGTCGCTTCATAACTAGCCTGTACTGCCTGGACTTGGCAAGTGTGTTAGTGTCTTGCATATAGCTGATGCTCAGAACACCCACCTGCTGGTTGACTGGAGTCCCGAGACTCTGTGCATCAAAGACGAACATCTTCGCACAGAAGTAGGCATCTCGGAACCCAATCTCCATCATCATGATACCGGACTGGAATGTCTTCTGGAGACTGAACACCATCGTCGACTTCCGGTCATCATCAAGCAGTGTAGCATGGCCGTCAGGGGGCACCACCTTGCTGTACCTGGCACAAGACACAACTCACTTGTACAACATCAGACGCAATGCTGGCTACGTTCTAGTGTAGCATGGCCGTCAGGGGGCACCATCTTGCTGTACCTGACACAAGACACAACTCACTTGTACAACATCAGACGCAATGCTGGCTACGTTCTAGTGTAGCATGGCCGTCAGGGGGCACCACCTTGCTGTACCTGACACAAGACACAACTCACTTGTACAACATCAGACGCAATGCTGGCTAATGCTCTAGTGTAGCATGGCCAGCTCAGGGGCACCACCTTGCTGTACCTGACGCAAGACACAACTCACTTGTACAATATCAGACGCAATGCTGGCTACGTTCTAGTGTAGCATGGCCGTCAGGGGCACCACCTTGCTGTACCTGACACAAGACAACTCACTTGTACAACATCAGACACAATTCTGGTTACGTTCTAGACTAGTATGGCAGGCATGGGTCACAAACACAAGACACACATCTGCATGGGTACACGACAATGGAAGCTAACCAAACTCATCCAGCCAACTTTGTAGAACAACTCCTACCTCTTCTTTGACGGAGCATGGCTGTCTGGGGGCACCATCAGTGATGGCAACGTTCTAGAGTAGCAAGACTGGCATGGGGCACAAACACAAGATACACATATGGGGTACCCTAGAATCACCACGACAATGGAAGCTAAACAAACTCATCCATCCTACTTTGTAGAACAACTCCTACCTCTTCTTTGACGGAGCATGCTGCACTTTGATGACAACAAAGCCGAGATCCTTCAGGTAGCTCTTGTATTGGTTGATGAAGCTGCGACGAAGCTCAGCATGCCACGCCTCATCGAGGGAGGGGTCAGGGGGCTTGGGGCGGACTTCGGGAGTCCTGGGGGGTCACAGATTTCTTCCTGCCATCCTGACTGTCGGAGCGTTTGGTTCTCAGGCTGCTTATTGAGGCTCCAGAACTGTGGCGAGATCGCTGGAACAGTGGCGATAGTATTTACAACATCAGAACACAATAAAACATCACCTGAAATAATATAACATAGTGTTCTTTGGCTAAACTTTATCAAACAATATCATTTGATATAATAACTTACCCCAAGATGGTTAAAAAAAAATACTGAGGAAATAATATTTTCTTTAAAACTATTCATATTATTTTTATGTCATAATCCATTTCAAGTTGTTCCAAAAATGTCCACAAGATGACCACGAGAACAGCATTCTTTATATGATCTATGTGACATTTTGAAACAGTTGGTTAGCACAGAAACAAATGAATCACTTCCATGAAAGCTATAGAAGGTTTCATCAGGGCATGCATGTCGAAGTGTTAAATCACTAAGTATGATTCCTGTTAAAAATGTTCAAAAGGACAATGAAAACCACATACTGGACCAGTGTCAACAAGTCATGTATTAAAACCAATAGAATTTAACCCTGATCGTATTATTTGTCAATGTGTTTGTTACAAAAAAAATCACCACAAGTTAAAGGGTTGGTGTGTTTTATGCAAGCTCTATTTATCACACTGTTATGAATGACACTTCCTGAGGGACTGCCCTCTGGAGTAACACTGCTTTCAGCACTGAAGTGGAGGGCATTGATGTTTAGCATTAACATGTGTATAATGTTTACATACCTAGAAACAATCAGGGCAGACTATGGCTTTCAACCCACAATCACTGCTTCCTGGCATGCAAAAGGGACATAATTCTGTAGATCAAACTGTAGGGACCTGGAAAACTGGGTTACCACATCTTTCGTAGAGTAAACTGACCTTCTCCAATCAGGGTCATTCTCATCTTTTGTTTGTTTGTTGTTTAACGCCGCACTCAGCAATATTCCAGCTATATGATGGCAGTCTGTAAATAATCAAGTCTGGACCAGACAATCCAGTGATCAACATCATGAGCATCGATCTACATAATTTTGATACAATGACGTGTCAACCACGTCAGCCAGTCTGACTATCTGATCCTGTTAGTTGCTCTCAGGACAAACATGTGTTGCTGAAGACCAATTCTATCCCGGATCTTCACATGTGGTCACTTTGAACATGAAATCCATACTTTTTGCTGTCTTTGATAAAAAAGCACATGGTTCTGGGTATCTTTTCTACCTCTCCAGGGTGAAATACACAATCATAACTGGTTAAGTCAGGAAGTCATGAAAACAGGAAAGGATTTCCATATTTATCGGATCTTGATAGCAAGTTTAACAGATCAGTTTGTCGCATTGATACCTCTATCCAATATAAGGGGCGGTGGGGTAGCCTAATGGTTAAAGCGTCGGCTCGTCACGCTGACGACCCGGGTTCGAATCCCCACATGGGCACAATATGTGAAGCCCATTTATGGTGTCCCCCGCTGTGAAATTGCTGGAATATTGCTAAAAGCGACGTAAAACCCAACTCACTCACTCACTCTATCCAATATATGATAAAGTTATCTATAAACAGTGTAGCTTCTACTCTCATGGTTATTCACAAATAAATATAATCTCCTGCCACACTCGATGAATATAATCACACCAACAAAATGGAGAAGATCTGATAACTTTGACCTACTCCAGAATATCATAAAACATGCACAAACCATGATGATATCATGCACAAAAGAAAATCCTACACCTAATAACATACTACCAGTGTCTTCTATAGAGATTATAAACCAAGTGTGTTTTGAGTTGTAAAAAGTATATATTTGGAATAAAAATTGTATTACCCATTACATGAACCTTTCATGAAAGTAACATGTTTTATATTTATAATATACGATATTTGCCATACCGAGACACACATGGGTAATAATCTCTTTATCATATAATGTCATTCTTAGTTTCAGACATATTTTCACTCAAGAAAAATACTTTAGAAATAGAGGAATACAACGTCTGAGATAACCGCCCGTATGGTATATTGTACCAACCTGACTGGAAGTCATATTGTTTTATAAATACACATGTTGAGAAACATATATACTGAAAATGCTTTTGTTTTTCAGCAAGATGGCATCACGTTTGCGAAAAGATTTAATCAAAGTAGATCCTGTCACATGATCTTATTTGCATATTTATCGGATCCTGATACTGATCCTGAAGTTTATCAGATCAGTGTGTTGCATTGATACCACTATCCATTATATGATAAGTTATCTAAAAAACAGTAGATTCTACTCTCACGGTTATTCACAAATAAGTATAATCTCCTGCCACACTCAATCAATATAAACACATTAACAAAATGGAGAACCAAATCTTGATTTTGACGACAAAACTGATGACACAGTGAGTCTGGAACTGAATACTGTAATAGACGTGCTGCCGTCAAAGGAAATGTGACAGCTGATGAGTGTCTAACATGACGACAACAGAGGAGTTTGATGACAGAACCACTGCAATGAACGAAAGATTGGCAGCAATCTACAACGCTGACTTACTTCCCCAAAGTACTGCAACAAGGGCACGTGTAGCCCACAGCTGGGACTACACTGAAATATACACACACACATCAGTCGTAGACAACAGAACCCGAAAATGAAACATACAACTTTATGGATGACAACTTCGTGTTTATTGCACAGAGCAATGTTTCGATGTAGATTCTTACATTTTTAGCTTCATAATGATGTAAGAATCTATATGGTTGTACATTTCACTTTTGACTCACCAACTTCTAGAATACCGATCAAACAATTAACAGAACCCGAGATGTTGTACACCTCACTGAAGTACCTCTTGATATAAATGACTGACAGTAGACATTGACAAATGTGTATTTTCATCAATCAGAAAGTGATTTTGCTATTTTACTTAAATGTTCACCATCAACATCAAGTTGATCACTGCTGTCTTTATAGTTGTGATTATAACTTGAAATGAGTTAATATAATGGGCAAATATGTCAACAGCACTTTTTCAACTTGAATGCAACTTTGATAACCTAACTTGTGGAAATCTCAAGGAATCAAGCACAAGTATTTGCATTTTGTCACAACAAATAAAATTAAATGTCTTTTCCTTCAATAAAAGGTAAAATGATCAAAAACTGGACTGCCAGAGTGTGGGTACGGCAATATTACCTTGGTTTAGACATATTTATCCACAAGAAGTAAACAGGTTTGGAAGACAAATCAAATCAAATCAAATCAAAATAGACATTTGTATAGCCCTACATATCCAGAGTCCTGCTCATGTGCTCTTAGTCGAATGCTCGTTTGAAGAGGATGGTTTTGAGACAAGATCGGACAAGACAAGTACTTTTGATTGTATTGCTCTCTCAATGGTATTTACAAACTACAAAACTATGTTTCATATATATCTATACATCTATATCACAGTAGATACAACATTGTGTCTGATGATATATTGGACACTCTTGACTTGTAGCTCAGATTCCCTAAAATAACAGAGTCCAGTATCTTGACAGTACAATTTCAATGTAGTTTCTTACATTTTGAGAAAACGCTGGTGTTAAATAGAACATCTAGGGTCAAATTTGTACATGTATACCTTGTGCTCTCCATCAACTGCCCAATCTGTGACCAGGAAAGTATGGAAGAGTATTAGTGAATGATTCTTAAATCTATGTATTTGATATTATAATCTACCTAGGAGAAACTGTGATCTACTATCAGATTATTGAATTCTGTAAAAATATATTCTTGTATATATATTCAACAATACTTCTGTGTTTCACACTGATTTTTATGGAAACTATTCTCGAACCTTCAAATAATGTTTTTTTACCATTGTCATTTTTCATTGATTTCAAAGAAAAAAATATTCTCTTAATTAAAGTCAAATCTTTTGTTCACCATTTAATTGATACTTCAAACACCCTTGTTTTGTTTGTTGTTTAATGTGGCACTCAGCAGAATTCCAGCTTTAGGGCGGAGTCAAATACCCCTGTAATGACCAACATATTGATGAATTTCAAATAGAAGCATGTTTCATATTTTATAATTTTTAACCTATAACTGTTCCTTGAACTGTAGTCACTAGAACAAATCTACTTACAGATTTCGATCCCTCTGGCTTCTCGGCTGGAGGACTCAGTGTAACAGTCGATTCCTGTCTGACAAAGGCGAGAGGCTTCTCCACAACTCGCTGTCGCCATTGTGGGTGGAACAGCAGTGGGGTGGCGCAGTAGTGGAACAGCCGAGAAGACTGTTTCAACAGGAGAAGGTAGTCCTCCTGTACAGAGGAAAAGGACATTTGAGGACAACTGTTCTGCAGAAAATCTATGCTTTGGCAACTGTAAATGTGCTTCAAAGTTTAAGAGCTGTTATCTCAATAAAAATATTTTGAGAGCAGTTGAAATTATCGCTATTGGATGATTTCCATCAGTTTGGGGTTTAACAATTAAGGGTGTCACGATACACCAATCTCATGATACGATACGTATCACGATTTTAAGGTCACGATACGATACGTATCGCGATACATAATTTTCGCGCCTTTTCATAGCATTACCTTACCGGCAACGTACGCGCTCGCTGATTGGTCCATCAAAATAGTCTAGCCAATCACAAAAGCTGTTAGTTTCCAACCTATTTTTTAAGTAAAGCTAGCTACATCTATTTATCGGAGCGATCTCGTATAATTTTACTATCAAGACTTTGAAGGAGATGGATATAGTATAAAAATTTGAATCGATAAAGTTTTAAAATAGGAATCGATACACGCAAGCATGTATCGCGTATCGTATCGTCAGTAAAAATGTATCGATGCATCGATACATTCGCGTATCGCGACACCCCTACTAACAATCATCTAACAAAATCAACTCTTCAAGGTGTTTAGCATTCAAGATATTACATAACAAGTCCAGTAGACAGCATTATGATTGTGATCACTTTGTCAGTTACAGCTTAATGCTTTCCGGAATTCAATCCAATACCTGACACAACACTCAGTTCTGGCCATGTGCTCTAGGCATACGTATTAATGAGAGTTATCTCCCCTGGTTACATGTGACATTAGGATTCACATGCGGAAAAGGATTGGTAATACATGACAATGATCTGACGTAAAACATGATGAAATATATGGAACATTACACCAGTAAAACAGTGTGTTGGTGAGGATGTTGGTGTTGGTGTTGATGATGTTAGTGATGATGATGGTGTTGGTGTTAAATTCAGTCTTGTATGAAACATTTGTGCTGCTACATTAGAGGGACAAGACCCGTCAAGATGCTAGCAAGAGATCCTCACGAAAAATCATGACACAGACCATGAGAAAATTCAAACAGGACCCTGACAAGACCCTGAGTCAGAGCCCTTTCCAGAGAGGGACCAAAGCAATGGCACCACTGGTACCAACCACATTCTTGCTACCAAGGCCAGGCCCTATTGTACAAAGCTGTTCACAGCTTACTGAACATAGTAACCATGGTAACACACCAATTGGGCAAATGATCATAAGGAAATTGTGATCTGAATATGTCGTGAAACATGTCAAAGTGTGGTTCCAGCATGCTCCTTATTTAGTTATGATTTTACAATTCTCTCAAAACTTGGACAACTATAGTATTTGTGTACGTGCTTTATGTTCAACACATTGGTGTTTGGATTTACTATCTAAATTAAACATCAGTATCTAGGTCAAGTTCATGGCCATTGTTGTAAACAGATCACAAACAACAGTAGAGCTTACAGAAACTGGTGGATTAGCAATGTTCTTCTGTAACCATCCCACATACAGCTGCCGTAGCTTGCCCAAGCGGTCAGTGTCTGAAACAACATAGTCAACATCAGTTGGACGCAGCCATCCTGCCTACTTCCTGTCCTCATCACTTCAACTACTGAACAAGACTCACATGTAAGTCACATGTGTGAGTGACTGTTGTGAGAGAGCCAGCAATAACTGAGTGATATCAAAACACCTTGCGAACAATCATTTCTGAGCCAGAGTGATTGATAGTTTAAGCAACAAAATGAAATTTTCTTCCACAAAGTTAACTTCAGCAATTTACAGTTATGCCTTTAATTTTCTCAAAGTTTGTTTTCAAGACAGACTGCCTAAAACAGGTTATTGGTTGACAAAGATGAGACAACAAATACTTAATGCAAGCAATTATTAGTAGCAAGGTCAAGTAGCAAGGAAATCAAAGGCCTGAGAACCGCAACTGAAGTGGGCTTATCTTGATTATTCATCAAGAAATCGTCAAGAATAAGCAATTATTTGTTATACCAAACTTCATTTGGACAGTGCTCTTGCAGTCTTCTTTATCTTACAATTAAAGTTTAGTCAAAATCTATCAAAAGAATGGGAAGGTCACATTGCGACTCACAGATGCCATGTTGTTTTCCTGTAGACAAAGTCAATAATAATCACATGACCAAGCAGTCATGTCCTGTGTCCATATTTGAGGTCGGTGTCAGACACTCAGTTTAACCAAATCTTTGCAGATCACTCAATAGTTAAGCGCCAACGAAATTCAAACCTCTAATAGAATCTGACAACTACACAGAGCTCCCCTTATCCTGAACCAATCCTGCACCGAGGAGCTCACCTCTCCGACACTGGCTGCGTATATCCTGGGCCTGCTTGCCGTGGACCGACACCGGGTCACGCAGGGACATGAGGGTGGTGTTCTGCAGTGGGCGGGGAGGCTGCAGGTTCTTGTATGTCTTGTCAAACGGTCTGAAGATGCTCATCATGCGAGAGATTCCGCGATCACGGGCCGACATGCTGCTGTGTCGACGCTGGGTGTCACGCTGGGGAGGGGCCTGGTGTTTGATCAGACTGTCGAAGTCCGAGAGCTGGCTCACATCCTGTAGAAGGAGACAAGCATGAGAAACAAGCAGACTTGATCACACAAACAAGGCACATTAACAGTGCGATTTAGCCAGATCAGAAGAAAATGACAATATGATGAAATATTAATCAGTGAAAATATGCAAACAGATTATGCCCACATGTTATGCTAACAGATGGTGTTATCAGATTAAGCAAACATTTGATATTAACAGATTAAGTCAACACATTATCTCTAAAGATTATGCCAACAAATTATGTTTAAAAATTATGCCAACAAATGATATTGAATGATTATGAGTGAGTGAGTGAGTTTAGTTTAACGCCGCACTCAGCAATATTCCAGCTATATGGCGGCGGTCTGTAAATAATTGAGTCTGGACCAGACAAACCAGTGATCAACAGCATGAGCATTGATCTGCGTAATTGGGAACCGATGACATGTGTCAACCAAGTCAGCGAGCCTGACCACCCAATCCCGTTAGTCACTTGAATGATTATGCCAACAGATGATGTTTAAAGATAATGCCAAAACATGATTGAGATTAACTGATGGTGGACCTGGGTGTTGGTGGCGTCAGAGAAGGAGTTGTGGTGGAAGAGTCCGAGTTTCTGGCTGATGATGCTGCCCAGGACCTGGCTCCGGTCATTGTTCCACTTGACCAGCTTGTTGATCTTCTCCTCCAGGTGGGACGTCACGTCCCCTGCCCAGTTGTATGTGTACACTGATAGCTGGAAGCAAAAGTCACAGTTAAGATCCATCAGTACACCTGTGAGTACCACATACCACATACCAAAGTCGTACAGTACACCAATAGCTGAAGATACTACACCCTGACAGGATCCATCAGTACACCTGTGAGTACCACATACCACATACCAAAGTCGTACAGTGCACCAATAGCTGAAGATACCACACCCTGACAGGATCCATCAGTACACCTGTGAGTACCACATACCACATAGCAAAGTCGTACAGTACACCAATAGCTGAAGATACCACACCCTGACAGGATCCATCAGTACACCTGTGAGTACCACATACCATATTGTACAGTACACCAATAGCTGAAGATACCACACCCTAACAGGATCCATCAGTACACCTGTGAGTACCACATACCTCATAGCTAAGTCATACAGTACACCAATAGCTGAAGATACCACTCCGTGACAGGATCCATCAGTACACCTGTGAGTACCCATACCACATAGCTAAGTCATACAGTACACAAATAGCTGTAGATACAACTCCCTGACAGGATCCATCAGTACACCTGCGAGTACCACATACCAAAGTTGTACAGTACACCAATAGCTGAAGATACAACCCCCCAACAGGATCCATCAGTACACCTGTGAGTACCACATACCAAAGTCGTACAGTACTGACAAAAGCAAGTGTTAAAATATTGTTGCATCAATGCACAAATGAAATATATCTTTATATATACTGTATGGTAATCCCCTCATCAATATTTTGGCAGTACATCATATGAACATAATAAAAATAAAATCCCATTTGTCAGTGAAATTTGGCACCATCTACAAGGATTGATTTGTGTCAAGAAGAGACACAAATAGTAGACTTGACACAAGTTATAATGACAATGATGACAAACAAGGGATGACTACAAAGACAGATCCTGGCTGTCCACCTCCAGTTGCATGACTAATGAAACAATCATATACCAAAAACTCCAAAAAAAATTTCCTTACATTATAAGTTGTTCACTGGTCACCAGGGGGACATGGGCTGATGTACCCTCGATGTTTGTTTATGTTCCCTGAGCTCGAAGGGCGAGGGGAACATAAAGAAACATTGAGAGTACATCAACCCATGGGCCCTGAGGTATTTTGAACTGTTTGAAGCACGGGTATCGGATCATAGTATGGAGTACCAGACGACAAGACGACAAGAAAAACAAATTTAGAGTTATCTCCCTTCCATCGATTTGCATTCGCAAAACATCAGTAATTTCCGTACATCATACGTGATTCAATGTTATTCGAGATAAAGAATTACTACTATGAAGTACCAAATGAGTTCGGCATTCCAAGTGGGGTACATGGAAAATGTTACTTGCTTGTAAGCGGGGTACAATGAAAATAATAGAAAACCGCTCAGCCAATCAGAAAACGACATTTATGTGTGAGGCAAGATAATATAACATAATGGCATAAAGTTTCAAGGACAAACTCTCCCCTTCACACTCATCCTAGCCATAAACCGAGTGACATCTCACCTGTCTGTCCTTGATGAAGATGATGAGCAGCCTCTGTCTGGGGACGAAGGGGTTCTCCAAGGTCAAGGTGAATCTGCCAAGTTCCTGACTCTTCGTTCCGTCAGCAGACAAGAGAGGTTGGAACTTCTGAACTGTCTGGTAGGCTGGCAACATCCAACATTGCTGACCTTACAACTACTGCACGATTTCTACTACATGTTATTGTAATAAAAGAGCAGAAGAGATTTACTGTTTTAATCCATGACCACTATGTCGTGTCAGAAAGTCGAAAGTCAGACAGAAGTTCCTGGTCAATGCAAGGCATGTAACTCTTCTAATTTACTGAATAGAGCACATTAGCATAAAGAATTTATAGATATCCTTAAAGATGGCATGACAGATCAACTTTAGTCTGATGAAAAAATAACCAGGTTTTTCTTCAACTTCTTTTGATTAGCACCAGTATATTTCAAAATTGTTTTCTGACATTCGTCTTACAAAGAGTTTGCGAAACATTTTGACATTCAGGACCCCCTATCCATGAGTACTGTGTGAGTTTAATCATAAACCTTTTACTTCAAGCCAGGCATGTGACAGTCGAAGTTCTATGATGGACATTTCAAGAATAAATGGAGGCTGTCGATTTACCAACTTACATTTTGTGACAGGTGTTGACGTAAACGCTGGCTGATCCATAACAGAGCCATCGTACACAAACGTCTTCCACTGTTCAACATCTCGACCAATCAGAATAAAGTCCATCGACCTCTGACGTGACACGTTCATATCAAGGGAGGTCTCCAAGGATGAATGAGGCTGTGGAGTGCAGAAATTTAGACGAGTTGTAGTAGTTCTCACAATAGAAACAACTGACTGACTGACTGAGTTTAGTTTTACGCCGCTTTTAGCAATATTCCAGCAATATCACGGCGGGGTACACCAGGAATGGGTTTCGCACATTGTGCCCATGTGGGGAATCGCTTTAACCATTAGGCTACCCCACCTCCCTTCAGTAATAAGATAACAGAAGCCAACACTTGACAAGGGAAGTCAGGGAAAGAGCTTTTTGCCATTCTAGTCATGATAAATACCCAGACTCATTCATGACCATAGCCTTGGTTTGGACCTGACGTCACCAGCTATATCACTAACTATTCTTCAAATTTCTCTCAGTCATGACCTTAACCCCAGCCACCGATCAAAGGTCTGAATGTAAATTTGGTATTAATCTCAAGTTCAAGTGATGGCTTCATAGAAGACAGCCTTTGACATATTTATATAAACCACAAAACTATTATGAACAATTTTTAGCGGCAAAACATTTTCCTGTGTACTAAGAGGGAAGGCAAGTCCTTATGCTTCAAGATGTTTCAGTTGTACTTGTAGCATGCAACAATTGAGACAAGCATATTGCACTTCCAGCATGTTTAAATCATTAACCATATTTATGACATCACACAAGTGTTGTTGCAGTTGACTCTCAGCCAAAACTTCATGGCCAATGAAAAACAGAAATGATTAAATGCAACTACAAGCCATTTCACAAAATATAGTAGAACTTGGTAAAATTGCTCAATTAATGAAATAAAATAAAAATTGATTTGAGTTACTTCCAGATTTGACTGATTTCAGAAAAGAGTATTTTCAGTTTAATCTGTTTTAAGTGTTGTGTCATCAAAACCTGACTCAACAAACACGATGGTGACAAATGGGTCGAGGGTATTTATCATAACACAGTTGGGACATAACACAATCAGGATATAATACAATGGAAAATGAAGGATGAGGCTTGGCCTCAACAAGACTAGAAGGTAAAGCTGTCTACCATTTAACCAGGACAACAGGTCATGATGAGTTAATAAATCACACCTGCACTGGGTGCCGGCATGGATGGTAGGGGATGCCCTCCAGTGGGGCGTCCATGCTATGTCCCTTGACGATCTTGAAAGCACGGGGGACAATGGTGGGGGACAGGTCCTTGATGATGTTCTGCATTTCGTACATCACGTAGTCCACGGAGTAGCGGGACAGTAGGTTCAGCTGACACCGGGAACACTGACGGAGTACCTGCAAGGTAGAGGTCATTTAGTAACTAAGGTCAAGGTTGAGAACAGAGAGCAGGATTGACATGTGAGCAGTTCAAGGATTACAACCCTTCTAATCCAAAACGTCTATCCATCAAAATACAAACACTTCATAGGCAGTAAAACTCTATAAATGGTTGGTGAATACACAGCTCCAAACACAAAAGAAACTGAAGAGCTGTGTTTTACAAAAAAATAATAATGAAAATGTCAAACAGGAATTTTCACACATAGGTCACTGTCCTTTCTCCAACTCCCATGCCTTGACCCCCATCACCTAACACACACCCCACCCCCACCCCCCCCCCAAGCTCCATTTCTTAATAAATCCCCATAAAAATCCCTCTTTTAGCTTATAGTTTCACAAGACTGTCCCCTACCAAGCTTGTTGCAGTAAGCCAGCCACGGGTCCATAAGCGTGGTGAAAACATTATTGAGTGATCCCCGCTCTCCATCCTCGTACTTGGTGACAAGGTCCTTCAGCCCAGAGTCTGCCATCAAACTGGCTGAATCTGTCCGCATGCCAAACCCAGCAGACGGAGTGTTGGGCTGGGTGGTTGACTGCACTGACGACCAGTCGAATGACTGAAAGAAGGAAATATAGCTAGTTCTTCTAAAGGATATAAGCTTCCTCAATCAAAAGCATTCCATTTCCAAACTGTTTTGTTTTTTAATAAAAAATATAAATTCTTTAATGTTACATTTGAATTAAACCAAAGATGATCTTGGTATCCAGGTTTTGATGCTAGATGATGTTCATTTCATGGTCAATACATCTCTATGAATATTTATGTAAATCTTACATCAGCAATAGTTACTTTTCACAAGGTACCGTATAAATGTACT
Source organism: Haliotis rubra (assembly GCF_003918875.1). NCBI lineage: Eukaryota > Metazoa > Mollusca > Gastropoda > Lepetellida > Haliotidae > Haliotis > Haliotis rubra. Next base: position 206,331 of record NW_025767454.1, on the reverse strand, counting down.
GTAATTTGATTTCCTTCTTAATTAACACTGTGAATCTGTAACAACCACTAGCAGTGTCTTTTGTAATGCAATGAAAGTATTGCTGTTAAATGGTCACATTTTTAACAGCAAGCGATCAATAATTGGTTATTGATTATGAATGAGAATAGAATGATTGTGAATTTAAAGTCTTCTTTCCAAGCATCCGTGCCCTGCAAGTTAGTATAAACCAACACAAGACCATCTTGATCTACAGTTCCAGAGATACCTCTGTTGCTCTGCATTGAGAGTTAGTATAAACCAACAGGGCACCATATTATTCTTCAGTTGTACAGACACCTGTGTTGCCATGCACTCAAAGTTAGTATAAACCAACACAAGACCATCTTGATCTACAGTTATACAGACACTCGGTTCCCATGCACTGAAAGTTAGTATAAACCAACACAAGACCATCTTGATCTACAGTTCTACAGACACCTGTGTTCCCAAGCACTGAAAGTTAGTATAAACCAACACAGCACCATATTATTCTACAGTTGTACAGACACCTACGTTCCCATGCACTGAAAGTTAGTATAAACCAACACAAGACCATCTTGATCTACAGTTCTACAGACACCTGTGTTGCCATGCACTGAAAGTTAGTATAAACCGACACAAGACCAATTTGATCTACAGTTCTACAGACACCTGTGTTCCCATGCACTGAGAGTAGTATGAACCAACACAAGACCATCTAGATCTACAGTTCTACAGACACCTACGTTGCCATGCACTCAAAGTTAGTATAAACCAACACAAAACCATCTTGATCTACAGTTGTACAGACACCTAAGTTGCCATGCACTGAAAGTTAGTATAAACCGACACAAGACCAATTTGATCTACAGTTCTACAGACACCTGTGTTGCCATGCACTCAAAGTTAGTATAAACCAACACAAGACCATCTTGATCTACAGTTCTACAGACACCTGTGTTCCCATGCACTGAAAGTTAGTATAAACCAACACAAGACCATCTTGATCTACAGTTCGACAGACACCTAAGTTGCCATGCACTGAAAGTTAGTATAAACCAACACAAGACCATCTTGATCTACAGTTGTACAGACACCTGTGTTGCCATGCACTGAAAGTTAGTATGAACCAACACAAGACCATCTAGATCTACAGTTCTACAGACACCTGTGTTCCCATGCACTGAAAGTTAGTATAAACCAACACAAGACCATCTTGATCTACAGTTCTACAGACACCTGTGTTCCCATGCACTGAAAGTTAGTATAAACCAACACAAGACCATCTTGATCTACAGTTCTACAGACACCTATGTTGCCATGCACTGAAAGTTAGTATCAACCAACACAAGACCATCTTGATCTACAGTTCTCCAGACACCTGTGTTGCCATGCACTGAAAGTTAGTATAAACCAACACAAGACCAATTTGATCTACAGTTCTACAGACACCTGTGTTCCCATGCACTGAGAGTTAGTATGAACCAACACAAGACTGTATGAATCTAAAGTTTTAGAGGCATCTATCAGGAAAGTCTCCTTTTGTTTCTACAAATCTTGAAGTTAGTAAATACAAACACATGTCCATCTGTACAGGGTAGAGCCAGCACTGTCACCATGATGTTAGTGTCAACCACCATCAGTCTAGTCACTACGATTCTATATCTGTGTGTGTTACCTTGCCCAGATCAGGAGGGGGAGAGGTCATGCGAACCTTGGGGTCAGCCTTGGCGACGATGCCCTTGAGTGACATGAAGGGGGATGCCGACTGGGGGACGGCCGGCAGCCCGGTGTTCATCCTCATGCCATCGGATGCCTGGCGACTGATGATGGAGTGGCGCCGGTCACGTGTCTCGTTGGGTGGGTCTGGCGTGAGAGAGATGTCATTGAAACACAAATGGGTGAGTCTAGCTCAACCAAAAGCTATTAACGCACAGTTCTTTCCAGTGCTGACGAAGCACAATAAACACCTTGTTTTGTTTCATATGTTTGCATAAAAAATCATCAAATTGGAAAACATTCCACCTTAAAAAACACATTTTAATCATTCTTTGTAAACAAGAACTTGTATTCACAACATTCAAAATACCTGCTTGCCCGACCACCAGGGACGGGTTATTTTCAACACGGACAACCAGATTCTCATATTCACCGGCCCGACGGTCAGGTTAAAATTTAGACGTGTATATGAAGATATTTTGTGGGCAGGTAAGTTTTGGTCAGGGCTGGCAAGTTTTACATCTAACCAACCCAGTGGTCTGGCTGAAATATTTGGGAGTTTCATACCCTGGTATTCGTCTTCCCAAACACTGTGGGTATATAGCCTGTAAACATCTGGCTCTAAGCTGTGATAAGCAAACTGTTGACTGTAGGACAAGAGAGAGCAAATGAGTGTCCTACCCTTGGGGCTCGTAGGTGAGTTGGGCACAGAACACATGGGAAGGGGGAAGCCCTCCTGAAGATGTCGAGGGATGTGGCAGATGGGCGCAGTCAGCAGCGTGTACTCCATCACAACGTCACACAGGGAATACCGCACTGCATTCATCAGGCGTTCCCGCAGGGCCTTCATGTCGGAGCTGCCGTTCTCCCAGACCTTGAACTGGATCAGCGCTGTGGGGCCTGGAGGTACAAAGTCAGATGATCAGAGTTTGCAGATTCCAGACACCCACTGAATATACAGAGTTATACAGTCAGATGCGACTGTGTCAAAGTTGACAAGACCGTTATCCTGAAAACTAAAAAATGATGAATAAAGAAGGAATATGCAGAGACCAAGCTTTTACTTCAAGACAGAAAGTATGTTTAACAAAATAGTTTTTGACTACTACCAGTACTGACATAAATGACTGAATCTGCAGACGTGAGTGAGTGAGTTGGGTTTGACTCTGCTTTTAGCAATGTTCCCGCAATATCACCTCAGGGGACACCCAAAATGGGCTTCACATATTATTGTACCAATGTGGGAAATCGAACCTGGGCCTTTGGCATGACAAGCAAAATCTTTAACCACTGGCCTACCCCACTGCCCTAAACCTGCAGGAAACTATTTGTATGGACTGCTGATGTTACACGGCACCGTTACCTGGTCTGGAGGGGGAGGGGTTAGGCTGATGAATGAACGTTTCCACCAGACGCTGGAACTCCTCTGGGCCTTGTATCTTGGTGGAGGACATGCTGCACGGCTTGGGGCAACTCAGCAGCTTCACCGGGCTCCCTGTACCATCAGCCAGAGACAGGCTGATACATGCAATACCTGCATACAGGGACATCAGCATCATCATCATCATCATCATCATCATCATCATCGCCATCTTCATTATCAACACCATAATCATTAACACCATCACCCTTACTCCTCATTGTCAGCCATATACAGTTATCAGCATTTATTACCTACGAGGGTGCAAATATCAGGGTTCATATTTTTCATACGATGCTTCACACATTGTACCCATGTGGGGATTCGAACCCGGGTCTTCGGCGTGACGAGCGGACCCTTTAACCACTAGGCTACCCAACCGCCCCCATTATGACCATAAGTGCTACAATAAGAATAACTGGGATCCTATATAAGCATCTTCATCATAACCAGTTTAATCAATGTTTGAACAGTACAAGAAATAAAGAACAAGGGTAATGTATGGCCACAAATGATTACCTTTTCCTCCAATAGCTTGAGGCCTCAGATACAGGAAGGCATCTTCTTGTGGTATAGCCCCTGTTTGACCTTCAACACAGTCCTGTTTAGAGACAGAAGTTCAGGGGTTTATAAATAGCCTCTGTTGTGTCCACATGGATGATGTGATAGGTTGTCTATACGCACTGATGGTTGATGGATATATACATTATAAGTTGTTCACTGGTTGATGTACCCTCGATGTTTGTTTATGTTCCCTGAGCTCGAAGGGCGAGGGTAACATAAACAAACATCGAGGGTACATCAACCCGTGGGCCCCGGGGGACCAGTGAACAACGTATTTATCTTACCGAACACCTTAATGTTAATTTTGAATTGTTTGAAGCACAGGTACAAATCTTTTTGTAGCCATCGCCAGATTTTGCGGACAAGAAAAACAAATTTAGAGTTATCTCCCTTCCATCGATTTGCATTCGCAAAACATCGGTAATTTCCGTACATCATACATGATTCAATGTTATTTGAGATAAAGAATTACTACCACGAAGTACCAAATGAGTTGCCATTGACAGCGGGGTATATTGAAATGTTACTCACTTGTAAGCGGGGCACATTGAAAATAATAGGAGAGCACTCAGCCAATCAGAAAGCAACATTTTTGTGTGAGGCAAGATAAGGATATATGGACAGGTCAGATTGTGGATACATCGAAGGATGTGACACTTTTACGAACAATCAAGTGCATTGTCTGTAATTATTAGTAAACTTACCTCTGGGTTGTGATAGCCTTTTCCTCCGTCATACCACAGACAATATACGAGATTGAGGTATTACTTTCAGGGGTGTAAATATTCCCTCTGGGAAGTGGTAGCTAAGAACATCCCCGCCTTCCGTATGTGGGATTCTGGCTATCACAACCCAGAGGGAATGTTTACGCCTATAATTACGAACAATCAAGTGTATTGTCTGTAATTATTAGTAAACTTACCTCTGGGTTGTACACGGTACACCCACCCCGGAAAATCATTTTCATTACCTCCCCACTGTGTGTTAAAATATGACACGTGTGGATAACCACTGGCAGAAGAGCAATCAAGGGACGTAATCAGGAGAGGTCAAGTGTTATCTAGGTAGGGATTACTTCCCTTTGTTATTAAATTTTTTATTTTATCTAAGGGAGTCTGTAACACATCACCAAGTGACAGAGGAAAAGGCTATCACAACCCAGAGGGAATGTTTACGCCTATAATTATGACAGATTACACATGGGCAGATGACAGATGGACGGGACACATGGACAGATGGATGGGGCAGATGGACAGATGACAGATGGATGGGACACATGGACAGATGACAGATGGATGGGACACATGGCAGAGCTACAGATAACCTTTTGGGTAATTGAGTAATTGTACTCGCTTCTGTTCATCTCCAACTGGGTATCCTAATTTTTCTTTGAGATACCAAATAAATTGTACTCACCTCACTCAAACTTAATTTGGTATTTTGCCATTTTCCATTAAATTTGAAAATATAGTTAAGTTTAAAAAAATGTTAATGTTTGCTATTTATATTTGATCTGTTATATGAGAAACGATAAGAAAGACTGCAAGTTGTCAAGTTCATGTCCTGATTTAGAACCTCTTCAGTTATTTTATTTATCCACCGGTACGCAAGCTAAGATTTGACATTTTTGTGTGTACGCATGTAAGATCACATTTATTGAGTATTTACCACAATTAAAGCATACTTGTACGCAATAGACTGAATAGAATTTGAGTTCTCACATAAATATTTGCTCAATTTACTCAGATACACAGCTTATCTGTACCTCTGACATGGGCAGATGGATGGGGCAGATGGACAGATGCCAGATGGATGGGACACATGACAGATGGATGGGACACATTGACAGATGCCAGATGGATGGGGCAGATGGACAGATGCCAGATGGATGGGACACATGACAGATGGATGGGACACATTGACAGATGCCAGATGGATGGGGCAGATGGACAGATGGATGGGACACATGGACAGATGACAGATGGATGGAACACATGGACAGATTAAAGATGGATGGAACACATGGACAAATGACAGATGGATGGGACACATGGACAGATGACAGATGGATGGGACACATGGGCAGATGACAGATGGATGGGACACATAGGCAAATGACAGATGGATGGGACACATGGACAGATGACAGATGGATGGGACACATGGACAGATGACAATGGATGGTACACATGGGCAGATGACGGATGGATTGTACACATGGACAGATGACAGATGGATGGGCAGATGACAGACAGGTAGTAGAGATGGGCAGATGACAGACAGGTAGTAGAGATGGGCAGATGACAGACAGGTAGTAGAGATGGAAAGATGAAGCAAGTGAAGACTACCTGGAAGTGGTACTCGGGCACTGCATCCACATAGTTTGGCGTGTGTAGGAACTGCAGCAGGTTCTGTCGGAGGTAGAAGATGAGGGCCTGGAGGTACATCATGGCATGGCTGGGGATGGTCAGCTGTAGCACCTCGACAGGCTCCTGGTCGGGCCGCTGGATGAACTGCACACAGGAACAGTTAGCACTTAGATGACAACATGCTTCTAACTCTTCCAATGTCAGATAAACAAGACGATTAAATAAGTGTTTAAGATAATATGCTTCTGAAAATTGATGCTTGTATCCAACTGAAGTGAATAAAAAACTATAAAAGAAAAAATGTTTAAGATTGCAGAAGGATTTCAACACACCAAGGAAGAAACTGGTGCAATCTTTACCTTATTGTATCTTGTTTCCCTCAGGAGGTGAAGTTTTATTTTTTTAGAGTAAATAAAAGATGATTGGAGCTGTGATTTACTTTCTTATTCTGGAAACTTAACCAAACCTGCAGAGGTTTTCAATTCTTTGAAGAGAGTCGTCCTTGGGGTACATATTATGCATTTTCCGGCTGAAAAATGTCCTGTGACAGTTGTATCAATGTTTTTTGAATAAAAAGATTGTACAATAAATAAACTCTTTTATTTATTATACGGACCCTACCTCACGGAGTTACCTCCCTTAGCGCATGCGCACCAACTGGGTAGGCTCCTAGACCCGTATCATCATTCCTTCTGCTGAATTCTTATCAGTGAACAGAATTGCGGGAGGTGGGAGGCCCTACCCAAGGGCGACTCTCTTCAAAGAATTGAAAACCTCTGCAGGTTTGGTTAATTCTTTTTCAGAGAGATCGTCCTTGGGGTACATATTATGCATAAACACAGACTCCCAAAGACCGGAGGCCAGGGAGGAGGGAATTCTGTCCAAGCACACTCAAAATATAGCGATCGTATCATGGAAAAATTGAACAGACGCCATAACACTCACCTGTCACTGACCCAGTTTCGCTTCGCCGAGAGGCATTATGGGAGGGGAACTGACAGGGAGGATTTGTGCTCAAAGACGACCTCTAGCATAATGAGACATTGCACGTAGTGCTAATATCAACGAAATCCGACCCACTAAGTGGCTTCTTTCATGAGAGCACCGTGGGGGGGAAACAAAATACCACTCACTAACGATACAGTAACTCCGTAGAGAATCGAAAGGGGGTACAGGTTCTCTGAGTGAGCTCACATTAGCAGACATGTCAATAATGGAATCTTATTGTACAGTAGCGTCAAAACAAACCAATAAACCAAGACTCACTCGGTCAGGGTGGCAGGACACTGTCCACTGGAGAGAACAGTACGACCAAAGTTTGCACGATTACGGAATGCGACGAGCTGATAATGGCGATAAACGTGCTTGGCGGCTCCAAATAGCGGCGGAGCAGATCTCTTCAATGGGGAGTGCCGATGCAAAGCTTTTGATGCGGCTACTGCCCTGACCGAAAGTGAGCCTTCAACCCTCAGGGGAGGCTTGCCCTTAGCCTGATAAGCGGCACAAATACGACGATACTAGCCAGCGAGACAAAGTCTGCTTGCTCGCTGGCAGACCAGCCTTCCCGCCACCGTAACAACAGAACAGCTGGGTACCCGTGCGGATCCCCTGCGTTCGCTTGAGATAGACTTTGAGCGTCTTACGGACATCCAACGGGTGAGTGCTTCGTGAGGAGTGGTCCCCGATGTGGAAGGCTGGGTAAGAGTAGGAAGTTCGATAGGAGCTGTCACATGGAAAGCGTGATCGACCTTCGGTCGGTAAGTATCTGGGAGGCCGAAATACTGACACGATCCGTGTGAAACACAGTCAGCGGTCGGACGACATAGCATGTAAATCGCCGACTCTTCGACCAGATGTTACCGCCACCAGAAAAACAGCTTTCCAGGTCAACAACTGAATGGAAATAGCCGATAGGTGTGAGAAAGTGGGACCGGACAGCCAATCGAGCACGATCGACAAATCCCAAGGTGGACTGGTTCGCCTGAGAGCAGGTCGAATCCGTTCGCGCCAGCGGAAAGCGCTATGCGAGGGGTGCTGCCCCAGAAGAGCACCATCGACAGGGGTGTGAAAAGTGGAAATAGCGGTGGAGTAGCCGCGTCGAATGGTCGGCCGCCAGGCCTTCTTCCAAACGAGCTTGCAAAAACTCCAAAACTCGGACTAAATCCGCAGAAAAGGGATCTGCAATCCCCTTATCTGAACACCAGCGCCACGCATAGCGGGACCACCTATCCTCGTACTGAACGTTTGTCGAATCCCTCACCGGCCAGAATTGTGTCTGCAACTGCTGCAGGAATTCCGCGTGCCTCGAGGTTAGACCTGACAGAGGCCAAGCCACCCACTGAATCCGTGGATTTGGGTGGGCGCCCGCTCTGAGTGAGAATGTCCGGGTCGCCAAAGGTAATAGAACAGGAGGCTGAGCCAGAAACCTGAGAATTACCGAAACCAGCTCTGTGACGGCCAAAGCGGTGCCAGTAGCACAAGTAGCCGAGCTGGCTGGGTGGACAGCTGTGAAAGGACACGGGGAATGAGTGGTAATGGCGGGAACGCCCAGAGCACTTTGCCCGTCCCAATCCAGCAGGAAGGCGTCGGCAGCCAACGCCCTGGGTCCGGTATCCGAGAGCAGAACATCGGGTGTCTGATGCGCCCCGCCGGGACGCAAACAGATCCACCTCGAACGACCCGCACAACTGGGAGATTACTGTGAATATCTGCCTGTCGAAAGCATCCACTCGTGCGGGGGCCAGGATCCGGCGAGAGGCGCATCTGCTCGCGCACGCTCTCCAGCCCCGGAGATAAACAGGGAGTACCTGACAATCGTACTGGTCGCCCAGAGGAGAAAGTCCCACGCCCGGAGGAGCGCTGGGGACACCGTGCCTCCCTGCTTCAGGATGTAACGACATGGCCGCCTGGTTGTCTAACTGAAGACGGACTACCTGGCCACGACATGCTCTCTGAAGCGCTTGAATACCAACCGCGACAGCTCTCAGTTCCAACACGCTGATGTGAAGGTGAGCTTCGCTTCGGACCAGAGTCCGGAAGCCGACAGACTGCTCCAGAACGCCCCCAGCCCGTGAGGGACGCATCTGTCTGAACTGTGAGAGCTGGCGTCGATTTCCAAGGGGAACCCCTGGTGAGATTCCCGACATTTGTCCACCACTGAAGGTGAGGTGTCAACCACTGGGGGACTGTGAGACTGCGCCCAGATCCTCCGTGTGAGTCCACAGCCGAGCCAAAGCTTGCTGTATGGGACGATCCTCAACCGCCGCCACACTACAGAGATCGTCGCGCCATATGGCCCAGTAGACGGAGCCAAGTCCGTGCTGGTGCCTGGGGCTGGGAGAGGAATGAAGAGACCATCTCCTAACTCTGGTGACCCGGTCGGGCGACAAAGGAAACGAGATCCTTGTTCGTTTGGAATCGGCCCAAGAAAAACCAAGTCCTGGGTGGGTACCAGGTCGGATTTCTTGAGGTTGATGATCCACCCCAGTCGAAGTTAGAATGTCTATCACTGTGTGAGTAGCATCTTGACTTCGCTGGCTGTGTTAGTGCTCCGAGCAACCAGTCGCCTAGGTAAGGGTAACAACGCCTTCCTTGCGAAGCGAGCTAGGGTAGCTGGGACTAACATGAGCTTGGTGAACACCCTTGGGGCAGTCGATATGCCGAAGGGGAGCACCCTGAATTGGTAATACATCCCGTCCGTAAAGAGAACCGAAGGTACTGCTTGAACGAGGGATGTATGGGTACATGCAGATATCGCGATCCTTTAGGTCGATTGACGTGGAGCCAATCGCCGGGCTGAACAGATGAGATCACCGAAGCGCAGTGTCTCCATCTTAAAGGATGGTACTTCGAGCATGCGATTCAACCCCTTGAGGTTGAGAATCGGACGAACCCGCCGTCTTTCTTCGGGCGAGGAAAGCACGTGGAATAAAATCCCGCCTGTTCCTCTCGGTGGAATGCGCCGATTGCGGACTTGTCCAGCAGAGCCTGAACTTCGTCGCGCAATATGTCCGCCCTGGCTTGACATGACGGCACCGGAGTGCGACGTATGCCGGTGAAGTCGGGCGGACCTCGCTTCCACAGTGGGAGATGGCCTATGCTGACCGTGGCCAGCACCCAAGCGTTGTTGGTAGCCTTCTCCCATTCCGGCAGGAATAGAGAGAGGCGGCCTCCCACTGGGATATGGGGTAGGAGCGCGTGTGTAGACCCGAGTAGCGGAGCTGACTGGGCGTGACACACGGCTTGAGCGGCAGCCTGATGGGTTAACGGGAGGTCGGGGCCGACCTCCCGCGCCCGCGAAAAGGCTGGGAGCTAGTCGAGGACTGCTCCTTGCCCCTACCCTTGGCGGACCTGTTCCTCCGCCTACCCCTACCAAGCGGCCGAAGCCAGCCGGCAGACTCGGGTGTAGGCTGCACCCCGGCGGAGGAAGGTGGCACGGGAGCGCGGGGGCGAGACACCCGCGGGTGCTCCAACAAGGCCTTAGAGTCCTTGAAGGAGGTAGCTGCAGCGGCAGCCTCCCGTATGACCTGCTGGGCCCCTGGAAAGAGGGTCGCTCCCAGACGGAAAGGGAGGGCCAGCAAGGTCTGCTGTGTTGCTGCCGAAAGTACCTAGGCGTCGACAGCCACAGCCGGCGCATCCCCATGACTGCGCACATCACCGTCGGACGCAGCAGACCGCAAAGAGTCACGCCGCGGGTGAGCCTGCACTTCCGGGAAGCTGGCGGAGCAGCACGACATGCGGCGACATCGCCGCCAGCATGCCCCTCCGCCTCCAGGGCCGACCTCTGAACCGAGGTGAGGTAGGCCTCATGGACCACCACCGCACCTGCTGCATCGCGTCCGGTAGACCTCCTCGTAGGTCCGATGCGCGTGCCGCAGGGGAGCGCCAGCGAGGGCAAAGGTGGAGTTAGGCGCCTTTGCCGAGCAGCCGGAGCTGCTCGAGGAAGCCGAGCCTCCCCAGGGCGTGGAAGTGAAAACACATTCGTCAACAATGCGGTACAACGAACAGGGAATCCTCCCCAAGCTGGTAGCGCCAAGCGAGTTCAGGTAAGTCAAACCTTACTCGGGCACCAGACAAGAGGGGATCGACGACCCGTCCGGAGACCAACGATGGCAGAATGCGGAGCTGCGTCTGTGAGGGTTGCCTAGGGGCAAACGCCTCGCCAGGCAAGCGGAACTCAGTCGAGTCCACGCTACCAGCAGGCACCGCGAGCCTGGGGTAGGCCCTCGGCAATTCTCTGCCGGACCTCCCGCCAAGGCGAAGCAAAACGGAAGCCGCCGTCATGCTCCTCGACCTCCCCAAGCTCCATTGCCTGCCGCCGGAGCCCGAGTCAGAGGCTGGGTCTCCTCCGTGAAGGGACCCTAACCCGACCCGGTGGACTGCCTAACGCTAGGAACCACAGGAAGGGAAGAACAGACAGACTGCTCCACGTCAGCGCCAGCCGGCGTGGCGTGGACCCCGGTCCCGAGACGCTGGAGGCAGGCCAGGCAGAACTGGTGCCTCCGCTCTCATGGGGCGGGTGTGCGCAAGGACCGGAATACCAGGAATACTCAACGGCCCTCGCTCGAGCTCCGAGAGGGGGACTGGGAGCCCCTCCCTCTCGAGCAGCCGAAGGCCCCGGATCCGCCAGAGGCAACGGATCTACAGACGCCTCAAGGCCGAGGGATCGAGCCGAGCCCGGCGATCCCACCCCCGGACTCTCCGCCCCCCGTCCGGAGTGGGTGAGGAACTCCTGCCGGAGACCTCCAACCGACTCACGAACGAAGGACTTCATCGAGTCCATCTGCTGCTGAAACATAGACTCCATCAGTGACATGTCAAAACCACTCGAAGTGGCAGGAGAGGGGGAAGGGCCACGGGATTTTTCCCTTTTGACACACGCGTTGGACTTAGACGGGGAACCTGCGCCAGGTCCCCTCCGCCTCCACGCATTTCGCGATAGAACAAGGTGTCGGCAGCCCGCCTCTTCTGGGCCCGGGGAAAAGGCCAGACAAATAGGACAGGAGTCAGCCTCATGGCCTGTCTTCTCCAGACAGGCCACGCGCCTTCGTATGACTGTCGGCCGGGGATACTCCCTCACAGACCGAACAGCATGAAAGGCCTGAAACAAACACGCAAAACGTGTTAGTGAACGGCTGACCAGCAGCATATAAACACGTAGAAAACATTGAAAAACTACGTGAAGGTTACCACGAAAGTAATAGTTGGTTTTAATACGCCATATTACGACGACCACATGGCACGCTAAACTTCCCGCCATGGCAGAGCAACACGTCGCGTAACCACGGAAAGTTTATGTGATTAGTATTAATACAAAGTCACAATTATGAAACAACCAACTGTAAAGCTTTACTGTTCTTGTTTTAGACAAATAAAGACCATACATACAGGTGGTGTCTCAGACATATCTTTTAACAGCGCCGTACGGCTCATGAATGGGTTATCAAACACGTCTGTTCACGGCCGTGACAGCAGAAGGAATGATGATACGGGTCTAGGAGCCTACCCAGTTGGTGCGCATGCGCTAAGGGAGGTAACTCCGTGAGGTAGGGTCCGTATAATAAATAAAAGAGTTTATTTATTGTACAATCTTTTTATTCAAAAAACATTGATACAACTGTCACAGGACATTTTTCAGCCGGAAAATGCATAATATGTACCCCAAGGACGATCTCTCTGAAAAAGAATTGCCGGTGTGTTAACACATCAGTCACCAGACAATTAATATCATGCAACAATACTTCAACCAGATAGATGGAGATAGAGAACAGAAGTTGTTAACATACATGGACATCCTCAGGCTTGAGTTTACACTTGGGGTTTCTGTTAAGCATCACTGATATTACTTCAAGCACAGCTTCATCCAGCTTCTTCTGCAGCAGTCGCATCAGCTCCTCCCGAATCTCAGAACCTGCACACACAGACACATACCACACATCTTATAGTAGCTATCACCTCATTACCATGCTTCTTGGTATCCTAGATCTCCCCAATGTTGTACACCTGTGTATGTTAGTACCTATCTCCCCAATGTTGTACACCTGTGTATGTTAGTACCTATCTCTCCAATGCCATACACCTGTGTATGTTAGTACCTATCTCCCCAATGCCGTACACCTGTGTATGTTAGTACCTATCTCCCCAATGTTGTACACCTGTGTATGTTAGTACCTATCTCCCCAATGCCGTACACCTGTGTATGTTAGTACCTATCTCCCCAATGTTCCGTACACCTGTGTATGTTAGTACCTATCTCCCCAATGTGTATGTTAGTTATCTCACCTGTGTGTGTATGTTAGTACCTATCTCCCCAATGCCATACACCTGTGTATGTTAGTACCTATCTCCCCAATGCCATACACCTGTGTATGTTAGTACCTATCTCCCAATGCCGCAGACACCTGTGTATGTTAGTACCTGTATGTCCCTGTGTATGTTAGTACCTATCTCCCAATGCCATACACCTGTGTATGTTAGTACCTATCTCCCCAATGCCGTTACACCTGTGTATGTTAGTACCTATCTCCTCAATGCCATACACCTGTGTATGTTAGTACCTATCTCCCCAATGCCGCATACACCTGTGTATGTTAGTACCTATCTCCCAATGTCATACACCTGTGTATGTTAGTACCTATCTCCCCAATGCCACCTGTTACACCTGTGTATGTTAGTACCTATCTCCCCAATGCCAGACACCTGTGTATGTTAGTACCTATCTCCCCAATGCCGTGCCTACACCTGTGTGTATGTTAGTACCTATCTCCCCAATGTGTGTACACCTGTGTATGTTAGTACCTATCTCCCCAATGCCGCACACCTGTGTATGTTAGTACCCTATCTCCTCAATGCCATACACCTGTGTATACTAGTACCTATCTCCTCAATGCCATTACACCTGTGTATGTTAGTACCTATCTCTCCCTCAATGCCCAGTGTACCTGTGTATGTTAGTACCTATCTCCCTCAATGCCAGACACCTGTGTATGTTAGTACCTATCTCCTCAATGCCAGCATTAACCTGTGTGTTAGTACCTATCTCCTCATCTCTGCCATTACACCTGTATGTTAGTACCTATCTCCTCAATGCCATTTATGTGTGTTACACCTGTGTCCCCAATGTCCACCTGTATGTTAGTCCTCTCTCCCCAATGCCGCATTAGTACCTGTGTATGTTAGTACCTATCTCCCAATGCCGCACCTACACCTGTGTATGTTAGTACCTATCTCCCCAATGCCTTACACCTGTGTATGTTAGTACCTATCTCCTCAATGCCATGTACACCTGTGTATGTTAGTACCTATCTCCCCAATGTTATACCTGTGTGTTAGTACCTATCTCCTCAATGCCGTACACCACCTGTGTATGTTAGTACCTATCTCCTCAATGCCGTATGTGTGTATGTGTAGTACTATCTCCTCAATGCCATTACACCTGTGTATGTGTACCTATCTCCTCAATGCTGTGCACCTGTGTATGTAGTACCTATCTCCTGTCTCACTGTGTGTGTGTATCTCAGTACCTATCTGTGTGTGTGTGTGTGTATGTGTGTGTGTCTCAATGTGCCACCTGTGTATGTGTGTACTATCTCCTCAATGTGTGTACACCTGTGTATACTGTCTCTCCTCAATGCTGTGCCTGTGTGTGTGTGTGTCTCAGTGCTGTACCTGTGTGTCTGTACCTGTGTGTGTCACTGCCTGTGTGTGTGTGTGTGTGTGTGTCTCCTGTGTGCCGTGTGTGTGTATGTGTAGTGTGTATCTCTCTCAATGCTGTACACCTGTGTGTGTGTGTACCTATGTCCTCAATGCTGTACTGTGTGTGTGTAGTGTGTATCTCCTCAATGTTGTGCACCTGTGTGTGTGTATCTCCCCAATGTTGTACACCTGTGTATGTGTGTGTATGTGTGTGTGTGTTGTGTCTGTGTGTGTGTGTGTATGTGTGCCTATCTCCTCAATGTGTGTGTGTGTGTGTGTGTGTCTATCTCAGTCAATGTGTGTGTGGTGCCTGTGTATGTGTGTGCCTATCTCTCAATGCTGTGTGTGTGTGTGTGTGTGTATCTCCCAATGTACACCTGTGTGTGTGTGTGTGTCTCCCTAGTGTTGTGTGTGTCTCTGTGCCACCTGTGTGTGTTAGTACCTATCTCCTCAATGTTGTTGTACACCTGTGTATGTTAGTACCTATCTCCCCAATGTTGTACACCTGTGTATACTAGTACCTATCTCCCAATGTTGTACACCTGTGTATGTTAGTACCTATCTCCTCAATGCTGTACACCTGTGTATGCTAGTACCTATCTCCCCAATGCCGTACACCTGTGTATGTTAGTACCTATCTCCCCAATGCCGTACACCTGTGTATGTTAGTACCTATCTCCCCAATGCCGTACACCTGTGTATGTTAGTACCTATCTCCTCAATGCCATACACCTGTGTATGTTAGTACCTATCTCCTCAATGCTGTACACCTGTGTATGTTAGTACCTATCTCCTCAATGCTGTACACCTGTGTATGTTAGTACCTATCTCCCCAATGCTGTACACCTGTGTATACTAGTACCTATCTCCCCAATGTTGTACACCTGTGTATGTTAGTACCTATCTCCTCAATGCTGTACACCTGTGTATACTAGTACCTATCTCCCCAATGCCGTACACCTGTGTATGTTAGTACCTATCTCCCCAATGTTGTACACCTGTGTATATAATACCACCTATCTCTCCCAATGCCCTGTGTACACCTGTGTATGTTAGTACCTATCTCCTCAATGCTGTACACCTGTGTATGCTAGTACCTATCTCCTCAATGCCGTACACCTGTGTATGTTAGTACCTATCTCCTCAATGTTGTACACCTGTGTATGCTAGTACCTATCTCCTCAATGCCATACACCTGTGTATGTTAGTACCTATCTCCTCAATGTAGTACAGCTGTGTATGTTAGTACCTATCTCCTCAATGTCGTACACCTGTGTATGCTAGTACCTATCTCCTCAATGTCGTACACCTGTGTATGTTAGTACCTATCTCCTCAATGTTGTACACCTGTGTATGCTAGTACCTATCTCCTCAATGCCATACACCTGTGTATGCTAGTACCTATCTCCTCAATGCTGATCAGATCAGGTGGTCAGGTACAGCTGTGTATGTTAGTCCCTATCTCCTCGGTTCCCAAATGCAGTACAGCTGTGTTGCTAGTACCTATCTCCTCGGTGTCGTACACCTGTGTATGCTAGTACCTATCTCCTCACTGCCATACACCTGTGTATGCTAGTACCTATCTCCTCAATGCCATACACCTGGATCTGTACAAGATCCTCCTCCCTGGAAGACATCCGGCTGACTCCCGACACAATGGACACAGTGTCCGCCTCACTCATGTCCTGCAACAAAAGGATGGAGACATAGGAACATGTTCAGTGTTCATTTTTTCAGCAGTCTTCAATGCAACAAAGGATTCATGTGGCAGGATGACAAGCTGTTGACTGAAATGACAAAAACATCTGCACATTTGTAATTTTGATTGCTCTAAATATTTTCATTGAAAGTGCAAAACTCATTATTGATTGCCACTTTCTTGAAATACTTGAGTATGGTGCTGACAAAGTAGGATTATGATTACTGGTGAATCCTGGCTTCAGTCCCATGGCTAGTGGATGCTGGTGAAACTAAGGGGCATAACTCTCAACAGCAACTTTAATCATCGAAAACCCTTCCGGTATCTACTAAAAACAGCAGATTGATGAAGTTTTGGTGGAAAATGTGATTGAGAGAAAGAGAAGCACTTACATAGTCACTCTCCTTCTTGAGGCTGGCTATCATCCCTCTACTGAAGCTCTCTGGAGGCAGAACAGTTAAGAAAATGTCGTTACTTACAAGTAATGTCATATTTGTTTGACATGACACTTGTGATCATTTTGGGAACAGAACTATGAGGAATTACAGACTATGTTTCTCATGTAAATGACTGGTTCAAGTCCAAGTAAATAGACTGCTCACAAGGGAAAGAGATGCATAATTCAGACTTTTCAAGTCTTCTTCTTTATATTACTCATCATTTTAAAAAAAGAAAATGAAAAACTACAGAAGAATGACAATGCTACAGAGAAACTAAGCTGGGCCATGTCTCGCATATCGCAATATATGAGCCAGTACAGGCCAAAGAGACGATGGCTGTGAATGCCTACGAAAAAAACGACATTGACAATGTTATGTAATTTTCCATTGGTTGCTATTTTTAGCCGGCCGCGCTGTCCCTCTTCGGAAGACGTCCAAAACACATTTTGTAAAGTTTTGAAAAATCGCTGTCATGCAGGTGCTGGCTTTGAAAAATTAAATTGTTCTTATTTCTTGGAAACCTCTTTTTCAATTCTTACTCTCTGTTATTTCATGTCTTTGATGTTAATATTCACGAGCAATAACAGTAAACGTAAATAGTCGTTTTATTTGCGTGAACAGATCGTGGATTTTTAAATGCACACCCTAATTTCCCTATGCGACAAAGATTTTTATTATAAGCTTGTGAGAAAACTGTGAGCGAATAAAACATCTCTGATGTATGAACGAGATATATATGTAGGTTATTTATACATATGGACATCGGTCGAGCCATGCATACAAATTAAATCTCGTATTGCAAATATTTCAAACTGCGTACGTCTTTCCTCGGTCATTGGTATAGTGATGTCATACGTCAACATTGTTGTACATATTTAGCAATTTCTTTGAAGTGAAGGTCAGTTGAATAAAAGTAAATACAATCACCTATCCTGACGATTACATTTTCAGTGTCATAATGTATATTTTGCATGTTGTTCAGATATGTTTTTTTTTATGAAACTAAATTCATTTTCTACATCTAGCCTTGTTCAATATCATATCATACGTGGATATCGGGTATGCGTTGTTTAGTCTTTGAAAGTTTTTGTTTGTTTGAATAATATTTACAAAAGATATTGACACATTTAGTGTAGTACACCATATTTTAAACCTTTACACAAGTGAAATACACAATGCCATTTAGAAAGTGGTCAAATGTAACATATGTTATATTTGGGATTACACTTTCTTTGTAAAGTACAGATTCTAGTACTTTTTATGGGTTGAGTCCCATCCGGGATTCGAACCCACACCCTCAGAGTCAGGCACCTAATCACCAGCACACAAAGTCAGACGCCTAGACAGCTCAGCCACCAGCGGCTTCCAAAAAAATGGAAGTCGGAGAACTGGTAGTCTGGACTGCGGACTTTGTGTACCCCTCTGATAAGTGTTAATTGGCACGGCTCCCACGTCCAAAAGCTATGAAATACACAATGCCATTTAGAAAGTGGTCAAATGTAACATACCGGTATGCTATATTTGGGATTACACTTTCTTTGTAAAGTACAGATTCTAGTACTTTTTTTTGGGGGGGGGGTTTGGGTTTGTTGTTGAGACCCATCCGGGATTCGAACCTACAACCTCAGAGTCAGGCACCTAATCGCCAGCACACAAAGTCAGACGCCTAGACCACTCAGCCACCTTGGCTTCCACAAAAATGGAATTCGGACAACTGGTAGTCTAGACTAATCTCCATTTTTGTGGAAGCCACGGTGGCTGAGCAGTCTAAGCGTCTGACAAAGTTCACCGTCGACAGCATCCATATCCACTTCAACGTATCTCCACATGATCTGAGTTACAATGACCTAGTGTTAAGTACAGCGAAGTTATGCCCCCTTATCTTTATATGTGTATGACCTCTCTATCGTGGTTTGACGTCACACAGGAAAATCCATTTCCGACATTTATTGCGAGTCATTTTTAAGATTGAGCGTATAATGTTATACATAAGCACACAAACTCGCTTCATATATATTTATGTCGGTCAGATATCAGGCAGTATTTTGTTCCTCACGCTTTCCATAAACATGCCATATGTAAAAATTTGTCGCACAGTGCTTTTATCTGTGCACAATAAAAAGCGGAGACATTTACTGTTTCTTAACGCATAACAAAAATTCGTACAAAATTTAGCAGTTCTATCTTTCAAACCTTGAAGTATTTGCACTTGAAACTATGCCATCGGATTAGAAATTTAATATTCTACATTTCTGTGTAATTTCATATAGTTGTAGGTAGATCCAGGACCACGCGAACGCCATTCTCGCACAACATTCACTTTTCAAACCTCATGAAAATGTGTGCTGGAAAAATAAATTGGGCATACAGGGGATTAACTGGTTCCCAGATCTTGCATCCCTACTTCAATATACAGACGGAGTCCAGCTTGACCAATCCAGATGTGACGTCAAATAAACAAGCAGAGCGTTTTAAATGGCAGCCTATACCAGCTCCTATCTTTGGTGAACGTTAACGCGCGCAAAGGGACCCGGGAACCAGCTTACAGAGAAACTTCACTGAAGTGAACCTTTTGTTATTGTGATGTGACGTCATCAGCTTATGACATAACAAACAATGGATGACATAATTTTGTATTGTTCTCAACAATGAAGCAATATGATGTAATGCTGTTTCAACTAGCCAATCATCACGCACAAAGATTCATATTTGCAAACATTGAAATATAAAGACAATTTGCCAGTGAATTATGTCCCCTAACCTACCCTCAAGAGGCGAAGACACATCCTCACTGTTTACAGGGGCTCTTGTTTCCTTCAATCTGTAGTGCACATAAACATAGAGCTAAACTTAGAAACAGCAATCATTCCATACATCACCATCACTACCACTACATGAGTAATTAAAACACATTATACATGATAAGGGACCAACCATTAGATATTCTGGGGTAGGGGCCTGTGATTAGATATTCTGGAGAATACTGAATACAATAATTTGTTTACTTAGGGTTGTTTACTTCGGTATTTAGCTGCATGGTAAAAATTTAATGGAAAATTTAACATCCTACTAGTTTTGTGTTGAAAGTGATCTGAAGTAACTGCTGCAGCATACAGAAGAGCCTTCATAATCTGGACAGTTCAGCTACAACTTACAACAGACACTCTCTAAACTAACAAATGTTTACATTAACGCTTTGTGAATAGAGCATATTTTCTTTGTTATATATAGGGTAATGTTCTTCTGCTGTACATGCATATGCTCTCCACAAGATCATCGTTTAGAATGCTGGACTGATCACTACCAGTTTCATCTGATATGGAAGGTCACATGACAGGGACTACTTCTTACCGGAGGTAGAACACGCTGCGTGAAGCTGACTCTGTCTCTCTGATCACAAACATATTCCGTCGGTTGTTCACAGAAAACTTATTCAGCACACTGCGAAGAGCCAGGAATCCTTGAAAATGAATTATTGATCATGATATTATTGCCAAAAGGAATCATTCAGGGGGATTGTACATCTTAGATGCAACCATAAAAGGACTTCAGAGGCAGAATAGGTTCCCTGTAAGTCATGCCTGTTGTAAGAGCCCATTCACGAGGATTGTGCATTACAAAGTTTGACCGGGCTGACTTGAGTATCATCAAGCCCTGATGCCCTTTATTCTCAGAGTAAATGGAGCTAAACATGTTGCTAGTTCTACTTTGTCCTCTGCCAAAAATGTCCTGCAACATATATTTTAAATATTTGTACTGTTACCTTTAGAGACACTGACTAGAGAAAGTGCACCTGTTGAGACACTGACTGACTAGAGACGGAGAGCGTACCTCTTGAAACACTGACTGACTAGACAAAGCACACCTCTTGAAATACTGACTAGAAATGGAGCGCATACCTCTTGAGACGTTGCCTCTGCCTGTGGCAGTCTTCAGTCTGGGGTGTAGCACAAAGTTCTTGGTCCACACACAGTCGCAGGCGAAGAAGCCAGGCCTCAGTTTGAGGGAAGCAAACAGGTAGTTATTCCCCTTGCCATCTTCCCCTTCTTCCTCCTCCTCCACCTCAGAACCTGGACAGAAACAGGCAACAGAGAAAGGTAGATCAGGTTGTCTGACAGTATGGCATGGTACTATCATACTATGGGTAATAATTCATCAAAATCGGCTAACATGAAGCCACTATCACGGGATCACAGCAAGGCGAAGGGTCATAACTCAGACTGCAAGCCCAGAAACCATGCCACCAAAATTAAATAGAAAGCTCTGACTCCATTATCAATACATGTACACAGCATGATGAACAACATTTGTCATTCTCGGGAGCTGAACATTGGGTGACATACTCCTACACCTGTACTCACTGTCTGGAGCTGAACGTCCTGATAGAGTCCTCTTGTCTGCCCAGGAGATGTCTTCGTCTGCTTCAGGGACCAGCAGGTTGTTACACATGTGGGTGTCATTCAGGTCCTCCAGGAGCAGTTGCTGCAGACACAGATATTCATTACAGTTACTTCCCTTTGCTGTAATGTTGCTGCAGACACAGATATTCATTACAGCTACCTCCCTTTGCTGTAATGTTGCTGCAGACACAGATATTCATTACAGTTACCTCCCTTTGCTGTAATGTTGCTGCAGACACAGATATTCATTACAGTTACCTCCCTTTGCTGTAATGTTGCTGCAGACACAGATATTCATTACAGTTACCAGTGTATGAAATAAGGCCCGTCCGACCCCCCGAGACGGGATAGATTTCTGACGGACGGTCTAATTTAACAGCTAGCCATCCCGATGGACAGTTGAAAATAAGTTACCTCCCTTTGCTGTAATGTGCTGCATACACAGATACTCATTACAGTTACCTCCCTTTGACGAGACTTACTCTCAATATGTTACATGTTACTATTACGCAACCCATGTCCTGCCAACACCCAGAACAGGCATCCAGACTTAATGTGACTTGAACCAGTTAAATCCCTTTTATAGCCAAACCTTCTCAGGATGCTATTACCCAATACAGTTATGTCCCTTGACCTCCAAACACTTGGACCAGACTGAATAGGCATACTGTAATGTGTAACAGTTACATCCCTATCCTGCCAACACAAGGACCAGACTAGACAGGGACATTGATACACATAACCTCTATCTCACCCTTTCTGTCATCAATTAGACCAGATTGACAAGGGACATTGTCTGATTTATATCTAGTGGTGGTCCGATTAATTGAAATAATCGAAGATTGGTCGTAGTGACTAAACGACCAAGCAATCGATCACAATTTCTCATAATCGAACACAAACAATTCTGGAACACTTGTTTTCATTAACAATATTTTTCACCAGGTTGGTTTTGTCTGTTACATTTCGTAAGCACTACAAGCTCGTTTCAAGTCACGATTGAATTTATCTTAAAGATTTCAAGAAATTTATGTTACTGACATACTAGTCATCCTTTAAAGATGTGAAATTTTGCCAAAAAATCCAAAAAGAACTACTTGTTTTCACCTTATTTTTATGTGCATTAACAAATTTCATAAATGATGCTAACCAATTATTTTCGATGATTGATCGGTTGTAATGAACCAATCATCAATTATGAGATTTTAACCAATTCCCAACACTATTTATATCCCTTACCTACTGCCCAAAATATGAATAGATTAAACTTCCAAGAATTAGGAAAAAGACAACAACTCAAACATTTTATTCCTTAATCCTTGTCTGTTTTTTTCATTTGTGACAACAGTTTTCTAAGTCAAAGTTTTGAAAAAGGCCCTGGTGAGGTGTACAATATACATAAGTCCCTTTCCCATAAAGAATATGCTCTCAAACACATCTGTACCTCAGATAATCATATATATGTCTGAGTCTAAGTAAACTTAGGCTCAGTATTATTCGTTACACTGCTATACTGAGTCTAACAAAACCTAGTAGAAGGTCGCGCCAGCTAACCTTTGAGCGACATATGACCGTCCAATGAAATGCGAGACGGCCGAACGGATTTAACCAATCAGACAACGACTACTTGTTAGGGTTCGGCGGGATGTACAAAACGTTTTTTTAATTTTCTCTTTCCTGGTCGCTGACATTGATCTATCAACAAACGAAAATCTGCATAAAACACATATATTTGACCTGCAGTATATACGCTTATGGGTTTCTAATGACATGCTTACTATTTGGTTTATATTTTCGCAAGATGACATCCTCGAATATTGACAAAAACGCTATTTTCAGCGACTGTTTACTCATTGCGTGTAGCATTCGGAAGCAATCATGCGGAAAATAGCATTCGGAATCGTTCTAGTATTTTAGGTAAAGGTTCAAACGGTATGTGCGAATGTTAACTTCGCGATTGGTAAGCTGTGTTCTAATTGGTCAGTCCAAAAGGTTAGCTGACGCGACCTTCTATAAGGTTTTGTTAGACTCAGTATAGCAGTGTAACAAAGTTAGACTGATTAGACTGATAAATGTCTGAATACTGAACTGGGTTGCATGTGAGGCCACTGACCTGGTTGACCTTCTTGGAGATCCTGTTGATGGACTTGTTGACCAGCTCCAGGAGGGACTGGTAGTGTACAGTCTCCTCCCCTTCTTCATGTCCTGTCTCCCTGATGTCACAACAACAAGTTTAAATAAATAAAAACATTTTAGCAAAAACACACAACTGTCAAACATGCCAGGCAATCAACATGTAGGCAATCAGACACACATCCTTGTATTTACAGCGAATGGTTTAAAAAATGCCAGAAATTAAAGACAAAGAAATGGTACTAATATAAAAACAATCCACACATAACAAAGGTTAACAAAACTTTTGAGTGAAATTTTAAAAATATTCAATCCACACTATAACACCAGAAATCCAGTTAACAATGAGCATCTTTTACGAACCGACTCTAACACCAGTATCCCATTATTTTTTTTTTATTGGGTTATGAAGAAAATAAATACGGACTATGCTCAACACCATTCCTATTTTTTTATTGATGATAGAATTTGATAAATTTGAGAGAGACTAAAAAATCTCCTGCCCTTTCCCCTCCCTCCCACACCAACATCTACCCACCCATACACTGCAAAAAATACAATGGCAGTAACATTGCCAACCGAAAAAAAAAAAAAGAAGGTGAAAATGATATAACAAATGAAGATGAATTGAGCCCGATTTGGTGATGTTGATGAAATTCTTCAGAGATATGGAAAAGTTTCCAAGTTTACAATGAATATATGATGCCCTATAAGAGACAAAACTGAAAGGTGTGTTGTAAGTACACATTACATCGCCCAAAAGTCATTTATAGAAGACATTCATCTGACCTGGTATGGAAGAATATGTCAGTGTGATCATTGCTGATCTGCAGTATGAGCCAGAACTTGGGCAGACGGGGATACGACGGGACGCTGTCGCTGGTGGAGGCTGTGTCATCAAGGTCACCATCACTAGAGTCCCCATCATACCCTACAGGAACAAATAATTACAGATAGTCTGGATAATACATGATAACCTGGTAAGTGGTCAGGGATATAAGAAACACCACCCATCCTTCGATCTGCTTGTATCCAAATGAGAACAAAAATTGCAAAACAACTCAAAATTGGGAAAAGTCTAATAAATGTAAATACTAAAAACATCAATGAATATCCTGTACTCAACAATATCTGCTGCTGTGTGTTAAAATTATACCAACCACTGGAAAACTATCTGCAAGTTGACATCTTTAATGGAGGGGAAACAACAGTAAGATGAACAGCACAAACAGGCACAGAGGGGGAAACAACAGTAGGAGGAACAGCACAAACAGGCACAGAGGGGGAAACAACAGAAGGAGGAACAGCACAAACAGGCACAGAGGGGGAAACAACAGAAGGAGGAACAGCACAAACAGGCACAGAGGGGGAAACAACAGTAGGAGGAACAGCACAAACAGGCACAGAGGGGGAAACAACAGGAGGAACAGCACAAACAGGCACAGAGGGGGAAACAACAGGAGGGAGGAACAGCACAAACAGGCACAGAGGGGGGAAACAACAGAAGGAGGAACAGCACAAACAGGCACAGAGGGGAAACAACAGAAGGAGGAACAGCACAAACAGGCACAGAGGGGGAACAACAGGAAGGAGGAACAGCACAAACAGGCACAGAGGGGGAAACAACAGAAGGAGGAACAGCACAAACAGGCACAGAGGGGGAAACAACAGTAGGAGGAACAGCACAAACAGGCACAAAGGGGGAAACAACAGAAGGAGGAACAGCACAAACAGGCACAGAGGGGGAAACAACAGAAGGAGGAACAGCACAAACAGGCACAGAGGGGGAAACAACAGAAGGAGGAACAGCACAAACAGGCACAGAGGGGGAACAACAGTAGGCACGATGTTCTACTCAGCTGACGTGAAACAGTTCATTTTGAAGGTGTATGATTTCATTCAATGTGAAGCATTTGGATACAGACAGACTTTAATGCATGTTACATTCTACTGATATAAGGTTTGAATAGAATCCTTACATTCCATCTGTGTCAAATCCACAGGGGCTTGTATTGTATTCGTTCACTGATATCCATATCCTTCTTTATATGTATATGGATATTAGTGAACAAGGACGTATTATTTTCAGCAATACAAGCCTCTGTGGTCAAATCTGATGGTGAGCCTTACCATCTTCAGTGTAGCTTCCCCTGGAAGAGAACAGTGAGGGTGTGTGCGGCAGAGTTGACGACCTGCTGTGTGGAGTCCCCTGCCCTGATGGAGCCGAGTAGTGTCGACCTCGAACGTGTGGCAAGGTGGGGCGAGCCGTTGAACCACCCCCTGTCGTCTGCTGAATCTCTTCATGCTGTGTTTCTGCCTGAAATCCAGCAAAACTGGAAGACTTCTTCAATGATCCTTCTCCACTCTCCACAGGCTCTCTGTCAATTTTGGGGACATCCAATATATGAGATGTTGGAACCATTGCTGGGAGAGTAGGCTCATCAGGTTTCGACAACTTGGCATCAACAGAATCAGAACCCATGTCATTTCCGACTGGCCTAGCCATGAACTTAGGCATCTGAAAAGCTTCTCTGCCTGAAATCTTCTATCTCAGGAGTGATGGGATCAGGCGAGTCAACACACTTGGCGGTCAACTGGTCAACTGGATGCAGGACGCTGGGAAGACTGTTGCTTCTCTCCTCGATGGCCGGAAACAGTCGGCAGGTGGGGTCCTTCCACCCTGGGGGGATGTCTCCAGACTCCAGTTCTGCCAGGGCAGACTTGAGATCGCGGGCATGCTGCCGAAGCTGAATGGCACGTGCTCGGTCGATGATGACAAAGTAATAGTCTCCCTCCTTCGTCCAGTGATAACCTGGTAAGTGCATCCTCTCAAACTCCTAAACAACAAAATGTGCCATTCAAATTATAATGATTAGAAATATACATGGATATCTTTCATGCTTGGTAGCCATATGCACCTATGTACAAGGGGCGTTCATTAAAGATTTCCCCTGACGCCCTTGCAGTGGACTTAGTGGAACGAAACTTGGCACAGTTATTAGTCCTTCTCTTCATAGCAACCACCAAGAGTTACACACTTCTCCCATCGCTTTATGCAACTATAAAGACCTTGCTTGAAAACGTCAGTAGGTTGCGTATCAAACCATGACGTGACTTCCGAAATCAGTGTTTCATCATCTGGGAAGCGTGTTACTTTCAAAAATGACTTCATAGTTGGAAAGATATGGAAGTTAGATGGTGCATGGTGTGTGATAAGTCTGTCGAAAAAGTTTGTCTGTGTTTTTTGGTACATGTCCAAAAGAGCCTTTGAGCAACTGACTTGTTCTTGCTTCTGAAAATTGTGAGCAGCCAGGGAATCCATCATGCAGACACCTTATGCATGTGCAAATTGTCATGAATGATTTTTTCCACAGACCCTACACAGAACTTGACATAATGTGCTAACTGGCGAACAGTTATACGGCAATCTTCAAAATGGCAGTCTCCACTTTACTGACAGTGTCTTCATCAATGGCTGAAAGAGGTCGACCAGGAGTGGAGCAGTTTCCACAGATTTCCGACCACATTTCAACTGGTGATGCCAGTGTTTAACTACGTCATACGATGGGGCATCCTCCCCATAGGTTGCTTTCATTTCTTCAAAGGTCTCTTTTGGTGTGTGACCTTTCAAGTACAAAAACTTGATCACTGCTCAGCCCTCAACTGGCTCCATTGTCACACCTTACTTCAATGTAACGCTTGTCAATGAAATAGCTTTAATAGTTCAATGCTGAAAATTTCCACATGACCCATAGACATATGTGTCATTACTCACATGAAGTTTCAGCCACAAGTGGGTCAGGGGAAATCTTTAATGAACGCCCCTCGTATGATGAAGCAGTCATTGGTGTGTAGGATACTATATACATGTACCCCAGGAGACTTCAATGCACCCAAATGTACCCAATGGAATACACAAATACAATTTCTATGTTTAAACATTTTAAACACATGGTCTTCCTAGATTCTGGTTGTATTGTCTGCACAAATGTACTGCCACACAATTATTTAATAGGGTAGTAAACTCAAATCTTCAGAGTATACCTTTCTAAAGCATATATCACTATTTCAAGAGCTTAATGTTAGAGGAAGAAGTTTTCTATAAATATTCACTTCCTCAGTGACACAGCTAAACGCACGTCTCAACCCCATCCTGATCAATAGTTCCAGGGCCTAGTGACTAAAACATTTGCTTGTCATGCAGAAGGCTCGGGTTCAATTCCCCACATCAGCACAATGTGTGAAGCCCATTTCTGGTGTCCCCTGCCGTGATATTGCTGGAATATTGCTAAAAGCGGTGAAAAACTATACTCACTCACTCAATGGTTCCATGATGTATGAAAACATTAAGCCCTAAACAACCCAAAACTGGTCCTCTAAAGAAGTATTATTCATTACAAAGGTTTAATTACTGACCTCTGTGAACCTGCCAAGGCTCTGGTCGGCTCCGTAGACAAACATAAGTTCGACTCTGTCATGAACACAGGCTGGCTTCCCCCGCCTGTACTGACGACTTGATGTGCTCCGTCACAAACTTGAGAGCATCAGCGCTGATGGGCTGCAGGTTCCGTAGAGACGATGTGATCTCATCTGACAGCAGCCACTCGATCTGAAGCACAGAGTTGTTCACAACTCATCCTGACACTGTTAGTTTCGTCGCAATCAGCCGGGGCGGTTCCAGGATTTTGGACAAGAGGGGGTGCACATAAATCATGAAGTCCATAGGTTAAGGGGAAATGTTCCTCAGGGAACATTTTTGAGGGGGAGAAGGGGGGGTGGGTGCACATCCCCCGCAACCCCCTCTGGATCCATCCCTGATCGGTAATATTCCAGTTAAGCCGACATGGGGATTGGCTGACATCATCACAATCTAGCTACACAGATGGGATATGATGAAGATAAGTTAATGAACTGACACTAGACAAACGGTAGACTCAGAACCTTACCTCTTCCTTACACTTAAGGACAGCTCCATGTTGGACCTTGGGCAGGTGGCCAATAGGATCTCCCATCAGTGGCTTGCTGAAGCTGAAGTTAAATAACTATATCAGACATGCATTCCTGTTTAGTTTAGGTAATGTACTACAAGCGAGGGAGTTTGTTTCACCATCTTGATCATCTGAACTGGGTTGCCATATAACAAAACAAGGACTGAGCTGCAAGATCGGGTGTATCTTTTCCATAGTTTGTTTTTTCCAAAGCATATTCTCATATGAAAATATTTCATCTATACATTTAATCTGTGTATGCATAGAACAGCAACAGCAAACTTGTAAACATTATTAGACAGGTGAGTGAGTGAGTGAGTGAGTGAGTGAGTGAGTGAGTGAGTGAGTGAGTGAGTGAGTGAGTGAGTGAGTGAGTGAGTGAGTGAGTGAGTGAGTGAGTGAGTGAGTGAGTGAGTGAGTGAGTTTAGTTTTAGGCCGCACTTAGCAATATTCCAGCTATATGGCGGCGGTCTGTAAATAATCGAGTCTGGACCAGACAGTCCAGTGATTAACAGCATGTGCATTGATCTGAGCAATTGGGAACCGATGACATGTCAAGTCAGCGAGTCTGACCACCCGATCCCGTTAGTCGTCTCTTCGACAAGCATGGGTTACTGAAGATCAATATTCTAACCCGGACCTTCACGGGTCAGACAGCAGAGAGGAATATTACAATATCTACTACAAACAATGAACCAACAGTTTGAGCATTCATCCATAGTGAGTGAGTGAGTTTAGTTTTATGCCACACTCAGCAATATTCCAGCTTTATGGTGGCGGTCTGTAAATAATCGAGTCTGGATCAGACAATCCAGTGATCAACAGCATGAGCATCAATCTACGCAACTGGGATACGATGACATGTGTCAACCAAGTCAATGAGCCTGACCACCCAATCCTGTTAGTTGCCAGTTACGACAAGCATGTGTTGCTGAAGATCAACTCTAACCCGGATCTTTATGGGTGCATTTATCAATAACATCAGCATCCAAAAATATTGTGTCTGACAAAATACACTGCCCTGTTGGTCAGTCAGAATGTCGAACTTATCCTTGTGGTGGTTATCAAAATCAAGAAATATGGACACCCAAGAAACCTTCTTCCCAGACTATCAAGAACGACCTTGAACTGTCTCGCTTACCCATCTGAGGAGATGATAGAGAAGGCAGTGTCCTCTTGGTCACTTTCGTTGTGGGGCGATGAAGGAGTAATGCTTGATCCCGACAACATCCGAATGTATGACGGCTTGCCAATCAGCGGGACATCCAGCTCATTGGGCAGCGTCATGCAGTTGATGTCAAAGGTGAACCTCATATTTTCAAGGTCAAGGATGCTGACTTCCTCTTCAATTTTTGTCCAAATGTCAACTGAGGAATGAAGGTGTCATTGCGTGAATATAAAAACAGCACATTACCCAATCAGAGTTGTCTCCCATGAATCTCCAACTTCACTAGCAACATAGTTCTATGAAAATTAAAAAATGGTGGACATGGTATTCTTGATATTAAATCATTCAATGTCTGATATCTATGTTGTTGCAGTGAAGGTATTCAGAATAATATTGAAGCAAAATTGCAAGCTGTGACTATAAGAAAGTTTATTAACAGTAGCAAGTCTTACTAACTGTAACTGTCAAAATTCCCCCACTATTATCAAACATATACCTCCATCATAAAGGACATTTTATTGGTCCTGTGTGTTTGGATCATTGGACCTGTGTGTTTGTTATAGAATGAGGAAAACCTTTAGAAAACTAGAAAGTGTTTTTACTCATAAAAACAGATGTCTCCCCTTTCCCCAATTCAACGTTGAGACCTCAACAGAAAAAAATAATTGAAACAGAAAAAAATAAAATTGAATGAAAACTTCAAACCAAAAGGCACATCTACATGATATGGAGGGGCAGTTTAGCAAATGATTTGTTGAAGATGGGTCAATTAGTTTCAGAATTATGCTCCGGAAACAAACTTTACCCTTCAAAAAAAGAAAAGTCCAAATTGTTGCCATAAAAAACAAACATGAGTCATCAGAAGATGACATATCCCCCCGGCCCCTACATATTTGAAAGAACAAATCATCTGACAGTTACTTAAAGTCTAGCTTGACTTTTTTAAACTAAGTCCAAATCATTTCCATGGAAATCATGAGAAATATAAATGCCAAAAATCTGTAAATAGCAAAAGGCACCATTTTAAAATTTGCCTGATATATCTGCCAAGTTCTGCTGAAAGATACTGAACGCTTTTCGAGTTGTGCACCAGAAATGAAGCCCACCCCTCCCTTTTGAGACTAAGTCCGAATCGTTTCCATGGAAACCGAGAAAATAATAAATCACACAAATCTGCAAATAGCAAAAGGCACCACTTTGGCATCTGCCTCACATATCTGCCAAGTTTTGCTGAAAGATATTTAGAAGTTTTCGAGTTGTGCTCAGGAAACGAAGCCCACCCCTCCCTTTTGGGACTAAGTCCGAATCGTTTCCATGAAAACCGGGAAAAATAAATAAGCCAAAAATCTGCAAATAGCAAAAGGCACCACTTAAGGTTCTGTTTGATATATCTAGCAAGTTTTGTTGAAAAATATTGAATGGTTCTTGAGTTGTGCCTCGGAAATGAAGCCCACCCCTCCCTTTTGGGACTAAGTCCGAATCGTTGTCAAGGAAACCAAAAAAAAATAAAAATGCCAAAAATCTGCAAATAGCAAAAGGCACCACTTAAGGTTCTGTTTGATATATCTACCAAGTTTTGTTGAAAAATATTGAACGGTTTTTGAGTTAGCAAATTTCTTAAGACTTACAGTGTTTATGGCAAACATTTAGTTTTAGTTCTCCCAAAATTTATACAATGTGACATATTCTGAGGACAGTTAACGTTGTCCAACATTGACGATTCAACATTTTTTTTTAAAAAGCTACCAAAAGCTAAAAAGTGGAGAGTGATCATCTGATGCATACCCAGACATTGTGGCAGTGACCTGATGGAGACAAAGTGTGAGCTGCCGGCATTCTTCATGGAGCAGGTGAAGTGGATGAAGAGTGGCTCTTCCTCTTCCTCCTTCTGCTCCGTGGTGAGGTCAAGGTCAAGCTCTGACTCAGACGAGTGAGTGGACCCCATGCTGGACAAAACCGACAATCTGTCCTCCTGAATGTGACCATTTCGCAACATCTTTTCTTCTGAACGGATTTCAATGTATTCATCGTCTGTGTGCTCCGTCTGACTCGTGTCTGGTTTAAAAACATTTCTTATTTCTTAATAACAGACATTCTATAGAAATAATTTTACAACTTACAGACTTTTTTTGCAGTGAAATTTGAATAGATCAAATATTATTGTTCATATAAGATTGAAAAATCAAAATATCTTTCTATTATATTTGACATAATGCTGTTTGGAACCATTGTCTTATTGTGTAAAATAAATGCCAATTCTTTTAAAGAGTGGTGTTTAAAGTGCTAACAGCATCATGGTACTCAGATGCACTTCTTTCAGAGGAGATTTCATGCTGTTCATAGGTGTTTAGCAAAACAAAACATTAAGCAGTAAAGAGTTGGTTTTGTAAGATTCACAGATTTATTGCAGTAAAGAAAGATGTTTCGTTATACTTTCGAATTGTGGCTGTGATAAATCTGTAAACAATTTAAACTAGTGGTTGCAACATTACAAAATTGTCTCCAAAGTACATGCTGGTGCCCCACCTGTGTTGTCACCATGTTGGCTGTCAGACAGTTCCCCATCCTCCTGACTCTCCTCCAGCTGTAACAGTCATCCATCTCCATCAGATGGTAAATCTTAGAGATGATACACTCCATCTCAGTCAAACACATCAACATCACCATCAGATGGTAAATCTTAGAGATGATACACTCCATCTCAGTCAAACACATCAACATCTCCATCAGATGGTAAATCTTAGAGATGATACACTCCATCTCAGTCAAACACATCAACATCACCATCAGATGGTAAGTCTTAGAGAGAATACACTCCATCTCAGTCAAACACATCAACATCACCATCAGATGGTAAATCTTAGAGATGATACACTCCATCTCAGTCAAACACATCAACATCACCATCAGATGGTAAGTCTTAGAGAGGATACACTCCATCTCAGTCGAACACATCAAGCTTACCATCTGATGGTAAATCATAGAAAGGATACACTCCATCTTTGTCAAACATCAACATCACCATCAGATGGTAAATCATAGAGAGGATGCACTGTCTATTCATCAAACACATCAAGCTTACCATCAAATGGTTAGTCTTAGAGAGGATACACTCTATATCAATAAAACACATCAAGTTTACCATCTGATGGTAAATCATAGAGAGGATATACTCTATACCAGTTAAACACATCAAGCTTACCATCTGATGGTAAATCTTAGAAAACTACTCGCAGCAAATATAATTGTGTGAAAAATACAAAAAAGAAAAAATATTTTCCAAAATATTTCCATACCCCAATGGAAAATACTACTGAATTGTACCAGTCTATTTACTTATTCTCAGTACAATGCATCATGAATGCACTAGCTTTAGCAGCATTCACAAGCCATTGAGGATAGGGTACTAAGGAGCTAATGTGCCCAACAGCACATATGGATGGACAAGCACTGGGCACCAGTCAGACGGGTCACTCACTGAGACATCCTGCAACATGCTGTCCGAGCAGTAGAAGTAGAAGTCAGGGTGGGTCGGGACTGGACGGAACCACTTCTGTACAATACCCAGGAACTTGGAACGCACTAGTTCACGCAGACCATCAACCATATCACAAGGACAAGCCCCCTTCAGTGGAATGGTCAGCGTGGTGGACACTTTGGGCAGCTGCAGCACGGCCGGAATCCTGGAGTCCAGGACTTCCACATCACTGGAAGCACAGACGGTCAACTTGTAGAACAACACTTTAGGTTTACAAAGGTAAGAGCTTAGGGGAGCCATTTTGAACAAACCTTACTCTACGGTTGAAAAATGGTGAAGGAATGTTTCATATCAATGTACAGGTCATATACAACCTGATGTAAACAAATGTTTTTTGTTTTGCACAGTAAAAGAATGCTGTTTTAGTATAAGTACAATTACTGTGAAGTTTGTCCTGAGTTTAACAAGAGTAAATTTTCCTTGCCAAAACAGTGCTATGCTTATGAGTTTACTTCATATTTTTGCAAACTGAGAAAATCTCAAATTCTCTTTCTTAAAACATACATTAAAGAACAATCAACGTAACAATTTAAAAAACAACATATCAACATTTCAGGAAAGGTCAGCACTGTGGCAGTTCATTTTTGTCCTCATCAACTTGCAACAAGGATCTATATTCCCGGACATTTTCCAACACGTGTCAATATGCCCTAAAACTAGGAAGTTAATAACAAAGAATAACAAACACAGAACGTTTCTCACAGCCTTTCCAATATACAAGATATTAATTACTCACATATAATCCTGAAATCTCAGATGCAAAACCTCACCTGTCAGTGTCTTCCACCACGTCCATGAACCTAACAGACAGTTTCCGAGGGTGTTTGACTGCCTCTTTGGTGGTGCCGCTCTCCTTCCGGGCTTTGTCCGCGATGTGCTGAAAGTGACCACAGGATGCCTGGAGAAAGTAGGTCATGTCGGTCTCCAGGGGACACGACTCCTCACAGATGTTGTTGATGGCTGCATTGACATCCCGCTGATCAACGTAGAAGCCCTGCTGTAGACTCTTAAACACACCTGTGCAAGGTGGATGATGAGGTTAGAAGTTACTTACAAATATCTTTCATGACAAGAATGCTAAAAAGCTGCCATCCTGATTTTCCAATAGCTATACATTTTATGCTCCTCACAACATTTTATCGCAAAACCTCAAAGATCATGAAGACGGAATCATCTTTGTTGATAAAGGAAGGACCGTTTTGTCTTTAAAGTGCAACACAGTTTTGTTTGTGAGTTACATTTTGAACAGGTTTCCCTTAAATATGTGGAAAAGCTACCCAATGTTACAATTTTAGACTGAGCTCTCGTCTATTTTATCAAAAACTTGTTGAAGAAAGACAAAATAGAGTTGCTGACAACAAACTCACCAGTAACAAAGCATCTGAGGTACGTCTCAGAGATGACCACACAATGCTGCCTGAAGGCTGAAGTCCCTCCTTCACAGATGCTATCATTAGATCTGCGGTCTATGGATGACCTCCAGTTCAATCTGTGAATGTCACTCTCTTCTTCGTTTACACTGTCCTCATTGTCACAAGACAGTAAGCGACCTCGAGGACTTGCTGTCATTTTGCCATATAACTGAGTATTGTCCAGGTCAGCCATGTCGAAAGACATGTCCTCATAGATGTCCTCATATTGCGTGAAGTCCCATCTGTTGACCAGCGAGTCCACGACATTATGCTGGTAGCAATCATACACATATATTGGCAGTAACAGAGGATGTGGTTGAGATGGTTTGTCTTCCAGAACTTCACCACCTTCAGGAACTTCGCCTGTAACTTCAGCAGATCCCTTCTGCATTTCAGAATCTTCAACTCCTTCCATAATGACAGTATGACCTTCATCTTCCAGTTCAGGATCAACTGATGCCTCATCCTCAACATCTCTCAAATCTTGCTCCACATCAGAATTTGTCACAGGTTTGGATAAAGAAGAGGGTTGAGTCTCCTCAGGAATTTGATCATCCTGTTCAGCTGTTTCTTCTTTATTCCCAGACTCTTCAGCTTCATCCTTACCAAACTCTGTAATATTGTTGAGCAGAAGGAGATCATCAAAGCTTGCTGGAACAAATGTGAGGAACATGTGAGTGTCCGTCTTTGCAGAAGCAAAGCATCTCCACATCGGGCAAGCAGCCTCTTCATCCGATGGCTGTTTCTCCAAAGGTTTAATGGGAGTGCCATAGCTCTTGTTCAAAGGAGAATTGGAAAATGGGGAGTTTATTTCAAAGTTGCCTAGTTTGGAATCCTTCAGTTTTGGAGTTCCAAGAACTTTGCTTTCCTTATTAACCTTTTCTGCATCCTTTGTAGCTTTGGGGTCTGAAGTTTTGCCATCCGCTGTGGTTTTGTCTTCTGGTGTGGGTGTTGCTTCATGGCTGCTGTTGATGAAGTTAAAAGGGAGGGGATTTTTGCTAGGATCTCTCTTCCTGGACTTCAGAAGGTTCAGAAACCCAGCACAGTCTTCAGATGTGAGTGGGATTTCTTTGTCATGGACATTCTCCTTACTAAGAAGCCCTGTTCCTTTCAGACTCTCAAACAGGATGGCAAACAGTTGGTTGTTGGAGCCTTTGGGATCAATGGGAACTTCCTCGGCATTGTAGGTTATCTTTGCTGGAAAGCAAGAACAACACAATCACTGAATGACATTTCCTTACTCTAAGTGTAAATATATGCTAATATGCTCTTAATCTGAAGAATACACCCCAACATGCTCTGTTGTGAAGAATAAACAGTAATATGCTCCTAATGTGAAACAAAACTCTTTTTTTTCATGTAATCTTTCATGCCCAGTAAAGAGTTATTGTTCTGTAAAAAGTGAGGCCAATTAAATTGCTTAGTACTTCTTAAGGCATGAATGTATACACCTGTAACTCACTTGGAGGTATCATACATACATCTGTAACTCACCTGTAGGTATTATGCATGCTCCTGTATACAACTAATTACTCAGCTGGAGGCATCATGTATGCACCTGTAACTCACCTGGAGGCTTCATGTATGCACCTGTATACACCTGCAATTCAACTGAGGCATCATGTATGCACCTGTAACTCACCTGAAGGCATCCTGTATACACCTGTAACTCACCTGGAGGTATCATGTATGCACCTGTATACACCTGTAACTCACCTTGAGGTATTATGTATACACCTGTAACTCACCTGGAGGTGTCATGTATGCACCTGTATACACCTGTAACTCACCTTGAAGTATTATGTAATACACCTGTAACTCACCCAGAGGTATTATGTATGGACCTGTATCTCACCTTGAGGTATTATGTATACACCTGTAACTCACCCAGAGGTGTCATGTATGCACCTTTATACACCTATGTCTCACCATGAGGTATTATGTATACACCTGTAACTCACCTGGAGGTGTCATGTATGCACCTGTATACACCTGTAAGTTACCTGGAAGCATCATATATGCACCTGTATACACCTGTTACTCACCCAGAGGTATTATGTATACACCTGTAACTCACCTTGAGGTATTATGTATACACCTGTAAGTTACCTGAAAGCGTCATATATGCACCTGTATACACCTGTAACTCACCCAGAGGTATTATGTATGCACCTGTATACACCTGTAACTCACCTTGAGGTATTATGTATACACTTGTAACTCACCTGGACACATCATATAAGCACCTGTATACACCTGTTACTCACTTGGAGGTATGAATGTAGAGAAGAGGAGCTCTGCCTGTTGAGACTTGGGAAGGAGGGCCAGCAGGTCGAAGGGAAAGGGGATGTTGAAGATGGATGTCTCCAGTCTACGGCTGTCGTCTCGCACATACTGCTTACGGAACCGTGGACTTGGTGGACTGTGTTCCAGAGGAAACCGTAACTAAATGAGTCTAGCTATGTTTCATTACTTTGTTTTTTGCAAATGTTTTAAAAACTATTTTCTCAGTATTTGAAGTATATTTTCTCAAACTTAACAATTTGAGAATACAGTCAAAATTTCATAATGTAATGGAAAAAAATAAATCACAATTTTTTTCAAAACCTTGAAATAACATAAAGTAATTGGAGCAACAAGAACAATTCAAAACTTTCATTTTGGGGAATAAACTTTAGAAAAGAATAAGAACATATTATCAAAATAATGAGATAAATAAATTGAACAAAACTACCAAGTAATTAACAAAAAGAAGAGAATTATTCTTTTGTAAAAACATACCAACCAAAAACAATTGCATTTCAAAATAGTTTTGGTCATGATTGGTAATGGCCATTTTGCCTACCAGGAGTGAGAGGACTGGGAATCTGGCACCGGTGAGGGAAGGATGGGACAGTTCCGACACTGGTAGATGAGATGTTCAAACGTCACCAAGCTGGAGATACACTCGTAGTCCACCGGGAAGAACTGAAACATAGCGAACATTTGTTGCAATGTACTCCTGTAATGTTTGGTCAAGAAGGCAGCAGTTAACAGACTTGTAGATCATCAACTTGGATAAAGCAGCAGACATTTTGAATAGACCTTATAATGACCATCTTGATATGTGCTGGAGGTGTTTTGTGGGAGACTTTTGTTTCTCACAAGTTTCACGTGTATATTTAGAAATAATACTTGTTTGTACTGATATATAGAGAGCACACTTTCTGTATTTCCTGCTTGCTAATTTCAGGGAAATGAAAATATTAATTCGGTATCCCAAAGTTCCATATATATAAGGGTTTAAGCCCTCATGTCCCTATGTCTAATTTCACAAATATATATATCACGATCACTAATGTCTTAATCAGGATATTGGCTGGACTGACTTTACTGTCAGGTGTCAAAATTACCTTGGTCAGTTATCTACCTTTGCATCTATGGCTGCCTGTGACTACTATACTATCTTTACCAATACTCTAAACGTGACACCTACGTGTAACACTGCGACTGACAAGTAATATAATGTACTCTCCAAATCATTGGGGAAATAAAGAGCATTCATTCATTCATTCATTCATTTATTCTTTCATTCAATACAATCCCTCCTTCATTTGGTTATCCTCACTACAATCCCTCCTTCACCTAGCTATCCTCACTTCAATCCCTCCGTCACCTAGCTATCCTCACTTCAATCCCTCCTTCACCTAGCTACCCTCACTACAATCCCTCCTTTGCCTAGCTATCCTCACTTCAAACCATCCTTCACCTAGCTACCCTCACTTCAATCCCCCTGTCACCTAGCTACCCTCAATACAATCCTTCCTTTGCCTAGCTACCCTCACTTCAAACCATCCTTCACCTAGCTACCCTCAATACAATCCCTCCTTTGCCTAGCTACCCTCACTTCAAACCATCCTTCACCTAGCTACCCTCAGTACAATCCCTCCTTGACCTAGCTACCCTTACTTCAAACCACCCTTCACCTAGCTACCCTCAATACAATCCCTCCTTTGCCTAGCTACCCTCACTTCAAACCATCCTTCACCTAGCTACCCTCAATACAATCCCTCCTTGACCTAGCTACCCTCACTTCAAACCATCCTTCACCTAGCTACCCTCAATACAATCCCTCCTTTGCCTAGCTACCCTCACTTCAAACCATCCTTCACCTAGCTACCCTCACTACAATCCCTCCTTGACCTAGCTACCCTCACTTCAAACCATCCTTCACCTAGCTACCCTCAATACAATCCCTCCTTCACCTAGCTACCCTCACTTCAATCCCCTTGTCACCTAGCTACCCTCACTACAATCCCTCCTTTGCCTAGCTACCCTCACTACAATCCCTCCTTTGCCTAGCTACCCTCACTTCAAACCATCCTTCACCTAGCCACCCTCACTACAATCCCTCCTTTGCCTAGCTACCCTCACTTCAAACCATCCTTCACCTAGCTACCCTCACTTCAATCCCTCCTTTGCCTAGCTACCCTCACTTCAAACCATCCCTTCACCTAGCTACCCTCACTTCAAACCATCCTTCACCTAGCTACCCTCACTTCAATCCCCCTGTCACCTAGCTACCCTCACTACAATCCCTCCTTTGCCTAGCTACCCTCACTACAATCCCCTGTCACCTAGCTACCCTCACCTCAAACCATCCTTCACCTAGCTACCCTCACTTCAATCCCCCTGTCACCTAGCTACCCTCACTACAATCCCTCCTTGACCTAGCTACCCTCACTTCAAACCATCCTTCACCTAGCTACCCTCACTTCAATCCCTCCTTGACCTAGCTACACTCAATACAATCCCTCCTTTGCCTAGCTACCCTCAATACAATCCATCCTTCACCAAGCTACCTTCACTTCAATCCCTCCTTCACCTAGCTACCCTCACTAAAATCCCTCCACCAAGCTACCCTCAATACAATCCCTCCTTCACCTTGCTACCCTCACTTCAATCCCTCTTTTGCCTAGCTACACTCACTTCAATTCTTCCTTCACTTAGCTACCCTCAATACAACCCCTCCTTCACCTAGCTTCCCTCAATACAATCCCTCCTTGACCTAGCTACACTCAATACAATCCCTCCTTTGCCTAGCTACCCTCAATACAATCCCTCCTTCACCTAGCTACCCTCAAAACAATCCCTCCTTCACCTTGCTACCCTCACTTCAATCCCTCCTTCACCTAGCTACCCTCAATACAATCCCTCCTTTACCTTGCTACCCTAATTACAATCCCTCCATCAAGCTTCCCTCGATACAATCCCTCCTTCACCTTGCTACCCTCACTTCAATCCATCCTTTGCCTAGCTACCCTCACTTCAATTCTTCCTTCACTTAGCTACCCTCAATACAATCCCTCCTTTGCCTAGCTACCCTCACTTCAATCCCTCCTTTGCCTAGCTACCTTCACTTCAATCCCTCCTTGACCTAGCTACCCTCAATACAATCCCTCCTTCACCTAGCTACCCTCAATACAATCCCTCCTTCACCTAGCTTCCCTCAATACAATACCTCCTTGACCTAGCTACCCTAACTACAATCCCTCCACCAAGCTACCCTCAATACAATCCCTCCTTCACCTTGCTACCCTCACTTCAATCCCTCTTTTGCCTAGCTACCCTCACTTCAATTCTTCCTTCACTTAGCTACCCTCAATACAATCCCTCCTTCACCTAGCTTCCCTCAATACAATCCCTCCTTGACCTAGCTACACTCAATACAATCCTCCTTTGCCTAGCTACCCTCAATACAATCCCTCCTTCACCTAGCTACCCTCAAAACAATCCCTCCTTCACCTTGCTACCCTTTACTTCAATCCCTCCTTCACCTAGCTACCCTCAATACAATCCCTCCTTTACCTAGCTACCTTCACTCCAATCCCTCCTTTGCCTAGCTACCCTCAATACAATCCCTCCTTCACCTAGCTACCCTCAAAACAATCCCTCCTTCACCTTGCTACCCTCACTTCAATCCCTCCTTCACCTAGCTACCCTCAATACAATCCCTCCTTTACCTAGCTACCCTCACTTCAATCCCTCCTTTGCCTAGCTACCTTCACTCCAATCCCTCCTTAACCTAGCTACCCTCAATACAATCCCTCCTTGACCTAGCTACCCTCAATACAATCCCTCCTTCACCTAGCTTCCCTCAATACAATACCTCCTTGACCTAGCTACCCTCACTTCAATCCCTCCTTTGCCTAGCTACCCTCACTTCAATCCTTCCTTCACCTAGCTACCCTCACTTCAATCCCTCCTTCACCTAGCTACCCTCAATACAATCCCTCCCTTCACCTAGCTACCCCTCACTTCCAATCCCTCCTTCACCTAGCTACCCTCAATACAATCCCACCACCCGCCTCCACCCCCATCAATGTAGCTACATCACCTAGATATCTTCCATGAAATACCCTCAAAACAATCCCTCCTTCACCTAGCTACCCTCAATACAATCCCTCCTTCACCTTGCTACACTCAATACAATCCCTCCTTCACCTAGCTACCCTCAATACAATCCCTCCTTCACCTAGCTACCCTCACTACAATCCCTCCTTCACCTAGCTACCCTCACTTCAATCCCAATTCACCGCTCCACCCCCCATCACGTAGCTACATCACCTAGATATCTTCCATGAAATACCTTCTCTTTTGCTCCCTCACCACTCTACTCCCCCTAAGATATCAATATCCTCCCCAATATCTTCCACACAGTACCTTGATGCCTGCCTCTATTAAATCAACATTTTTCAATAAATTCTAGTTCAACTGTCAGAGTCTGAGAAGTCTAGAGACTTGGAGACATCAATGAATTGTGATATGTGAGTCCATGCAAGGCCATGTGTTATCAGGTTGTGCCAAGTCTCCCTCCCTCGCTCCACCCTCAAGTGGCAGCTGTATTGCCTCCTATCTCTGGGCTCATATCATGCTGAGATAACAGACGTTGGACACAACCATGGACACACTGGCCTTGTGATGAGGAAAGTTTCACTGTCCAATAAATGCAGTATAGTATGGTTACATTTAGAACTAATTCAAATGGACCACTAGTTTTACTCAGGTAAATTGTACTTCATTTCATTTTGATTGAAATGGACAACAAATACCTGGGCCCAAAAATAATAAAAGTAGTTTACTGTAAGTGAATTTACAATAAATGAACATATGAAGTCAGACACTAATATATGTATGTTGGTATGTGTACCCTCGCACATTACCTTAAGAGTATACACCAAGCTTTTCACCCTCCTACATTACCTTATGATTATACAACAAGTTTGTGACCCTCCTACTTTACCTTATGATTATACAACAAGCTTGTGACCATCTTACTTTACTTTATGTTTATACAACAAGCTTGTGACCTTCCTACTTTACCTTATTATTATACAACAAGCTTGTGACCTTCCTACTTTACCTTATGATTATACAACATGCTTGTGACCCTCCTGCTTTACCTTATGATTATACAACAAGCTTGTGACCCTCCTACTTTACCTTATGATTATACAACAAGCTTGAGACCCTCCTACTTTACCTTATGATTATACAACATGCTTGTGATCCTCCTGCTTTACCTTATGATTATACAACAAGCTTGTGACCCTCCTACTGTTACCATATGATTATACAACAAGCTTGTGACCCTCCTACTTTACCTTATGATTATACAACAAGCTTGTGACCCTCCTACTTTACCTTATGATTATACAACAAGCTTGTGACCATCTTACTTTACTTTATGTTTATACAACAAGCTTGTGACCTTCCTACTTTACCTTATGATTATACAACATGCTTGTGACCCTCCTGCTTTACCTTATGATTATACAACAAGCTTGACCCTCCTACTTTACCTTATGATTATACAACATGCTTGTGACCTCCTGCTTTACCTTATGATTATACAACAAGCTTGTGACCCTCCTACTTTTACCTTATGATTATACAACAAGCTTGTGACCCTCCTACTTTTACCTTTCCTATGATTATACAACAAGCTTGTGACCATCTTACTTTACTTTATGTTTATACAACAAGCTTTTGACCTTCCTACTTTACCTTATGATTATACAACATGCTTGTGACCCTCCTACTTTACCTTATTATTATACAACAAGCTTTTGACCTTCCTACTTTACCTTATGACTATACAACATGCTTGTGACCCTCCTGCTTTACCTTATGATTATACAACAAGCTTGTGACCCTCCTACTTTACCTTATGATTATACAACAAGCTTGTGACCCTCCTACTTTACCTTATGACTATACAACATGCTTGTGACCCTCCTGCTTTACCTTATGATTATACAAGCTTGTGACCCTCCTACTTTACCTTATGATTATACATACAAGCTTGTGACCCTTCTACTTTTACCTTATGATTATACAACAGGCTTGTGACCCTCCTACTTTACCTTATGATTATACAACAAGCTTGTGACCATCTTACTTTACTTTATGTTTATACAACAAGCTTGTGACCCTCCTACTTTACCTTATGAATATACAACATGCTTGTGACCTTCCTACTTTACCTTATGATTATACAACAAGCTTGTGACCCTCCTACTTTACCTTATGTTTATATAACAAACTTGTGACCCTCCTACTTTACCTTATGATTATACAACATGCTTGTGACCCTCCTACTTTACCTTATGTTTATACAACAAACTTGTGACCCTCCTACTGTACCATATGATTATACAACATGCTTGTGACCCTCCTACTTTACTTTATGATTATACAACAAGCTTGTGACCTTCCTACTTTACCTTATGATTATACAAGCTTGTGACCCTCCTACTTTACCATATGATTATACAACAAGCTTGTGACCCTCCTACTTTACCTTATGTTTATACAACAAGCTTGTGACCTTCCTACTTTACCTTATGATTATACAAGCTTGTGACCCTCCTACTTTACCTTATGTTTATACAACAGGCTTGTGACCCTCTTACTTTACCTTATGATTATACAAAAAGCTTGTGACCATCTTACTTTACTTTATGTTTATACAACAAGCTTGTGACCCTCCTACTTTACCTTATGAATATACAACATGCTTGTGACCTTCCTACTTTACCTTATGATTATACAACAAGCTTGTGACCATCCTACTTTACCTTATGATTATACAACATGCTTGTGATCCTCCTGCTTTACCTTATGATTATACAACAAGCTTGTGACCCTCCTACTGTACCATATGATTATACAACAAGCTTGTGACCCTCCTACTTTACCTTATGATTATACAACAAGCTTGTGACCCTCCTACTTTACCTTATGATTATACAACAAGCTTGTGACCATCTTACTTTACTTTATGTTTATACAACAAGCTTGTGACCTTCCTACTTTACCTTATGATTATACAACATGCTTGTGACCCTCCTACTTTACCTTATGATTATACAACAAGCTTGAGA
Organism: Haliotis rubra; assembly: GCF_003918875.1. Lineage (NCBI taxonomy): Eukaryota > Metazoa > Mollusca > Gastropoda > Lepetellida > Haliotidae > Haliotis > Haliotis rubra. Next base: position 162,362 of record NW_025767454.1, on the reverse strand, counting down.
CCCTCCTACTTTACCTTATGATTATACAACATGCTTGTGATCCTCCTGCTTTACCTTATGATTATACAACAAGCTTGTGACCCTCCTACTGTACCATATGATTATACAACAAGCTTGTGACCCTCCTACTTTACCTTATGATTATACAACAAGCTTGTGACCCTCCTACTTTACCTTATGATTATACAACAAGCTTGTGACCATCTTACTTTACTTTATGTTTATACAACAAGCTTTTGACCTTCCTACTTTACCTTATGATTATACAACATGCTTGTGACCCTCCTACTTTACCTTATTATTATACAACAAGCTTTTGACCTTCCTACTTTACCTTATGACTATACAACATGCTTGTGACCCTCCTGCTTTACCTTATGATTATACAACAAGCTTGTGACCCTCCTACTTTACCTTATGATTATACAACAAGCTTGTGACCCTCCTACTTTACCTTATGACTATACAACATGCTTGTGACCCTCCTGCTTTACCTTATGATTATACAAGCTTGTGACCCTCCTACTTTACCTTATGATTATACAACAAGCTTGTGACCCTTCTACTTTACCTTATGATTATACAACAGGCTTGTGACCCTCCTACTTTACCTTATGATTATACAACAAGCTTGTGACCATCTTACTTTACTTTATGTTTATACAACAAGCTTGTGACCCTCCTACTTTACCTTATGAATATACAACATGCTTGTGACCTTCCTACTTTACCTTATGATTATACAACAAGCTTGTGACCCTCCTACTTTACCTTATGTTTATATAACAAACTTGTGACCCTCCTACTTTACCTTATGATTATACAACATGCTTGTGACCCTCCTACTTTACCTTATGTTTATACAACAAACTTGTGACCCTCCTACTGTACCATATGATTATACAACATGCTTGTGACCCTCCTACTTTACTTTATGATTATACAACAAGCTTGTGACCTTCCTACTTTACCTTATGATTATACAAGCTTGTGACCCTCCTACTTTACCATATGATTATACAACAAGCTTGTGACCCTCCTACTTTACCTTATGTTTATACAACAAGCTTGTGACCTTCCTACTTTACCTTATGATTATACAAGCTTGTGACCCTCCTACTTTACCTTATGTTTATACAACAGGCTTGTGACCCTCTTACTTTACCTTATGATTATACAACAAGCTTGTGACCATCTTACTTTACTTTATGTTTATACAACAAGCTTGTGACCCTCCTACTTTACCTTATGAATATACAACATGCTTGTGACCTTCCTACTTTACCTTATGATTATACAACAAGCTTGTGACCATCCTACTTTACCTTATGATTATACAACAAGCTTGTGACCCTCGCATGTTACCTTATGATTATACAAGAAGCTTGTGACCCTCCTACTTTACCATATGATTATACAACAAATTTGTGATCCTCGCACTTTACTTTATGAATATGGAACAAGCTTGTGACCCTCCTACTTTACCTTATGAATATACAAGAAGCTTGTGACCATCCTACTTTACCTTATGATTATACAAGTTTGTGACCCTCGCACCTTACTTTATGATTATACAACACATTTGTAACCCTCCTACTTTACCTTATGATTATACAACAAGATTGTGACCCTCCTACTTTACCTTATGATTATACAAGAAGCTTGTGACCCTCCTACTTTACCTTATGATTATACATCAAGTTTGTGACCCTCGCACCTTACTTTATGATTATACAACAACTTTGAAACCGTCCTACTTTACTTTATGATTATACAACAAGTTTGTAACCCTCCTACTTTACCTTATGATTATACAAGAAGCTTGTGACCCTCCTACTTTACCTTATGATTATACATCAAGTTTGTGACCCTCGCACCTTACTTTATGATTATACAACAACTTTGAAACCCTCCTACTTTACCTTATGATTATACAACAAGTTTGTGAGCCCTCGCACCTTACTTTATGAATATGGAACAAGCTTGTGACCATCCTTCTCTGCCTTATTACTATACAAGATTGTGACCCAGCAACCATAATAGTATACAGCCTTGTGATCCACCTACTTTCTCTTATTCACCTACAAGATTATCACCCTTGTACTTTACATTATGAAATATAAACTGTTTGAGAGGCATTATTAAACATACAAGTTCTTGAAAGACCCACCTTCCCTTACTGACACAACAACTGACAGCCTACTTTCTTTCACTATCATACCATACAGTTCTGACCAGCCTACTTTGTCTCACTATCATACCATACAGTTCTGACCAGCCTACTTTGTTTCACTATCATACCATACAGTTCTGACCAGCCTACTTTGTCTCACTATCATACCATAGGGTTGTGACCAGCCTACTTTGTTTCACTGTCATACCATACAGTTCTGACCAGCCTACTTTGTTTCACTGTCATACCATACAATTCTGACCAGCCTACTTTGTTTCACTTTCATACCATGCAGTTCTGACCAACCTACTTTGTTTCACTGTCATACCATACAGTTCTTACCATCCTTCATTGTTTCACTGTCTTACCATAGGGTTGTAACCAGCCTACTTTGTTTCACTGTCATACCATATGGTTGTGACCAGCCTACTTTGTTTCACTGTCATACCATACAGTTCTGACCAGCCTACTTTGTCTCATTATCATACCATAGGGTTGTGACCAGCCTACTTTGTTTCACTATCATACCATAGGGTTGTGACCAGCCTACTTTGTTTTATAATTCAGACACCTTTTCCTCACTAGCATACCTTCATAAACCTGTTCTTATATGCTAAAACCTGTAATTCCAGAAGGTATAAAGGCTGCAATCTTCCATCAAATATGAACTGCAAAACTATGAATAAGGCCAAAGTTTTAAACACAGGTTCCCTATGTAAGACAACCCTTGAGGCTTCCCAGGATCCCAGGGTATCTTGTTGACAAAGCCATTCACTACCCCTTCTCTTTGACCACTGTGGGTGTGGACATTAGTAGGTCAGTAACCAGGCCTAGTGACACAAACATCCTCACTCTAACACAGCTACTAACCCTTCACATAATCATTAGAACACCTTACCTCAGACTTATGCTAACCCTAGTATGTTCCCACATACTCGTGTTAACTCTCTTACACTTTACCACAGACTCATGTTAACTCTTACACTGTACCACAGACTCATGTTAACTCTTACACCGTACCACAGACTCATGTTAACTCTTACACCGTACCACAGACTCATGTTAACTCTTATATACTTTACCACAGACTCATGTTAACTCTTACACTGTACCACAGACTTATGTTAACTCTTACACTGTACCACAGACTCATGTTAACTCTTATATACTTTACCACAGACTTATGTTAACTCTTACACTGTACCACAGACTTATGTTAACTCTTACACTGTACCACAGACTCATGTTAACTCTTACACTGTACCACAGACTCATGTTAACTCTTACACTTTACCACAGACTCATGTTAACTCTTACACTGTACCTCAGACTCATGTTAACTCTTACACTGTACCACAGACTCATGTTAACTCTTACACTGTACCACAGACTTATGTTAACTCTTACACCGTACCACAGACTCATGTTAACTCTTATACTGTACCACAGACTTATGTTAACTCTTACACTGTACCACAGACTCATGTTAACTCTTATATACTTTACCACAGACTTATGTTAACTCTTACACTGTACCACAGACTTATGTTAACTCTTACACTGTACCACAGACTCATGTTAACTCTTACACTGTACCACAGACTTATGTTAACTCTTACACTGTACCACAGACTTATGTTAACTCTTACACTGTACCACAGACTCATGTTAACTCTTACACTGTACCACAGACTTATGTTAACTCTTACACTTTACCACAGACTCATGTTAACTCTTACACTGTACCACAGACTTATGTTAACTCATACCCTGTACCACAGACTCATGTTAACTCTTACACTTTACCACAGACTCATGTTAACTCTTACACCGTACCACAGACTCATGTTAACTCTTACTCTGTACCAGACTCATGTTAACTCTTACACTGTACCACAGACTCATGTTAACTCTTATATACTTTACCACAGACTCATGTTAACTCTTACACTGTACCACAGACTCATGTTAACTCCTGACTCTTTACTGCAGACTCATGTTAACTCTTACACCGTACCACAGACTCATGTTAACTCTTATACTGTACCACAGACTCATGTTAACTCTTACACTGTACCACAGACTCATGTTAACTCTTACTCTGTACCACAGACTCATGTTAACTCTTACACTGTACCACAGACTCATGTTAACTCTTACTCTGTACCACAGACTCATGTTAACTCTTACACTGTACCACAGACTTATGTTAACTCTTACACTGTACCACAGACTTATGTTAACTCTTACACTTTACCACAGACTCATGTTAACTCTTACACTGTACCACAGACTTATGTTAACTCTTACACTTTACCACAGACTCATGTTAACTCTTACACTGTACCACAGACTTATGTTAACTCTTACTCTGTACCACAGACTCATGTTAACTCTTACTCTGTACCACAGACTCATGTTAACTCTTACACTGTACCACAGACTTATGTTAACTCTTACACTGTACCACAGACTTATGTTAACTCATACCCTGTACCACAGACTCATGTTAACTCTTACTCTGTACCACAGACTCATGTTAACTCTTATATACTTTACCACAGACTCATGTTAACTCTTATATACTTTACCACAGACTTATGTTAACTCTTATATACTTTACCACAGACTTATGTTAACTCTTACACCGTACCACAGACTCATGTTAACTCTTACACTGTACCACAGACTCATGTTAACTCTTATATACTTTACCACAGACTCATGTTAACTCTTACACTGTACCACAGACTTATGTTAACTCTTATATACTTTACCACAGACTCGTGTTAACTCTTATACTTACCACAGACTCATGTTAACTCTTACACTGTACCACAGACTCATGTTAACTCTTACTCTGTACCACAGACTTATGTTAACTCTTACACTGTACCACAGACTTATGTTAACTCCTGACTCTTTACCACAAACTGATATTAACTCTTATAATTTACACTTCACTTAGACTTCATGTTTTCTATAAACTATTATACAATACCAGTTTGGGGTTGAATCAGTAACCTTACTATAATACTTCATGGCGGACGTATGTCATCTCCCAGATTTTACCAGTCTCATGTTAACTCTAATACGTTATGGCGAACGTATGTCATCTCCCAGATTTTACCAGTCTCATGTTAACTCTAATACTTTATGGTGGACGTATGTCATCTCCCAGATTTTACCAGTCTCATGTTAACTCTAATACTTTACAACAGACTTATGTTTACTCCGACATATTTCAGCAGGCTTGCATATACTCTTGTACTTTACCAGAGACAATTACATCTTAGCACAGACTTGTGTTAACACTTATATCTCAGCAGACTTGTGTTAACACTAATATCTCAGCACAGACTTGTGTTAACACTTACATCTGAGCAAGACTTGTGTTAACACTTATATCTCAGCACAGACTTGTGTTAACACTTATATCTTAGCACTGACTTGTGTTAACACTTATATCTTAACACTGACTTGTGTTAACACTTATATCTCAGCACAGACTTGTGTTAACACTTACATCTGAGCAAGACTTGTGTTAACAATTACATCTTAGCACAGACTTGTGTTAACACTTATATCTTAGCACTGACTTGTGTTAACACTTACATCTTATCAAAGACTTGTGTTAACACTTACATCTGAGCAAGACTTGTGTTAATTACATCTTAGCACAGACTTGTGTTAACACTTATATCTTAGCACTGACTTGTGTTAACACTTACATCTTATCACAGACTTGTGTTAACACTTACATCTGAGCAAGACTTGTGTTAACAATTACATCTTAGCACAGACTTGTGTTAACACTTACATCTGAGCAAGACTTGTGTTAACACTTACATCTCAGCAGACTTGTGTTAACACTTATATATTAGCACAGACTTGTGTTAACACTTATATCTCAGCACAGACTTGTGTTAACACTGATATCTCAGCACAGACTTGTGCTAACACTTACATCTGAGCAAGACTTGTGTTAATTACATCTTAGCACAGACTTGTGTTAACACTTATATCTTAGCACTGACTTGTGTTAACACTTACATCTTATCACAGACTTGTGCTAACACTTACATCTGAGCAAGACTTGTGTTAACAATTACATCTTAGCACAGACTTGTGTTAACACTTATATCTCAGCAGACTTGTGTTAACACTTATATCTCAGCACAGACTTGTGTTAACACTTACATCTGAGCAAGACTTGTGTTAACACTTAAATCTCAGCACAGACTTGTGTTAACACTTATATCTTAACACAGACTTGTGTTAACACTTATATCTCAGCACAGACTTGTGTTAACACTTACATCTGAGCAAGACTTGTGTTAACACTTATATCTTAGCACTGACTTGTGTTAACACTTATATCTTAGCACTAGCCTGAAGACCCACACAGGCCCACACACACAGACTCCTGCACAGATACACAGACACACACACACACAGACACCTGCACAGACACACAGATGGCTCATAATACACCCTGCTTGCATTTTTAATGATCCATACATGACAGTTGGGAGCTAGGCAGCAGTCTGAAGTGTTTAATCTGGTTCAATGTTTACTTATACTTCTGACAAAACAAACAGATAACACAACAAGGATGTCAGGCACAGATATCAAATGTATTTGTCCATGTATGACATTACATCCAATTCATCTAGGGCTGGCAGTCATTCATCATCGTGGAGCTCCTTGTCAGTCCAGGTGGGACGTGTCAGCCTATGTCGGGCTTGTGTGAGTCCATGTGAGTCCAGGTGGGATATGTGAGTCTATGTCGGGCTTGTGTGAGTCCATGTGAGTCCAGGTGGGACGTGTGAGTCCATGTGAGTCCAGGTGGGACATGTGAGTCCATGTGGGTCCAAGTGAGACTTGTGAGTCCATGTGGGTCTGCATGAGACTTGCGTGAGACAAGAAGTCTATGTTGTGGCAACCATTATACCCACCAATGTGGTATCTCCTGCTGCAGTCCATACATCATAACCAACAGTGGTCATCAAGTTCAACAGTCAAGGGCAAACTTTTACACAAACTACAGTTTATACAGACATATCGATTTATCAAAATACATATCATAAATTGTTTTACAAAGTTTGACATTCTATATGTAAATTATTCTTAAATTCTGAACTTTTGTTATTTGATATTTTGCTGTTTTGAAATATCAGAGATGTACATTTCACCATGAAATACATACCGACGTGCATTTCTCTTGAGTGATGAGGTTTGGTTCGATGATGTCCTGATGTCAACAGGTGCTATTTGCAGTTGGAGGAGTTGAATCTCACATTTGTTAGATAGATGAGATAAAACTCTCTCCACTACACAATGCACCTCAAATAGGACAGTCTTCGTCAAGGTCATCAGCAGAGGTCATTCTATGCTTTTCCACATCCATTCATTACGTGTGTTAAAGTTGATTTCAGAAATTACAATACACCTCTGCCATTAGAATAGTGACACCTCATGAACGGAATAGCCCAATGCCAAACAACCATCTCTCCAACTTGTGTTGATATCCCTACAAACAATTACCCTCACAACAGACACAAAGCAACAATTCAAAACCAAAGAATACACCTCCATTCTTCTCATGCAAATGTCCAAAACAACAAAGTAATATCTACAAATATTCTTTCCAAATCATCTAAACACAACTTATGTTATTGCTAACAAAGGGGCACTAAATAATGCTCAGTGGGTAACTGTCTCTAGCCAATCACCAGCTCTAGATCAAGTCATTCTAACATTGTATAAACTCCTCAATCTCCATCTTAATGACAATAGCACATCCTTGAAGCTTACAAATTGAGGAAGATCTGAAAAAAGCACTGCAAGTGCCAAAGGAGAACCAAACTTTAGCCATGAAGTAGCAAGTATATGAATAACTATCCATGACTGTATGGCTTCACACAACTTATAATATGAGTTTCAAGGAAAATCTTATCCATGGTTTGCATAACATGACTGTTTAATTTGTTGTTATACAGTGATCACCCAAACATACTGATTTTCAAGCATGAAACCCCTGAAAGTCTAGAGGGGGCACAAGTAGAAAGATACAGGTAAAATCTGGCTATAAGTGCCCTCCACTCAGCGGCCTTTTCCACTCGGTGCCTGCCCTATGTGTCCCGTCAGACAGCACTCCTGAGAACCCAACTATGATAAACACATGGCTCCCAATCCTAAACATGGAATGCACATGTCACTTTCAAAGTTCCAAGCGCCGAATAATATGTGTCAGTGATGAATCACTTCGGGAGGATTTAAACAATATTTTCTAAGCACTAAAGGATATAAACTGATATGGAAAAAGGAATTCCTGTTTAGTGGAGCAGTAACCATGGTAACTAGCACAGTCAAACTTTTGAAGCAAGGGAAATGAAATTAGAATTTGCATCAGTGATATTAAACCATTATTTGCAATTTTTAAGCCAATAAAATCAGTTCCAAATATTGATAGTCTTACTGTATCTATTACGGAACACAAATACGCACAACTCTTTAGTTTTGAAGCTGAGATTATGCAGAACATATGTAGAGCACACCTAGCTAACAATGTCAAGTCAATGTCACAAACAGAAAAAACACAAATTATTAACTTTGAAATAAGAAACAAAACTAAGATCTGAACCAAATACGCTGCACAAATCAACACTCTACAAAATGCGAATGTGATATTTTAACATCAGTTGAACATGTACCATCAAAAGTTAAATGTGGAACACTATAAGTCATACCTGTGATATAACAGAAACCTGCACAGGTAGAAATGTCAATAGACTCCTATAGGTAATTCCTCAACAATTAATGAAAGAAGTGAGCACATCCTATAAAGAAGACCTAGAGACCCAAAATACACCATACCTCAATTCGCTGAACAAATGCAATGAACGTAATCAATTGCACGTAGATTTCAGAGAAATGAGCAGGAAGGGACATGTTGGTTGTGTGGGTCCTCTGTAGGTAATCAGGGAGCCAAGGTAAGGGACCAGCGTTTGACAACCACGATCCTCAACTGACAGGTTATAATGGAATTAGGGTCAAATATGTGCAGTGTCATCGAAAATCGGACCTCTCATAGACTGAAGCGTGGGGTAGTGGACACTAAATCACTTGTTGCTTGAGCCTCAGTAAGATATTTACACCCTTTATCAGTACATACCTTCAACACTAGTCTTGTAGGCCCTGACACTTTCTCAATGTAAATATGTACAGATATGTACACCTATAAACCTGATCTGTGATTCGACACGAGTTTCTAACAACAGCCTATCCCCATTCAGCACCATACAAATCACTTACTAAAAGTTAAAAAAAATCTATTAATCAGTAACTACATCAAAATTTACCTTCAATGAAAGACACCACACAGAAATGTATTTGTTTAACCAAACCAGATTGAATTTAGAATGACATGGTTTGGATAACAAAATGGATGGTATCAAATCCCTATAGTAGAGTTTAATATTTTAGCAACCAGCCAACAAACCCAAGCTCCCGGGTCAACATAATCCGACAGTCGGAATGCCCCACTAATGGTGATTAGTTCTCCCAAATCTAAACAAGAAGTCCAGTGACACTGGGTTCAGAAATATTTAGAAGCTTTCAACCCCTCGGATTTATCAGTGTTTGTTTGGTGACTCTACCAAGGGTTTACAGTCAAAGCTAAACCTGCCTTGCTGGGTACTCAAAGGCTATTATCTAGACAAATAAAGCAACTCAACTAATGAACCAGTACATTCTGGTATCCTAGCTAGGCTCATCAGGAGGTACCGGTCATCTGGAGACTGACTTGGAGGGGAGTTATATCTACATGCATGTACTTTGAGATAATCAATGAGTTCTATCCTGGGATAATCAATGAGTCCAACTCTGGGGTAATCAGTGATCTGAGTTCTATCCTGGGATAATCCATGCCCTGAGTATTATCCTTAGATAATCTTTGACCTGGGTTCTATACTGGAAAAATCCATGCCCTGAATATTATCCTGGGATAATCAATGACCTGATTTCCATACTGGGATAATCTCTGACCTGACTATTATCCTTGGATAATAAATGACCTGGGTTTAATCCTGGGACAATCAATGACCTGGGTTTATCCTGGGATATATCAATGACCTGGATTTAATCCTTGGATAATCTATGGCCTGTGATCTATACTGGGATAATCAGAGATCTGGCTTCTATCTTGGGATAATTAATGATCCTAGTTATGTCATGGGATAATCTATGGCCTGGGCTGTATCCTAGGATATTCATGATCTGGATTCTGTAAACCATAACGTATGAGATGGCTGCACCTATAGTGATGTAAGATGATCAATTGGGGCAACAAATGAAAGCAAAATCAATCATTTTATCAAAGTAAACATCTAAAAGTTCTTCATCAAAGTTGTAAAGCGTCCTGTAGTCGGTACAAATTAACAGTACACAGACACAAATCCTAAAACCAGGAAAGTTACAGTCAGGGAAGTACAATGTGCTGACCTGATAGCTTGAAGTGTCATTAATGCTTAGACACGAGAAACTTCAAACTCATGTCACCCTCTTCTGTGTCCCAAATAACTGATCTCACTCCCCCTCCCCCCAACACACATAAAAAACAAACTTGATACAAGAAACTTTGTGGTCAAATTTCAAACACCTGCATTTGTTCAAATCCTAATTATCACAATCAAAACATTAGTCCTAGTCCTCCACGTCAGAAATACCATTACCTTAAAACATTACCATAAACTTTAAACTTGACACAAACATAAGCTTCAGCAACATGCCATAATTCCCTTCTCCACTAACCAAACCCATCAGCAATATACTCAACTCATCATAAAAAAGTTAACAGCCTGTTGGGTATTGTAACAATTTCAAAACGAGGATCATCAACGTTGAAACACAAAGTGGCCGATCCAAGCACGCGTATCAGGTGATGAGAGGTGGGAAATGTGATCCACAAAGCCTCTTTGTTAATATCAGTAAAAGATTCAAGAACATGCATCGATATGGACATTAGTGATCTTGATGCCTTCTTAACAACTTGCAGTAACCTTCCCTAATTGAGCCAATCTCATTCAGGTGTTGTCCCCATGACTATCACAACCCGACCTGATCAGTCATGTGACCATTACCTGACCCTCCAGCTGGGACCCACCCCCTTGGACAGTATTAGGTTTCAGTCACATGGTAAACTACTGCCATTGGAAATGAAACATTTTTGTAACATCGGAATAAAAAAATGAGATAAAATGCTACTGTCCACCTCAATATCAACCATCATAGTTTATTCCCAGGTACCTTCAGACTGAGTAAATTGCTCTGTGGTACCCTTCCTGTGTTATTTGATGAAATAAACTAATCACAGAGTGCTACAAAAAGCCTTTACGCATCCAGGAAATAACAACCCTCAATAATTGCCTTGGTCAGTTTGAACAACTTGATAGATAGATAGATAGATAGATAGATAGATAGATAGATAGATAGATAGATAGATAGATAGATAGATAGGTTGATGTGCAGAGAGAGAGAGACAAAAAGAGACAGACAGAGAGCATGCATTCAATGTTGCTGAATCGAATTCCGCATTACCAACACCCCTTCAAACTGCTATGATTAAGTCGGACAGTAATTTTATCAGGATGCAATTGATGCATGTCACAACCAGAAATTATCTAACACGATTGTTATTATATATTTGAATAGTGATACATGTATTAAGCAATTACAAAAAATATAATTCTTCCTGATTCTGTCATGAAAATATTGTCACAACCATTACATCAGGTTCATTCATGTTTTCTGTGTGAATTTCAATATGAACCACCTCCATCACATATTAACTTGATATTCAATAAGGTTGACTGATGGGTCATCATCAGAAATTAACATAAACCACATCAAAATCCCCAGAAACTGAATGCTCTGAATCCTTATCCTTTAGGAAAACAAAGTATACTTACAGTCTCTCAAATGACAAGATAAACTTTAAACATGGAACAGAATGGGAAATGTACTGAAACACCTCAGATCAAAGATCAGTTTCTGAACATGAGAAAGCATTGTATCTACACCTGACAACTGAAATGTACGAGAATGTAAACAGAATGGACTAGGTAGGTAGTCGGTATACAGCTGACCTGCTTGTGTGAGGTTGAACTGGGAGCCAGGGAGTGGAGCTTTATGAAATGCAAACATCAATGACAATCTGAAGTTCAGAACAGAAAGTATAGCCAGCTGTGTGCTCATCTTGTCCCCTAGCCAACCTCTATGTTCACTTCTTCACATATAACATAGGACTCCCTCTCACATAGCTATAGGTTGGACGGCTTGAAGCACAGGAGAAAAGAAATGGGAGAAACAGAAGGGGTGAGCATGAGCAGAGCTCGGAACAGGAGACATGAAGAGGAGAGCATAGATAGAGAGGAGAGAGGATTAGGACAGCAAGAAAAAACCTAGTGGATGGAGAGTAGATGAAGATAGAGAGCATAGATAAGGAAAGAGAAAGAGAAAGAGAAGAGAGAGAAAGGAAAAGAGAGAGGAGATGAGGATAGAGGATGAAGAAAGCACAGAAATGGAAAGTGGAAAAAACGAGAGTAAAATATATCTCATTCTGTTTATTTTCCCTACCTATTTCTTTATTATCAACCAAACTAGAAACCACCATTTATGAAAACAGCACTACCTGTTATGGTGATACACTATATGGTTCACCTACACCCAGCCAAGAAAAAGAGGCAGATTACAACATAACATTCCATCAGAGGCAACTAAGACTGAGCACATGTCTCTCCACCCCAGGGGTCAACTCCGGGTGTCACCCTGGGGTAGGTAGCCCGGTAGCATGGAATGAGTGCAGATAAGCATGGGAAAATAAGGCTGGGACTACTCCACTCTAAACATCTTACCCATAGACCTTCAGGTATCAAATAATTAACTACATATGAAGTTCATAACCTATGCTTTCAAGATAGAATAATAAACTGTTGAAACTAATTAAACTTTATATTTTAAAATATGAAAAAAAATATAATGTAGGCTCAGCCAAGGAAATAGACCTGGCCCATATAGGACATTAAATTGTTGTAACTATAAAAATTGAACTCTACTGATGTGGATGAATCAAGATGCCACAACACCTAAATGATTCAGAACATGAGTGAGTGAGTGAATTATCAAACTATGCACATATAGTTTACAAAACCCTACCTAATTAACATGTAATTGTTGGCCCCACAAGAGAAATAATTATTATCTGCCTAATCTGACCAAACAGCAATGGGTTGACAAAGCATTATGCCCTAAAACAGACTTCCTAAGGGGCCTTTCCTGCCCCACCCAAACTCCCACAGTCCCAGCTGTGATACCAGGCAGGGTTGGAACAGGTAGGACCAGATTGGAGATAAACTGGCCCACTCTAGAGAGCTGCTAGCAGATAAAGCACTATCTGTCTAGTGAGCCTAGATAGTAATGTCACATGGCCAGGAAACTCAGAAATACTCGATAACGACAGTTGGCGCTGGGAATTGCTCCACGTGGCGCCACTGAAACATTTTTCCATGTGGTCTGGGATTAATAAACTGACCTCAATATCCCATTCAATCATCCTAGGACTACTCAATAATTCATGTGGTTTATTTTTAAGGTAATCTTAAAACCATGTAACCTTGAAAATAGTCCATAAATATCATGAAACATTCAACTTTCAAAACATACACTGATTGCATTTAAATAGAACTTGAACCAAAAATATGCCTTTAAGAACAAAATATGATATTCAAATTCAGACAAATAAGAGATAAAAAATTCCTTCCTTTTTAAATGTTTTAAACAATAAATGAATTTATTATCATAAAAACTGAGAAAAATGGTTTCAGTAATGGCATGTATCAAACTTTAGAAATATAATTCAGTTTATTCCATTTCAAACATGTTTCAATGTGAACATGCATGTGAATGAAAGCACATCAGCAATGTGTCGTTGTAGTCATAATAGGGTCATTGGAAACGTGTACATCCATAAAACAGATTGACTGAACAAAAGTTAGTAGCAAATGAAAAAAAATGATAAAAGTTTAAGTGCCTTGTACAATGCCACTGAAGTTCATACTCTCCATGCTACAATTCACGCCAACATAAAGGGGCATTTGCTGTGTTTAAGTCTCATTTCACTTCTCCTTCCCATGACAATAGTGATTATATGTATTTCAGAATGAGTTTTTAAGGAGTTTGAGACATGATTTGTTATTTCCAAGCGTCTCCACTCAACTCAACACATACTCAACATTTGCCTTTCATTTGTTCATATATGATGAAAATGTTCACTGATTTTGCACTATTTTAGCAATTTAAAAAATCTCAAATTACTTAGAAGAATAAAATGAAGACTTCTATTTCTAATTTATCTGATTCAAGCCTTTGAAAAAACAGAATCACAAATAAACCAGAATTAGAGATTATTCACAGCATGAGCTGTTATGAAATCCCAACTTTCAGAACTTTTTTCATTTTTGATTTGTGCATTTAACTGATTCGCTTGTACATAACACATAAAAAGGACAACGCCTTCTGTTATGTAGATACATGTCATTGAAAAACCTCTAAATTCATTTTTTTCATTGACAAAAAAAATCTTCATACCAAATAATACAATATACATGAGTGGCGTTCTACTTTCCCATGTTACCTGGCCCAGGTATTGCCATGACGACACAGATTGTGTTCCTAGCGAGCTGTGGATTGTTTCCAGCTTCTGTAACTGTCAGTGATGAATGCTACTGTCGGACCTACTACAGATGGCCTGTTTCTAACTAATCTGTGTAGAGTTACAGGAACAGCCCTTCTTACATTACCAGCTTGCTGCCCTTCAGTTATGCAAGATATCTTAATCCCTGGTGCAGATTTAGGGGGAATGTGGTGTGGGAGGGAAGGCTTCAGGAACAGTTGATGAAGCTGATGCAGTACAGAGATAACATATGAGGATTATAGAGGCAGATGAAGCAGAGAAAGAGAGCAGAAAAAGAGAGGATGAAGAAAGCAAGGAAAAAGGCTTGTTAATGAGAGAGGGAGGGAGAGAGCGTTGAAGGAGACTGAGAATGTAACAGGAGATGTGATACAGTTAGAAAAGTGAGAGAAATGACGATATAATGAGTCAATTTGAGACATGAATGAGAGTTAATGATGGATGACAAAAGGCTGAGAAAGACCAACTGGGCATAATAAAGGCATCTGGAGCTTGGGGGGAGACAAAATATAAGAGAAAGATAGAAATAGGGAGAAAAGAAGAAGACTGAGAACAAGTAGGAAAGAGAGCAGAAGAAAGAATGAGTGACTGAAGAAGCACATTGGAAGGGCGGTTTTTCTAAGGTCAATAGGAAATTCAATTGCCAATGCAGCTTGCTAAACTTAATAACATAATTTTCAAAATGAAAGCCACAGACCCAGATAACCAATCACTGCAGATGAGATTTATTGACAGTAGAACTGTCTGGTCACATTCTCAACCATTACCTATACCTAAACATTAACAGAAATTCTGCCACTCACTGAAACCTTTTACGTACTCTGGGTGAGTCAAAGTTTACAAGGACACCTGTGCACAACACTGCATGAAGCAGCATGCCTCTCAGTAGTTCTCAGCAAACAGGAAGCATTTCATAATCAGTTCGTATTCCATAGACATAGTTCTTGATGAAGTCAAGCTGCAGACGCTACAAGATTGTTCACGATAAATTGATGCCTGACATATTTCCTCAACAATTACATTGTAAATCTCCACCATGTCCTTTTGACAGTATAAAAATATGAATCTGTGTCACACCTTAAAGGGCCTGTTGAAGAGTGACACAGGAGAAACAGACACAGACATTAAACTGAAACCTAAATTTGTTTGCAGACAACAGAAAAAGTAGGAGCGAAACCATCCCCTTGGATCAGACCACTGTGTGTATCTCAACCTTCAGTACTGAGTAGCATACAGCTCAAAGACATTGGACATTGCTGAGGAAAACATTTAAAGGACATTGCCACCTTGTCGATAATCTGCATGGTTACGTATTCAAAAATGTGAGATGCCTTTGAATTACAGTAGCAAATGCATATAAACTCTCATTAATATCAACTCCAGGATATTTCACAGTCTTGATCAAAACTACCCAGAAAGAATATCTCTAAAACATCTGAGCAAAGTGCTTCAATCTTGAACAAAATGACTGTTAATCAGAGATCTTCACCTCAGCAGTTCTGCGAATTACACCTGTACACCTGCAGCAAATACTACACCTTCAGACAATTCCACACCTGCAGCAAAGACTACACCTACCGCAAATACTACACCTGCGCTGCACCTGAGCACTGTCTGTGACTTGTACCACCCCCCTGAGCTGGAAGAGTTAGATCTGGCACCAACGCTTACTGCCGAGACCCAATCTTCCAACTAAGTGAATGGCACCATATTTCCCATCATGCCTTGTAAGTCTCAGTAGCGATCAAACTAACTTACATGACAATTCTCCCAAATAGCATCTCATTCCAAAAGTAAAATGTGTCCAAAACACATGAAATATTGAATTTTGATGAGTGAAGAGTCCAAATGAGAAATCAGTGTTTGAAAACACATGAAATGACTGAATCAGTTTCAAGCAAAGCAACTTACAAAGTAAAGTCCTTACATAAGATGAGGAAAAGTTGCAACATTGCAACAGGTTATATTCACCAGCGTGTGTGCAGAAGCAGCGTCCGTCTCGCCTAGTCATGCACAAGAGTGTAACCTGATCCTCGCTGTTACTCCCCCTTGTGGTCAGCCACGCCCCTTCCTCCGGCTCAGCTGACCACACAAACCTCTAAGTTGGGCAAGAAATCCCTTGACTGACGCTGGATGAGACTCAAGGCAATTTTATGGGCCTCAAACATTGTGACTTTGCACTTTGACACGGCAGTTTGGACTATTATTGTTCAGGGGGCATGGGTTAAACCATTTCAACAAAGGGTAGGTGGGTGGGTCAAGACATGATTGTGCTCAGGTGCAACTCAGGTGAAAGATTAATAAGAAACAATTGAATATCACAAACGAACATATGACACACTTCGACACAAAATTTCACCATTAGAAACTTATTAAACAGTTTATGATCAAGAAACTAGAACATTCCACAGCCTTTCTAACCAGCTAAGGTAAGGCAGCTCATAGTTAAAGATAAGGGGTCATGGTGTATCTGATATCATGGAGAAACAAATTGAAGGGCAGTGTAAACAAAACAATTGAGAAAGAGTCCAGCTCCCCTAAGTTATCAGGGGACAATGGGGTGTTCCACTTCATATTATCCCCATCACTGGCTGTGTTTGAACGTGTACTGTTGCATCCCTTCCCCCTGCCCCCACCCTCCCCTCCCCTGCCACATGTAGGTAGCAATACTTGTCACAGTAACAATACTACTTCAAAACTGCTAATCTATCACTCAGTCACAGCCACTAACAGCCTCTACACTCACTACTCACTTATCACGAACATTTGATTGAAGTTTACTTCATTTCAAATATACTGGTGTATAGCTAATATTAATCAAAACCAGAAAATTACAGTTTACTGCACTTTTTCCCATCCAAAGTGACTATACAGCAAGATTTAATTTTAATCAAATGCAGAAAATTAGAGATTACTTCATTTGTTTCTCAACAAATATAAAGTAACAAAATGTAACTTTGCACAGATTCCTCCTATAGACATAGAGGGTGATTCCTAAATTTGAAAACAATATATTCAAAAGTGTTCAAGTTATTGGTTGAACAAAATTTCCTTGGGTTTTTGAAGTTCAAAATATGTAAATTGGTGTAACTCTTCCAAAAATTAGAAAGTCAGAACCAACCTTTGCACTGCACCTCTCGTTTTAACAAAGACTTGAAAAGGAGTTTGACAAATATTTTTCAGGTTATTGGTTGAACAACTTTTCTCAGTTCAAATTACTAAATTGATTAATTCTTGACAAAATTTAAACAACATAATCAAAATTTCCACTATACACTGAAAAAGTGGTCTTCAGATTTGACGACAACCTAGCTTACATTTTTCACATTATTAGTTGAACAAAAATGTCTTCAGACAGAGGGATGGACCTACAGAAATCCCTGGTATAACTATA
Source organism: Haliotis rubra (assembly GCF_003918875.1). Taxonomy (NCBI): domain Eukaryota; kingdom Metazoa; phylum Mollusca; class Gastropoda; order Lepetellida; family Haliotidae; genus Haliotis; species Haliotis rubra. Next base: position 144,044 of record NW_025767454.1, on the reverse strand, counting down.
TGTCCACAATCTATCTTCTGGGGTATACTAATCTGTAACAAGGGTTCATATCCATAAGGTCTAACTTCATAATACTTGCTGTAAGAGGACAGATGACATAGAAATTTATTGATAATTATATATATGAAAATATATTGATGGACTTCATTGGATTGTATTGATCACACTTATATATAGCACAAACCACTTGTTTGGGGATGATGGTTCTGTAATTGGGCAATACAAGGACAATACCTTGGATTGCAAAGTAATAGTCATCTGAAAATTTGGAATACAAGTGCTATTTATATCATTAATTTAATGTACACTAGGGTCCAAAAGAAAGTCCGAGTTGAATATTCTTTCCCTCTAATGGAATATTGGAATATGAGGCATTTCACCATAATGTGTAAAGAACCAGAAATAGTAAAGAGCTTGTGAAGCATCAGTACAAGTTATATGGTTGTATAAACTCTGATAAATAAGACTAGACACAGCTCTGATTTCTCTGGATTCAGGTTTGAGATCTAAATGGCAAAATATCAATGAGGTCTGGTTGAACAATCAGGGATCGAGACAGGTGCAATAGGTTTTAACTTTGTGGTCAAGATTAACACACAAATATTACAATGTGCATATGTGTGAGTGGCGTCTTATACTAGTTACTTTTATGCTGGTTTCAGTGTGTAAGCCTCAAGAGTGGGTGTATTTAGCTTCACAGCACTTTTAGCAATATTCCAGAAACATCAAGACTGGGGACACCAGAAATGGGCATCACACATTGTACCCATCTGGTTAATCGAACACGGGTCTTTGCGTGATGAGCGAACACTTTAACCATTTAACTTCTAGGCTACCCCACCGCCCAAAAGGTCAACTGAGGTACCATACTGCAGTTTAAAACAGATACATTATACTGTCTCCAAGCTAACTAGAACTTGTTTCATCATCTTAACGCCAAGGTAGAGTAACAACAATTACCATCTTCTGACATTGTACAATGAAGCCAGGGATCTGACTAGAACAAACCACTGACCGGATCAAACCAGCGGCGAGAACAAACCATAAACCTGGATTGAAACACACTGACTGGATCAAACCACTGACTGGATCAAACCACCAACCAGATCAAAAACCACTAGAACAAACCACTTCGAGGACTGGATCAAACCACTGACCCACCAACCAGATCAATCAAAACACTGACCAGAACCAAACCATACCATTTACCGAATAAACCACTGACCGGACAAACTACCCAATCAAATCACAGACTGGATCAAACCACTGATCCCAATCAAAACACTGACCCAATCAAACCATCAATCGGATCTAACCAGCAACCAGATCAAACGACTGACTGGATCAAACAACCGACTGGATCAAACCATCAATCGGATCAAACCAGGGTAACAACAATTACCAGTTTTTGACATGGTAAAATTAAGTCAGGGATCAAACATCTGACCGGATCAAACCACTGACCCAATCAAACCACTAACTGGATCAAACCACCGACCGGATCAAACCACTGACTGTCTGCTCCTGAGCAGATCCTCTGTCCATTAGACTACATATGTTGTCTGCGAGACTACAACATTTCTAGCTCTTCTAACACATTTACCACTGGGCAGGTCTCAGGTCAACATTTATCAGGCTAGTGAATTCAAAAATAAAATATATTTCTATAAGGTGTGTGTCACTAGGACCTTAGACTACATTATGACACAAAACAGGGTGTGCTATATAAATCAGACAACAGGAAATCTGATCACACTAATCCATGTTTGAATATCTCAGCAAACACAATATCTTCTTGCTAAATATTAGCATAATTCTCAGTACATTTCGATGCAAAACGACTACACAGAAAGTACGAAGTAAGAAGATACTATTACAAATCTTAATACAGTAACCTTATTTGTAACTACTGGGCCATTTTAACAATTGTCATCTTTAGATGACTCCGCCTTCAGTCTCTTGATACAAGTATGGACAGGCAATGACATATTGACATGAAAAGCAGCAGATCTGTTTTGAAAATCCGAAGATTTTTCTTGTGTGGTGGCACAAAAAAACCCAGGATTTACAGCAATGATCTCACAGAGTTTTTCGCATTTGCAGTAACTATAAGCATCACAGGATCATACACTCTTACTTGTATTCAAGCTATCCTGATAGCAATATTCATAACACTAATGATGGCCAATGTTGGTAACATTCAACATTACTATCTGGGTAGGAGGAGTGAGTTTAGTTTGACACCACTTTTAGCAATATTCCAGCAATATCACGACAGGGGACACCAGAAATGGGCTTCATACATTGTATCCATGTAAGGAAGCGAACCCAGGCCTGCGGCGTGACAAGTGAATGCTTTAACCACTAGGCTACCTCACCCCATTCATATAGGATCTAACAGGAAAAAATGCAACATCGTCCTTTTACAACTACAATAAATAATATCAAAATCTGTTATAATAAATATCAAAATATTGAAATTATTATTTCTTCAAATATATTTTCATATGAATTAAAAAGTTGTCAGAGTCACTGATATGGTGTATGCCAGTAACAAGATGGATCACGTGTTCATTTCATCCGTTATAAGCATCTGTCGACCCCTCCTTCAATGGAGATAGATACTGTGTTCATTGTGTTGCCTATCTAGCGCTATCTATGAATGTAGGTACAAGATGTTCTCACCACGTGAGATCAGTATGAAGTCCACCGGTCCAGCCAACACAGGCACATGATGCTTGGGCCTCAAACAAATGCCGGCGTCGGCTTCTTTATCTTAGACTGTGAATGGCTCCTGTTCCCGGTAATGACACAGGGTATTACCAAACTCAGCAGAAATACAACTTTAGAACGGATACAATATAATGTGTCATAATACACTACCTCATTGATACATATCGTAATACTTCAGTCATGTTACGGTATGCATTACAAAACATATTTTGTACAATTATTGTGTGAAATTCTCCACTTTTCCTGTAGCCCTGCTAACAAGAGAGTGTTCAGCTCACATGCCTACTTGAAATAAGGTTGGTTAAAATAGCACTGAAAAGTCATTTCAGTCATATTTTACAGCGGTCCACACAGTGTAATGTCATGAAGTTATCTCCCTTTGTATTTAAGAGTAATATCTCTGGTTTCTTTTTAAGGAATATGTATCATGGGATACCTTATGTTTTGTGATGTTGGTATTTCTATCACTGAAACAATCAGTATAAGATGAACTGGAAAATACAGGACTAAACAACAAAACTGAAAAAATAACTGTTAAAACTATTTTATAAACCTCTAGTGACATCACTCTGTTGTTCAGTTGGGTTCTTCTTTTAAAGGGTAAACCTCTTCAGTCAGTTTCCAACGCATTCTCCTGGAATGCCCTGGGCTTTCCCGAGGAATAGCCCTTGACTTTGAATTGTTCAACTTGTACAAGTTTTGAAGATTGATATAACTTTGTCTTGCTATGTGCAGCGCACGTGCAGGACATGGGTAGTGTGTGCAGAGCATGTGCCTTGCAACAGCACACATCTTATAAATGACCAATGTAATATCTTATAAACATGGCCACTGCACATATTTTATTAAAAAGTCAATTGCACATATCTCAGTAACATGGCCACTGCACACATCTTATTCAAAGACAAAGCCCAAAGACAGTTAGGGACCGTTCATAATTTGTGGCTAGGGGAGAATATGATGATTAGGGGGGAAGAAAGAGAAGAGAAGGGGTAGGAAAGAGAGAATATGATGATTAGGGGGGCACCCATTTTGTTCTGGGGAGGCAGGGGGGTCATCAATTTTGTACATAAAAATATTTAAAATTTAGGCCTACAAAATATGGGAAGGGGGAGGGGGGTCACTGATTTTGTACATGACATGCAGAGGGGGGTCACTTACTTTGTACATAAATTTTAGAGGGGGTCAGTCACATTGTACATGCTTCTCCATAAAAATCATCATCACCCCCCCTAGCCATAAATTGTGAATGGTCCCTCAGATAGTTTCTTTTATTGTCCTACACACGTTTTTTTCAACACAGGCACAAATCTGTCAACTGTAACATATAAGCCTTCAGATAAGTTCCCCATTTATAGGTAACTATGTAAAATGTAAAGCAAGACACTAGAATAGTTAATGATATTTCACATGCTGTAACTTTCATCCATCACATCACACATCAATCAATGTCCATAACGATGACTAGGTCAGTAGGGCTTGACACACATAACAGACTAATTGCCCGATTGAGATGCTAATTTCTGTCAACACATCCTATCTGATCACTATCACACCTGGTGCTGCAGGGTTTACCATCTGGCTCAGGACAACAAGCACCTGTAGATGCTTAACAGATGCATCTACGCCAGGTGAGGAAAACGTACAGACTATTTGTGACACAGATAGAGGATTTACTATGTATGCATTTGTCATTCAAGACCCATCAGTGTGTGAATCAGTCAATGCTCTTAAACTGATAGGAAAATTGCATAGACAGAACATGTTTCCAGGTGACAGAAATTGAACTGTAACTCACACAAAATAGTATTATAGTTCCTGAAATACCATACCACTATTATATCATAGCCATAAGTTCCTGTCTAGGCAGTCAATCACACAATACATTTTGTTTTCAAGAGATGTCCTCTTCACTGCCAGTATATCTAATAGTTGTGTGGAAACCACTATCGTCCTATGGAAATGTAGCTGTGCACATGCACGAAGGGAAACCATCAGTATTTTCTTCTTTGTAGAAATGAAAGCAAGGTAGGTGTGTTGATCAGATTGACAACCTCAGTGAGTGAGTGAGTGAGTTTAGTTTTACGCCGGACTCAGCAATATTCCAGCTATATGGCAGCGGTCTGTAAACAATCGAGTCTGGACCAGACAATCCAGTGATCAACAGCATGAGCATCGATCTGTGCAATTGGGAACTGATGACATGTGTCAGCGAGCCGGACCACCCAATCCCCTGACAACCTGAGAACAGTGTATAGCAGATCAGGGGTATAGAGGAAGGCAGGTTCAAGTCAGCTGGTTCCTTGTAAAATGTATTGGAGAGTATATTAAATACATTACAGTGTGATTAACAACCTAATTAAAGCATGATTGACAGCCGACATAGGACTTAATGGTTATAATGTAACAAGGAACTATTCTTGGAATTATACACCATGACAACTACTATTTCATAACAGCCCAAAAAAATGATAAAAAACTAAGTCATATTAAATCTGCATACACAGCATGTCCAGGAAATATTTCATTGTGCTATCTGCCGACTACAAGGACAAGGGTGTCATCATGAAAGATATGACCGGCATTACATGGGAAGACATGCTATTGACAATCAGCATGTGATAGACAAGACGTCAATGGTGAAATCTACATCAGTCACATGGCTGGCCAGGGTGGTCAAAGGTAGACTGGCCAGCTTTGTTGTCTCCGAGATAAGATAGAAACACAATGGGGAGATATAGAGTTGAAAGTGGAGGGATTTAACACGTCATAACGGTTGGAGGTGTTCATATAACATGTGTATTTCATAAAGGGGTGTGTACTTATGTTGGTGAAATAGATCAGGTTACAATATATAAATATATATATATATATACTGGGGTCAGAATATCATTAGAGATCAAACAAACAAGGCAAAGAATCAATTAAAGAGGTCAACAACAATTTACATTTTGATCACTGTATAATTCTTGATTTGAATGAGTGAGTGAGTGAGTTTAGTTTTAAGCCGCACTCAGCAATATTCCAGCTATATGGCGGCATCTTGATTTGAATGGGGCGGTGGGGTAGCGTAGTGGTTAAAGCGTTCGTTCGTCATGCCGAAGACCTGGATACGATTCCCCACATGGGTACAATATGTGAAGCCCATTTCTGGTGTCTCCCGCCGTGATATAGCTGGAATATTGCTAAAAGCGGCGTAAAACTAAACTCACTCACTTGATTTGAATTTACAAATATTTCCTAGCAATCAAATATCAGTTCATCTGTGTTTTTTCATTGTTTAATTCTGGCCTTAACAGCTTTTCTGATGACAGCATGTACACAATGAAATGTGCACAATCAGTCTAGTGATTGATCTTTGAGCAATAATTCCTGCTGTCAGAGAATGTTGACAAGCCATCAAACTAGTCACCAAGCCTGACCACCCAATCTGTTTAGTTGCCTCTTATAACCAAGTGGCCTAATCTAATTAGAGCCTTGATGGACTCACTAAGAGTAACTCCAAAACACATCAGTTTCTGCTAAACAAGCAACTTTACAGGTTGACTTTACTTCAACCAATTGTAAGTCACAACAAAATTCAAATGAATTTAGTACTGACTATGTAAATATATCCAGCAGTTAAGAATTATTCATAAACAATAGAGGCACCAATTACATTGTCATTAAACTTTGGGCGGTGGAGTAGTCCAGTGGTTGAAGCATTCACTCATCAAGTCCAGGGTTCTATTCCCAAATTGGGTACAATGTGTACAAAGACTATTTATGGTGATCCCCGTGTAATATTGCTGGAATAGAACTAAAAGTGGCGTAAAACTATACTCATTCACTCATCAAACCAAATGTTAGACAAACCGATTATAGGAGTGCTGAACAATAGACAAACTCCAGACAGCACCAGGTGACCTACAGTGCACAGATGCTAACTGCAATAATCCAATAGTTTTCCTGATATTTTGCATTGAGTCCTTGTTGATCCTTCAGTCATGAAAGGGCATGTTTTTATAATATGGGGTGTTATCTGGAGGCAGCTGATGGGGCATACTGTCAATGCATAAGATGAGTCACATTATTATCAACAAATTCCTACAACCAATCCAGGTTTCAGAAATTAATATGTCTGTTACCATTTAGGGCTGGGACGGGTAGGAAAAATTGGAATCGAGTACCCGCATGTACTTACCCAAATCGGAATCGAGTACCGGGAAATGTAAGGAATACAGAGCTTCTGTCAACTTTCTGAAGATTCAATCACTAGTTGAAAGAGATTATTGTAGAAAACTCGAATGGATGGCAATAAGACATTAAAACAGATCTGAGGCTATTTAATTTACGTCTGTTAAACCAATATATAGAGTAACACCATTACTTACATTCATTGTTAAGATTTCAGTTACCACTGTTACTGTAACTTTCACTAGTTGAGTCATTGTGCCTTTGTATAAGAAGGGTAACAGGCAAACCCAAACAACTACAGGGGAATTTCTTTATTAAGTGTAATGGGTAAAATATTCACTAGTATTCTAGATTCACGATTCGAAGTTTGGCTGGACTTAAACAAAACTGTACACGAAGTCACAGGCAGGTTTTTAGAAATGGCTACTCAATATTTGATAATATTTTCATTCTACAGTCGCTATCCAAAATTCCCTAAGGAAACCTGGTCATAGGTTTTATGCTTCATTTATTGATTTTCGCAAGGCCTTTGACTTAGTAAATAGTGATAAGTTATTGTATGTACTGTTAAGCAAAGGTGTTCATGGTAAGATCTTTAGGATCTTAACAGACATATATAATAAGGTCAGAGCTGCGTCCGAAGTTGGCAGTAATAGGTCGGATATATTCACAACTTCACATGGCGGCCAGACAAGGGTGTATGTTGAGTCCGGTATTGTTTATATATTTTATAAATGAGTTAGTAGAGGAAATGCAAAATAGTGGTATAAGGGGTATATTTGTCAAATCGAACTGGCTTACACTTTACTGCTGCTCTTTTCCGATGATGTCACCATGGTAGATGATTCTGTCAGAGGGCTGCAGCTTAAAATTAGATTTCCTACATACACTTTATTTGAAATTTGGTCTGGAGGTGAATTTAGATAAGTCTCAAATTATTGTCTTTAGAAATGGTGGCTATCTTAGAAGTACAGAAAAATGGTTTTATGATGGTAAGGAAATGAGAGTTGTTAGCTATTATAAGTATTTGTGTGTCATATTTTCCTCAAGGCTAGTGTGGTCTAAAGTTTGTGAAACTCTGTCAATGAAACAGCAATGAAAGTGAGCATTTCTGTCAAACAAGTGCTGATAAAGTATGACGACCTCATGAAATGGCTAAAACATATTTGACACCTAAAATAGCACCTATTTTGCTTTATATGGCTTGAAATTTGGGGATATACATATAGAGCAGATATTGGAAAGCTTCAGGGCTCGCTCTTCGGGAAGTATGTAGGTTTAGGAATATTCGTGGTCTACAAAAAGCTGTGTTAGGGAGTTGGGCAGATATCAAATGGCTGTTAAAAATTTTAGTCGTTGTATCAGGTACTGGTGTAGACTCGTGAGAATGAGTAGCCATTGGGGTTTACTCCCATAAGAACTACATCCCATTTGAACTACATCCCAAAATAACTACAGGGATTAATTAGGATTAATTATTTGAGCAGAGGCACCCCCATGACACGTAATGAGCACAGTCCATCAGCTCTCCCATATGAACTACTATTGACCAGTAATTATGTTGTTGTAAACATAATACCCAGAAAGTAAAGGACAAGAGAGAAGGGTATATTGTAGTTAGTTAATGTGCTTGTATTCATATGATAGGAAAACCACAAGCCAAGCCTAGCATATTGGTGTAAAAGGTATATTGGAGTAAAGGTGAAATATAAACTAAAGAGTTTTGAAGTTAAAATAGTATAATTGTTTATATACTGCAATCCAGTACCACGATGCAGTTGGCTACTTATTGAAGCTGGCTAAACTAGTTCTACATGGATCAGATTGAACACCGAGGTTGAAAGTGACACTAAATTATCACACTAAATATTTAATCCTATCTATAGATGAACTCTCTGTACATCTATATATATAACTCCAGACTTTATCTGCACAAGATATTTCTCGCCGCTCAACAGCTCTTCATGTGTACAATGAAAACTAAGTGTCAGTCATAAGTTTATGCATAACGGTAGTAGCTATGTCGCCATCATGGGTATGACGTTAGTGACAATAGGTAATATGTAATAGATATATAAGACACAATTATCTTCTTAGGTATTTGAACATGCTGTTCATAAAGCAGTAAAGTCCCAAGAGAGACACTTATGAAAACAAAAGAAACAAATACAGACATGGACATTCTTCTATTTGTTTGTACCCTACAATCTAAATAACTGTACAATTATGCCCATTATAAAAGCAAATCTTCCAATTTTGTATAGAAGTGATACTATGAAAGAAGGTTTATCAGTCAGTGTAACAAAATGTCAAACACCACGATGTGGAACTTGTTCACTGAAGACTGCAAATTTACATTTTGTGAAGGCAAACTATTTACTATAAAACCAACATGAACTGCCGCAAGCAAAAATGTTATATATGTTTTGTTTGTTTTCTGTTGGGCAAATCCATTAAGCAGACGCGAGGTAACAGCATGAAGTTAATCTGTGCACCGACCATAACATTTGTTGTTTTGTTATAGGAGGACACCGCAATAGGTATCCTCGAGCTTGTTATGAAATGCTTAAAGTCTTTGACTAAAAGGGAAATGTTAACTGGGTTTCTCATGTTCGCTCACTATTGTTTTAATTTTGATGTTCTTTGTGTGGATTACACAAAACTCTGGCGACGATGTATTTATGACAACGCTTTCAGAAACGCTGCAAGGATGTCTGTTTCCAAACCTGGAGCAGTGATATTGGTAGTAGTTCTTTTCTTAAAGTTTATTTTTGGAAACAGAAGTTTATATAACTGCGCTGTACACTAATAGAGACTTGATGCGTTTTTATGTAAATTTCGCTGTTTACCGCACAAATTGGGTGTCCAACAGTTGCATTTCAATAAAGACAATGTCGATAATACTATAGCAATATGTATCAAGTGTCATGTAGATGTCGAAAACGGATACCACTTTTTAGTATGTCCTTATTACCATACAAGTCGGATGAAGTTTGTGCCTGGGTATTATCATATACATCCATCTGTCTTTAAGTTTAAGCAGTTGTTATATGCACAAAAAATATGAATGTTATTAAAAGTCTAGCAATCTATCTGAAGAGAAATCTACCTGTTTGACTGCTATATATTGATGTAGTATATTTATGTATATGTATCGAATGCGCACAAGCAAAGAATTATGTATTTTCTGTACTCTGGGCCATGAGGCCATTATGCGAATAAACTCTCTCACTACTCACTGCGCAGATAAATTACAGTCGTTAATAATAACCTTCATTTATCGGACAATACCAATGATGTAATTGTGTGTTACGTCAATTGTGAAAAAGAAAAGTTATTATCTGCCCTAGTCATTACAGAGTTCCCTCCCTTTCCGGGTACTCGATTCCAAGAAATAGGACTCGATTCCAGCTGTACCCGACCCGGCTTCGAGTACCCGAGTACTCGTCCCAGCCCTATTACCATTATTGTGCTGGTATCTTGTAAAACTCTCATTTAACTCAATTTATCATCACAACAAAACCAATCAGTTGGTATTTGCAAAACACAAATTTCTCTAATGAAACAAAGTGAGCTGTCCTCATGGTCTCCTTTAAATAGGCTGCAGATCCACATGATCATTTCAGATTCAACTTGTATTCTATTCAAAAGTTTTCTTACTAAACTGGTCTTCAGCACCCTATGCTTGACAAAAGAGGTGACAAATGAGATGGTCAGACTCCCAGTGTAGGTTAATGTGTGTGTCATATCCCAATTGCATAGTGAGTGAGTGAGTTTAGTTTTACATCGCACTCAGCAATATTCCAGCTAGATGGCGGCGGTCTGTAAATAATCGAGTCTGGACCAGACAATCCAGTGATCAACAGCATGAGCATCGATCTGCATAATTGGGAACCGATGACATGTGTCAACCAAGTCAGCGAGCCTGACCACCCGATCCCATTAGTTGCCTCTTACGACAAGCATGGGTTACTGAAGGCACATTCTAACCCGGACCTTCACGGGTCCCCAATTGCATAGATTGGTGCTCATGGCTTCAATTACTAGACCGATGAGTGATAAATCTTACTAAGCTGATAAAACAATGACTACTGACTAAAGGCCAAATATAAATTATGACTGACTTGCACCACATCTCTTCAAGACCCTGAAATATCCAAGTCAGTCTTACTGTACATATAATCTGGGCACTATCCATGTGACAAACCACTTCCTGGCATTGATTTTAATTGTCAGCCAGCTTGATGGTCATTTTTAGAATAGCACTCTAAGAATATGCAGCTTGAACTGGTTATAGCTGAAACGGCCCCAAGTCGAAACGGCCCCAAATTAGCTAAAACGGCCCCATGTTTGCCAAAATGGCCCCAAAATAATCAGTTTTATTTCAATGTGTGTCCTTAGTCATAAATGATAGATCAAAACACATATTTTTCAATTAATTATTAAATTAATTAGCTTTGACATTTTCATCATGATTTTCTTCTGTTTAAATGGCCATGGGGCCAATAATACATGTGGAAGATATGAATCAAACTGAATAATGTACAGATCGTCTAACAATATTCACTAGAATTTTAAGTTTGACAAATAAAACATAAGATTTAAGAATCAGAATTCAAATGGTTAAAAACAGATCCATACCATGAAGTCACACATGCAGTCATTAAAACAACATTGAAGTAGCAGTTACTCTGTCGAGTGAATCCTGACAGCGCTGGTGTTTTGACAAACATTAGCAATAGTACATAAATGAATATGATAAAATATAATCTATGAACTCATGACTATGGCATAGTGTTCTCTGTGTCAATAATATACAGTATTTATTGATGGGGATAGATGGTTACTGTACATTCACAATGACACAACACTGTGTGGTTTGCAATAAGACCGTCCGGTAAAACCAGTACGCCATTAGCTGTGATGGTTGTCAAATCTGGACACACCGTCTTTGCGGCACAGGGATTTCAGCACTCAGTTGAGTTGAGTTGGGTTTCACATACAAGGAAATATGCACAAGCAAAGAAGATATTCTCTTCACATGTGAACCCTGTTCCCATAATGTAACTTCAGATTACACTAAAATTGAAAACAAATACATGGTCAAGCACGCTAATGGTACTGCTGTGTGTGCCGCAAGGAGTGTATTGTTTGGACTTTTTTGTTTTCAATATATGTTACATGTCAATATAAATGCTCAAATATATTTCACGTCGTTTTTGCAATTGTACGGGATCATTTCAAGCAATCTCTGGCTTTTTTCACTTTGCAACATAGGGGCCGTTTTGCACTGGGGCCGTTTTAGCCGAGCAAAATTGGGGCCGTTTTGCCATGGGGCCGTTTTAGCCTGATCCCGCTTGAACTATATGTATTGCTCTTTCTTCATGACTTTCCAAAATCTTTACTTATGTAAAGCGTCAGCTTGCTGATACACAGTTATTTACACAATTAACCTCAGCCACGGAGTTTTGCAGTAATGTCCCTTGGACTATAAACCAAGGGGACCAGGGGGCCCCCAATGTATAATGTTAATGGTCACCAGATGAAATGTGAGGGTCCAGTACTGTAATTTCTTGCCCATAAAAGAAGATAACAAATGCTCAGTAATACTCACAGGAATTACAGTTTTTCTATAAATAACAAGGGTTTTTCGGTTGCCAGTGCTACTTTTCATTTTGTCTTCCTTTCAGGCCATTATTCACATGCTGTTGCATTATTCCAGATTCTGACTAAATAGATAACAGTAAGTTCATAAATATTACACATCCATCCATCTATCCTTCATCCACCCATCCATCCACCCATCCATCCATAAATCAATCCATCCTTCAAACACCCACCCATCCATCCATCAATCCACCCACCACCCATCCATATCCATCCATCCTTCACCCACCCACCCACCCATCCATCAATCTACCCTCCCACCCACCCACCCATTCATCCTTCAGCCAGCCAGCCACCCATCCATCCATCTATCCATTGGTGGTGTACATGGTACTGAGATAAAGTACTGCAATATGCATAGTATGAAAAGTGTATTGTGCTATACTGGTATAGCAGTAATAGTGCCCAGTGCTAGTAACAGCAATTAAGCACAGTTGCCATGCAAAGGATGCTTGTTCAATGTTAAGGATACATTGGTTTGGGGTTACATCTGCTAGAAATTATGAGCTTGTTATGGAAGGGTTCTAGAGATAGCTGCAGTCATTTTGAGTAAAGATTCCTGTAACCAATCTGAAATGTGAATATGTGGAACCTTTCTATCTGAACGGGTCAATAATACAAATCTACAAAATATCAAGAAACCACTGCACTCAGTGATCTCAGCTGAATATCATCTACTATGAACTTTCACTTGAAGTACAATAATGTTCCAAGTCCAAACATGAGTCGACCAACATGAGATCATGTCAAAACACAAGGCCCCTCGTACTATCTGTGACTTGAGTCATTGTGAATCATTCAGCACTTATCTTTCAATAAGACAAAGTTCACAGTCTCAACTGCCTGGTAGTGTTACATGCACAGCAATAGACTGATAGTGGGCTGCATAAGCTGGTTGATACACTCCGGCTGGAGGTGCTGCAGGTTAAACATACAATCAATGTTAAGAGAATGAAGAGATAGGAAGAGAAGGAAGGGAGAGAGGGTGAAGATATGAGAAGAGGGGAGGAAGAGAAGGGGACAGGAAGATTGAGATGAGAAGAGGGAAGGAGGCAGAGAGGTTGAGACGGGAAGAGGGGGAAGAGAGGGAATCTGGGAGGTTGAGATGAGAAGAGGGAAAGAGGCAGAGAGGTTGAGATGAGAAGAGGGGAAAGAGGCAGAGAGGTTGAGATGGGAAGAGGGGAGGAAGAGAGGAGGCAGAGAAGTTGAGATGGGTTGGGGAGGAAGAGAACAGGCAGGGACATTGAGATGGGAAGGGGGGGGGAAGAAGAAAAGGGCAGGGAGGTTGATATGGGAAGAGGGAAGGAGGCAGAGAGGTTGAGACGGGAAGAGGGGAGGAAGAGAGGGAATCTGGGAGGTTGAGATGAAAAGAGGGAAAGAGGCAGAGAGGTTGAGATGGGAAGAAGGGAGGAAGAGAGGAGGCAGAGAAGTTGAGATGGGAAGAAGAAAAGAAGAGGAGGCAGAGAAGTTGAGATGGGAAGGGGAGGAAGAGAGGAGGCAGGGACATTGAGATGGGAAGGGGGGGGAAGAAGAAAAGGGCAGGGAGGTTGATATGGGAAGAGGGAAGGAGGCAGAGAGGTTGAGACGGGAAGAGGGGAGGAAGAGAGGGAATCTGGGAGGTTGAGATGAGAAGAGGGAAAGAGGCAGAGAGGTTGAGATGGGAAGAGGGGAGGAAGAGAGGAGGCAGAGAAGTTGAGATGGGAAGGGGAGGAAGAGAGGAGGCAGGGAGATTGATATGGGAAGAGGAGAGGAAGAACCGAGGTAGAGAAGCTGAGATGGGAAGAGGGGAAGAAGACAGGAAGGCAGGGATATTGAGATAGGAGGAGGGAGGAAGAAAGGGAGGAGGCAGAGAAGTTGAGATGGGAAGGGGAGGAAGAGAGGTTAAAGAAGGAGTAGGAGAAAGGACAGATAGGGGAAACAAGTTGTAAGAAAAAGAGGGAGAGGGAAAGGGAGAGGAAGTGAGTGAGTGAGTGAGTGAGTGAGGTGGATGGGGAACCAGATGGAGAATGAAAGAGAAAAGAGGGAAGGGTGAATGTGGTCATATGGCCTATGAAACTTACGACACATACTAACTACTTATTGGTTACCAAGGAACACAACACTTCCTCAGCTGTATATTTTACTGAATACCAGTATTGTAAAGTTAATCTGGCCCATTTCTTGTCATTTCTGATTTCCCTTTCTTTTCATAAACTAGCCTTTGTGAGGTAATTCACCACAGTTAAGATCAATCCCAACGAGTACACATAATTCTCCAGTCAGTGTAAGATATATAAATGCTTGCTTACACAAATCCCCAAACACACATACCACATGCAGCAACATGTCCTATCTACCATGGCAACTGAACACATTACAGGTAGACCAGTCACACATCCTCTTCGGATCACCTCCATCAAGCATCTACCATTATATGAAGTACTGGCCATATCCTCATGACTGAATGTACTTTGGGCTGACCATCAGGAGAAAAGCATCAGACACTATCTCTTCTGGCTCAGAAACCATACAAAGAAACAAACATGAGATACAACAATATTTCTTGCCCTGGAATCCCTACAAGGAAACGACCATGAATTACAACCAAAGATCTGGCCTGTAGCATGAGCTATTTAGACTATTAGACTATTGCTAAGAAACAACACATAGAGAAAAACAGGTCAAATACTGATATTCTTCTTTGTTACCATGAGTGAGTGAGTGAGTGAGTTTAGTTTTACGCTGCACTCAGCAATATTCCAGGTATATGGCGGCGGTCTATAAATAATCGAGTCTGGACCAGAAAATCTAGTGATCAACAGCATGAGCATCGATCTGCGCAATTGGGAACTGATGACATGTGTCAACCATGTGAGCGAGCCTGACCACCTGATCCTGTTAGTCGCCTCTTACGACAAGCATGGGTTACTGAAGATCAATATTCTAATCCGGACCTTCACGGGTCTTGTTACCATGAAAAGTTACATAGATATCAAGAATTATGAGTGCATTATGCACCTTCTTATATCTGTGAGACAATATTGTGATAGTAACAAGAGCAGTAAACATCATTTGAAATTAGTCCATTAATTCAAAATCCTGGTCAACAAGACACTGCAATAAATGACATGCTTTGTCCATGTGCCATAACATATATTCTGAGCTGACATCAGGTTGCACATTAACATCAAATGCAAGAACTGCACCACTTCAGGTTTAACAGTACTTGCAGCTGATGAAATGTTTGTCATCATCTACACTGTCAGTATAACAATACTTGCAGCTGATGAAATATTTGTCATCATCTACACTGTCTGTTTAACAATACTTGCAACTGATGAAATGTTGTCATCATCTACACTGTCAGTATAGCAATACTTGCAGCTGATGAAATATTTATCATCATCTACACTGTCTGTTTAACAATACTTGCAGCTGATGAAATGTTGTCATCATCTACACTGTCAGTACAGCAATACTTGCTGCTGATGAAATATTTGTCATCATCTACACTGTCTGTTTAACAATACTTGCAGCTGTTGCAATGTTGTGTCTGTCTGTGTCTTTATTACATGTACTTAGCAATCTGTTCCAAACATTCAACCATGCTTTTGGTTAAAATGTTAACCAATCCAATTACTGTACTTTCAGGACTGTAATACGTAGTGAAGTCACAAACTGTCAAAAGCATCAGCAAGCAGGTTGATCTGTATGCAGAATGAGTCTTCCTTGTGGACGATCTGTAAACTAATGTTATTCCCTCATTGTGCTAGAGACCAAAGGTTGAGCAAGTCTTCCTTGGTAGTGTCAGGGGATATGTAAACCAATTAAGTCTTCCTTGGTAGCACAAGAGAGAATGAATGTTGATTAAGTCTTTCTTGGCAGAGTCAGGGATATGTAAACCGATGAAGTCTTCCTTGGTAGTGTCAGGGGGATATGTAAACCAATTAAGTCTTCCTTGGCAGAGTCAGGGGATATGTAAACCGATCAAGTATTCCTTGGTAGTGTCAGGGGATATGTAAACCGATCAAGTCTTCCTTGGTAGTGTCAGGGATATGTAAACCGATCAAGTCTTCCTTGGCAGAGTCAGGGGATATGTAAACCGATCAAGTCTTCCTTGGTAGTGTCAGGGATATGTAAACCCGATCAAGTCTTCCTTGGTAGTGTCAGGGGATATGTAAACCGATCAAGTCTTCCTTGGCAGAGTCAGGGGATATGTAAACCGATCAAGTCTTCCTTGGCAGAGTCAGGGATATGTAAACCGATCAAGTCTTCCTTGGTAGTGTCAGGGATATGTAAACCGATCAAGTCAAGTCTTCCTTGGTAGTGTCAGGGGATATGTAAACCGATCAAGTCTTCCTTGGTAGTGTCAGGGGATATGTAAACCGATCAAGTCTTCCTTTGTTGAGTTAAAGGATCAGTTAGGAGGATGAGTCTTCCTTGGTAGTGTCAGAGGGTCTGTATGCAGACTGGGTCTTCCTTGGTAGTGTCAGAGGGTCTGTATGCAGACTGGGTCTTCCTTAGTAGTGTCAGAGGGTCTGTATGCAGACTGGGTCTTCCTTGGTAGTGTCAGAGGGTCTGTATGCAGACTGGGTCTTCTTTGGGTAGTGTCAGAGGGTCTGTATGCAGACTGGGTCTTCCTTAGTAGTGTCAGAGGGGTCTGTATGCAGACTGGGTCTTCCTTGGTAGTGTCAGAGGGTCTGTATGCAGACTGGGTCTTCCTTAGTAGTGTCAGAGGGTCTGTATGCAGACTGGGTCTTCCTTGGCTGTGTCAGAGGGTCTGTATGCAGACTGGGTCTTCCTTAGGTAATGTCAGAGGGTCTGTATGCAGTCTGGGTCTTCCTTGGTAGTGTTAAGATGATATGTTTGTTGGTTGTGTTCAGTACCTCAAACCCATGTGGAAGTGTCATGACCAAGTCGATACCGAATAATATCGATACCAAGTCTGTTTTGGTGATGTTTACAGTTCCAGTTTAGTTTGCCTCAATATTACCAAGATCAAGTTTCCTTCATCAAACTGAACTAATAATTATCCACATGGTGATCCGTGAATGTTTTTATGTTAATCAATAATGTTGAATCTTTCTTTCAGCACAAATCAAATAAGATATTTCATATTCACCATATTCAACAGTACCATGCAACATGTTCCACATAACATATGTCGATATAAGGCTACAGGGAATGTAAACATAGGTCTGAGGTACAACGCTAAAATGTCAAATATTCTCCCACAATGTACAATCATGTTTAGTTACTTCAAACTTGAAGAAGAGACAAAAGCATCTTCAAGATAGGTCAGAGAGAAATTGAAGCACAATGGCAGCTATGTTTTCGTATAACAAACACCTAGTTTAATATTTTTGCATCACTCTGATACTTCAGAATGATGAGAGTCTCAGCAACAATCGCTTTCCAACTGTGAGTAATTGTGTGAGACAAACGTTCATGGTAGTTGTTATTTTCTTTACTTGGTTTACAGAACAGCAGGCCAAAATATCCAAACTGGACAACAAATAAAAATGAAGACAGTCCTTTCTTCATGCCATTTCAAAAGAGAAAATAGACATGTACCTCAATGTGGAAAGGAAGTAACTCTGACTTGTCATGCAAAGAAACAAATTAAACTTCAAGTTGCTGTCATCCTTATCACTATACTTATTCAAACATTTTAATGCAACATTTACACCCATAAATGTTTTCAAACAAAGATATTTCTGTAAACAAGGTAAAGAAAGTAGTAATGGTGGAGAGATGTACTCACAGATTTCCCTATTTCCTGGTGTGTTTTAAAGTTGAAGTGAGTCCTCTCAGGGGTGTTGTTGACAGAGACTCCATACTGGGGCTCCACCCAACACTCAGTCACGATCTGGAGTTCCCCATCAGCTTCCGTTGTTTCCATCTCATCCATGTCTTCCTCGGACACACTGTGAGTGAGAGAATTAGGGTTAACTCTATGGATAGTACTTCTATCACAACATGGGATGCTCGAGTGATGCCGGTCTTGGACATTTACCATTTTGGTAAGCGCCATGAGTACGATGAGCACTGATACATGGCTGGGACACCTGGGATCACACTCAGGAAGAAACGGTGATTTGAACTCACATTTAGTTGCTGCACCTCAGTCCACTGAGCCACCTTAGCCACACTGAGCTCACAATACTGGTACCTCACCTCAAACGTTTCTACTCATGGTGAAACTATACAGCAAGGTCACGATACATATGCTACATAGGTCACAATACAATACATACTGCAAAACGCCTTGACCATGATATTTCTGAGCAGCTTCCAAAGGAAAAGCTAGTGTTAAACACGTGTCTGTAGTGTCTGTTTTTAACTAGTGAACTTCAAACGCTATTAGAATACATTTTGCGATATTCGACCAACAAAACAATGCTTCATTGGGGGAGGAGATGTGTAGCATGTCATTGCTGTTTTCCTGGCTAAAAGGACAGACCTGCTGTAAGTGCTACAACCAAGTGCAAGCAGCCCAGCAGTGTCATTACTAAATCAGTCAGATCGCAGCATCAGAAATGTGTGAACGATGCCCCATGCTGCTGCAGTCAGCAATATACGAGCTATCACAAATACATGTACAGTTAGTCGGGACCAGGCAGAGTCGGATGTCTAAGGTGGGGACCATTCAAGCCCTTCATTCACCTCTGTGAACACCTGAGCTCCATTTTTGTCTACTTCATGCAAAGGAGGACTGCTTTGATATCTCCAAGAGGTCAAAGGAAATGTCTCCTTAATCCTACCTTCTTCAAAATCCTTTAAATCTCTAGGTTTTGAACAGTCCCAGACAAGTTTTACTTCGGAG
Source organism: Haliotis rubra (assembly GCF_003918875.1). NCBI lineage: Eukaryota > Metazoa > Mollusca > Gastropoda > Lepetellida > Haliotidae > Haliotis > Haliotis rubra. The sequence goes on along the minus strand of NW_025767454.1, from coordinate 124,663 downwards.
TTCTGTTCTGTTTAAACTCAAGCCAGGAAAACTCTGACCATAGGCAAAAATAGCATTGAGTTTTACGCGATTAATCCATGATTGTGTTCATTTGGGGTATGTGCTTAATTCATGATTGTGGGATTACAGTCATGTGCTTAAATAATGTTTGTGTGCATTACAGTCATGTGCTTAGTTCATTATTGGGGAATTATGGGCATGTGCTTAATTCATGATTGGGGTATTATGGACATGTGCTTAATTCATGATGGACATTATGAGGCATGTGCTTAATTCATGATTTCGGGCATTATGGGCATGTGCTTAATTCATGGTTGGGCATTATGAGGAATGTGCTTAATTCATGATTGGGGCAATTATGGGGCATGTGCTTAAATCATGATTGGACATGTGCTTAATCCATGATTGGCATTATGGGGTATGTGCTTAATCCATGATTGTGTTCATTATAGGCATGTGCTTAATTAATGTTTGTGTGCATTATAGTCATGTGCTTAATTCATGATTGTGGGCATTGTGGGCATGTGCTTAATTCATTATTGGGGGCATTATGCCCAAATTCGGCAGCAAGTACATACCTGTCTCTGGTGGTCTTGTTATGAGGAGGGAAGATTATATACTGGATGAGACAGGAGTCTGGCTCATTGTTCGATGCGTCACTCTCATCTGCTTCCAGATCTCGGAGGTCCTACAACAAGTGGCATGTTCCCTTAGTCGCATACAAACACATATCACCGCTATATAGAATATTTTTCAAAACAGATTTAAAACCTATCTATGATGCATTCAAAATACAAGCAAACATAAATCAGTTTTATTTATTCTGAGCAAGTTTCAGCTGAATCCACATCCTGAAGTCACTTGTCAAAAGCTCAAAAATGGCTCGTAAGTTGCCTGTCAACATCCTCCATACGGCTAAACCATTAGCTTGTCAACATCCTCCATATGGCTTAACCATTAGCCTGTCAACATCCTACATACGACTTAACCATTAGCTTGTCAACATCCTCCATACGACTTAACCATTAGCTTGTCAACATCCTCCATACAGCTTAACCATTAGCTTGTCAACATCCTACATACGACAACCATTAGCTTGTCAACATCATCATCCATACGACTTAACCATTAGCTTGTCAACATCCTCCATACGACAACCATTAGCTTGTCAACATCCTCCATACGACTTAACCATTAGCTTGTCAACATCCTACATACGACTTAACCATTAGCTTGTCAACATCCTACATACGACAACCATTAGCTTGTCAACATCCTCCATACGACTTAACCATTAGCTTGTCAACATCCTCCATACAGCTTAACCATTAGCTTGTCAACATCCTATACCTGTCAATAGCCTATACTGAGCTGTCCATAGCCTCATTATACCTTGTCTATAGTCTTTTGATGACAATTCAATATCCTACATACAGCTTGTCAGTCTTCTTTCTATTACACCTAAGTATGAACACATCACTCCCATCATGAATGGAACTGTCTTTACACTGAACTTTTCCAACCTATTCCACCCTTCCTTCCTACTCTCAAAACCTCTTCCATCAAACATTTGACTAACCTTTTATCCCTAGCTGTGCTATAAGCATGATATTGAGCAGGGAAAAGTTCAAAACAAACTGATTATTATCATCATTACTATTAAATGTCTTCTCAACAGGTTGTACATCTTGCATGAGTTTTTATAACATGTTTTTATGAACATATTTATTCATTACATTATCATTTACAATTTACATCTTGCATCAACACAGCTTGTCAATACTGACATGGTTCTTAATAGTGTGACTACTTAATAATAATAATAATAATAATAATTCATTTATATAGCGACTAGTATCCATCTGACTAGTTGCTCACTGGACGCTGTAATCAGAATCTGATTATTATTACCCCGGATAACCCAAGCTGAGTGTTAGCCACTAGAAGGTTATAGCAGTATGACTTTATCCCACCGGGTACCCATTTTCTGCTGGGTGAACAGAGGCAATTTTGAACAAACTCACTTGCCTGAGGTGAGACCACATGTATCACATGTGCTTCGTTGTTGGGCAGGACTGAAGTCCTGGGAACTCTCAGGAGTCAAGCTGCCAACAACGGTCACCCGTCCAAGCTCGACATTGCTTAACTTCAACTGATTCATGACCTGAGCTCTACGCACAGGACCACACACAGCCACAAACCACACACTGCCACACTTCTCACCTTCATATCAACTTCAAGAATCATGTTGACAATCCCTGCTTTGGTAAGCGCAAAATGAAATCCCTCCTGAAGACGAATCCTATTAAGAAACCAGAAACAACACTTACTAAATGGTATCTAAGTTGTTAAGATGAGCAAGGAAGATAATCTTGTGGTTATACAACTTCTTTACTTTAATACTGACTACCACTATTGTAACGAGCCTGGTAATGGTGTAAGTATCTACACAGAAATATCACACCAATTGTATTAAAGGAGTTGTATGTTTACAGAGTTATCTCCCTTGCTCACTTATTACATTGCATGGCATGATACAAATACTTCTCTTTACACTGACATATTAACATTTGAATGTGTCATGTAAGTGCCCAAAATATCCCTATAATTAGCATTAAAACAAACACACACTTCATGCAAATTCAGAGTTTGTGCACAAATTACAAAAGTAATCATGATGACAAAATGCATGTATACTATATTCAAGAAAGTATAACAAGAATGTATTAAAACTTCCTTAAGACACAGACGACACAGAAACCTAACAAACTTGGAGTATTTGTCACTGTATTTACTAACTTAGCTAGAGTCATGAGTACTCTGCCAATTGCAGGGAGGCTGATGGGCGTGACAGCATTCTGGCGAACGGTCCAGATCCAGCGCTGGTGGTGGAGATAGCAAGACAGAGTGTTGAACATGCTGGCAGCAGACTTCATGGAGTTGGCCATTGGCGCCAATAAGTAGAAGCTTGGGACATCTTTTGTTGGGTCCTCTAGAATGGTCATGTCAACTGGCTGACGTTCATATCTGAAAAGTAAAGAAGCGGAGGAAGTGAGAAAACTGCTTCCCTCCTTTGGTAAGCGCAAAATGAAATCCCTCCTGAAGATGAATCCTATTAAGAAAACCAAAACAACACTTATTAAATGGCATTTCAGTTGTTAAGATGAGCAAGGAAGATAATTGTATGGCTTAACAACTTCTTTACTATATAACAGCACTACAAATTGTATCATGCCTATTGTTAAGAAAGTCATATTTATGACACAGAAACACAACTGTAATAATATATTGATCATATAATGTCATCCTGAAAATTATCAAGTTTAAAATGTAATTCCTTTTAATTAAATAGCTTTAGAAACCCTGTACAAATATAACATGGGAACCAACCAAAATATCCTACAGTATCTTGTTCCATCTTTGTTCTGAATAACACCCACACATCCGGACACACCTACATAAACTTACTGGGAACATTAGACAATACACTTGACTGGAAACTACAGCAGGTAGTTTATTACATTACTTTCTATCAGTGTGTGAGTTTAGTTTTACGCTGCACTCAGCAATATTCCAGCTGTATGGCAGCGCTCTGTAAATAATCGAGTCTGGACCAGACAATCCAGTGATCAACAGCAGGAGTATCGATCTGCGCGATGACATGTGTCAACCAAGTCAGCGAGTCTGACCACCTGATCCCGTTAGTCGCGCCTCTTACGACAAGCATGGGTTACTGAAGGCTCAGTCTATCCCGGACCTTCTTTCTATCACTTGAAATATGCATTTTAAAGATACAATGCATACTTGGGGACAATGACATCACATGATTTAGTTTCTCACTCACTGTCCTATATCCATCCTCGATAATCTCCAGGGTATAACTTCCGATAAATCTCCACTAGTACCCTGGATGCATCTACGGCTCGGCCCAATTATTGTATTACCTCCCTTTGTTGGCTTTTTATCCAATCAGCCGTCTCTGCCGGGAAGTTGAGCATACCAATCACAAGGCTTCTATCATAACTCACTTTCTAACCAATTAAACTTGGCAACACAATTGTTGCAGAGGTACCCAGAAAGACGTCAAAGGAGTTCTACCTTCGGGGGCTGTGGCTGACATCTTTGCTGACATTAGCAAGATCAGTTGTAACGGCTTATCTGACTGGCTACTGTGAGAAGGCAGATCCAGCAAAGGGAGGTAATAAAATTATCAGACCCAGCTGTAGATGCACTAATGCTAAGGGGGTGATGTACTAATGCTAAGGGAGGACAGGGGGAAGGGAAGGAAAGACAACTCCTACACTTGTTCACATTGTGAAACAAAATGACAACTGTATATTGTTCTAAGCCATACTCCAGTATTTTCTATTCACTAGATTATGATGAATTTATATACTCTAAGACTGAATTAGAGCTTATACAACTGAACCCACCCTCAACAGAGATGAAGGATAGTACATTCCCAATGCCTACCATCACTTGATAAAGTAACCAATAATATTTATTGTGTACATTATCTGTTTCAATTCAACTATGTACATCAACCCCAACCATTGTATAAACATTCACCTGGCTTCCTATCAGTTGTATAAGCTCTAATTCAGTCCTTGTATGTCACCCTACTGGCTTCCTACCAACTTACTCAATCTTTTAAACAAGCATTGTACATCAACCTAATTTATTGTATAAACATCAACCCAATTTATTGTATAAACAACTCATTCCCTATCTACTGTTATAACAACTCATGTATATATTTGCTCAATTTGGTACTCATGTATCACTTGCTTGACAACGACATTAGAATCTATGTCGGAACGTCGCCTCCACAGAATAAAACAAGTTGTATTTCCATGATAATTCTTTACAGTCTGTGGTTTACAAAAGAGATTAGATAAGTTGGTTACATACTGTGACCAATAGAAACTTAAAATGAATGTAACCAAGAGTAAAATAATTGTGTTTAGAAAAGGTGGCAGATTAAAGAAATGTGAAAAGTTCTTTTTTAATAATGATACCTGAGAAATTGTCCCATCATACAAGTATCTTGGGGTTCATCTGTCAAGCTCAGGCTCATGGTATATCACCCTAAAAGTTTTGGCCGAACAGGCATGGAAAGTTCTATCTATACTTACATCCTCAATACCTAACTTTTCTAACCTACCTGTACATGTCTTGTTTCAAATATTTGATGTGAAAATTCTACCAATTCTGCTAAACGGCAGTGAAGTATGGGGCTTTATGTTATGAATATTCACAACAAATTTTGTAAACAAGTTCTTTGTCTTCCAAGAAATACCCCAAATATCTTTGTCCGTGCTGAACTTGGTAGACACTAGTGGTGTATCGATTCATCGATAGTATCAATGTTTGCATCGTCAACTACACGATATGAGTGCATCGATACAAAACACATGTAGGCAATATATCACAATATTTATATCGCAAGGGTCCAAGATACATCGATGTATCGCCACAAGAGATGATATATCCCGATACTACTTAAATACTACATAAAGTTGTAAGGAGTATTGCATTAGGATTAGGAAGGGAGTCTCTTTGAAATACTTCTAAATTTTAAAAGCAAACTGAACCTTATAGGAATTTGTGTCTGCCATCTTTGTTACATGAACAAAGGAGTTGTTGTATCAGTGAAAGAATGTGAACATTTTTCATCTCTTTGAACTGTAAAAGAAACATGTTTTAGTTGTTTGACAAATAACACCATTTATTAACAACTATGAACGATTTCTTAGCTTTGTTAAGAAAGAGAAGATAAAATTTAGAAAGCATACTTAAGAGCTTTTTTCAGTGATTCTGGTATAAATTACATTGAATTGTCTGTGAAAGCATTGGTGCAGAAACACAACTTTCCAAGGGAAACCTAGATCAAGGTATACTAAATATGTTTGATTGTACTTTCCTAAGCATTAAATGCTGAAACTTTATTGCATGAACAGTCTTTTAAGTGTGTGTGAATGTAACACATGTTCCGCTGTATAACAAATAAAGATTCAATCATTGTTTCTATCATACATGTCGTGTTTTTCGAATTCTAAAGTATCGGGATACGTATCATATCGCCATTACTGTATCGCAATGATAATCGTCTCGCAGGTTCCTTGCCAATACTTTCATGATATATCGTCTCGCCTCATTAAACTGGTATCATGATATATCGTCTCGCCTCTTAGGCCATGATACACAGCTCTAGTAGACACTCATTAAAGGTAAATATGTATTGTAAAATTATTAAATATTGGACTAGATTGATCTCCCAAGATGATAATGTCACCTTGAGGAATGCATTGCAGAGAAAGGACGCCAATGTTGGGCATTGAATGTGAAAAATATTTTAAACCATAATTTGGAAATGTTTGGTTTTATCAGAATGTGGGAAATATCACTGTTTTCATGTCTATATTCAAACAAAGATGTATTGACCACGAAAACTAGTTATGAGTTTTACATCAGCCATATCAAGACTAAAGTATTTTATATTGCTGTAAGTAAATTCCGAAGGTTCAGTCATATATCGATGATTGAATATGGTAGACGCCTTGGTCTTGAGTGAAGTGATCGCTTGTGTCCTTTCTGTATCATTCCAACTGTTGAAAATGAATATCATTTCTGTCTTGAGTGTCCATTTTACAATGGTATTAGAGAAAATACAATTCCCAAATATTACTATAATCTCCCATCACATGAGAAGCTGTCTCAACTGTTCATGTCAAGGAATATAATTGTCATTAATGATCTGGGAAAATATTTATATGTAGCTCTTGAGATATGTAATACGTTTTGGGGATTGTGATATCTCTATATCCTGATGTGTATCCTTCTCCGTAGCATCCATGTTAATTGTTATATAGGCTCTTTATATATACTTTATAGCTTTATAAACTGTGCGCATGGTACAACATGTATAATGGGCCTGTGGCCCCTTTACTGAAATAAAGGTATCTGGTTGAGAATGTGACCAGACAAAACTACTGTCAATAAATCTCATCTGCAGTGATTGGTTATCTGGGTCTGTGGCTTTCTTTTTGAAATTTTATCATTAAGTTTAGCAAGCTGCATTGGCAATTGAATTTCCTATTGACCTTAGAAAAAGCGCCCTTCCAATGTGCTTCTTCAGTCACTCATGCTTTCTTCTGCTCTCTTTCCTGCTTGTTCTCAGTCTTCTTCTTTTCTCCCTATTTCTATCTTTCTCTTATATTTTGTCTCCCTCGAGCTCCAGACGCCTATATTATGCCCAGTTGGTCTTTCTCAGCCTTTTGTCATCCATCATTAACTCTCATTGATTTCTCTTCATGTCTAAAATTGACTCATTATATCGTCCTCTCTGTCACTTATCTAAACTGAATCACAGTATCCTTGCTTTCAAACAACAAATCCCACAATTTCTCCTTTTTTGTGCTAAACATACATGTTATACTATGTTAAAATGTAATGCATATCTGGCAGCCATGTTTAAAGATATATTGCATATCTGTGAGCATTGTTTAGAGACATAGCAAAGATCTATCAGGTAGCGTTTAGTTTCAAGTCTTTGTCATTTCAAAGGAGCTGTACGAAATGTAAAAGCTAATGACAGACAAAAAGATGGACAGACAACAGGCGACAACACAAGCTAAAAAATCAGAATAGCTGAATATAGTAAAGAAGTCATGATACTGAAATAATTCGTCTAAACAGTCTTTCATCACAGTTATTTACAACAGCAATATTCAAGGACACATGCAGTAGAGAGAAGCACATTAAACAAGCTACCTGATGAGTATTTTCTCGGCAGGCTTTGTGAGGATGGTTCCACAGTGTATATCCGACCAGTCTCGTAACAATGGAGGCTTCTTCACATGGACTTTGGCAGCATCTGGTTTCAATCGGGGAAGCTTCTTCCTCTTGTCAACATCCTGTGTTCCTCGCTGAGGGAAGCGGAGATCCTTGATCGACTTGAGGAGGCTGGAGACGACATCATTGCGTACCTGGCTCGGTGTTCCGCCTAGGAAAGCAAGTCTGAGGACCATCAGCGGAGCTTTGTGAGTCACACGCAGGACACAGAAGAAGGAGGGTGGCTTGTCCTGATCCCTTTTAAAATAATCAAAACAAATTGTTAAAGAAGACAAAGTCATCAATATCCCCCTCAATGGCAAAACACTCTTCATGAATATGCCTATTAGTTATGATCATGTCAAATGTTTTGGTGTGTATATGGCAAAGTGAAAGGAGAGGTTCATAAGTTCTGCTCCAGAAAGGAGCACTATTCAGAATTCAAAAACTACCAAAAGGCACCAGGAAGACCTATATATGGGCCAAGTTTGGTGAATAAATAATGAACAGTTTTGAAGTTCTACTCCGGAAAAAAGCACAACCCCCAATTTCTGTCAAAGTCAAACTTGTTGCCATGGAAATGCAAAAAAATTTTTTTTCAGAATTCCAAAACTAACAAAAGGCACCAGTACATCACCGGATCTATCTATGTGCCAACTTTGGTGAAGAAGTTGGTTTTGAAGTTGTGCTCCGGAAAAGACGAATGTGCACAGACGGATGCATGCTCAGACATAGCGCATTTTAATACCCTCGCAAAACACGTTGCGGGAGATAACAAATAGATCACACAAGATTTTAGGATTAAGGAAAGCCATTTTTCTTGACAAAAAAAGAACAGTTCACCCTAAGAAACATTAGCCTTTGAATCTGGACTGCTGGTGAAAATATCACGACAGCTGGAATGAGTTACACACTGTGATGTATGGACATATGGTATGTGTTCTCATTGTTTCTTCATGATTCAAAAACCCAGAAGATGATACGTGCATAATCTACAGGGATATATAGGGCAGATACAAAAATATAGGGCATCTATATGAACAGCCCACATCCATATATATGGGCCACCTTAAATTTACAGGGCATCTCAAGATACACAGGACACCTATATTATATAAAGTGCATCGCATAGATACTAAGGCTGTAACGATTCACTCGCATATTCGCTGAATCGAACCGTAGCCCTTCATGAATTCAATTCATTATTCGTGGTCACCAGAACCGAATGTTAACGAATATTTACGATTTTTTTAAGGGAGCATGTTTTACATGAACCCTTATGTCCTTTCCAAAGTGAGATATGCAAGAATGGAACATGTACTAGCATTGCAGTAGTGCAAGTCATGTTAGTTTGCCAAGACTGCACATAGTACTGTCGATTATAACTATTACATACCAAATTTGAGTGTCATAAGATCACTGGTTATTGCTGTGACAAATAACACTGTCAACATGGCCGTTCCATAAAGTGCATCAATCACTTAACTACAATATTGTATTCGTGAATAATTATTTGTATTCATTACCCAAAATTCACGATACGTATCATATTCGACACATAGTGTATTCGTTGCAGCCCTAATAGATACACAGGGTATTGCATAGATATACAGGGCATTTTATAGATATACAGGGCATCTTATAGATATACATGACACTGCATAGATACACAGGGCATCTTATAGATATACATGGCATCTCATAGATATACAGGGCATCTTATAGATATACAGGGCATTGCATAGATATACAGGGCATCTTATAGATATAAAGGGCATCTCATAGATATACAGGGCACCGCATAGATATACAGGGCACATCATAGATATATAGGACATCTCATCGATATACAGGGCATCTCATAGATAAACAGGGCATCTCTCGACATACACTGCATAAGGGCATGTCTAGATGCTAAGGGCATCTCTGGGGTAATGAACATCTGTAGATGTATAGATACACAGGGCATCTCTATTCATAGAGATATTCAGGGCATCTATAGATAAAAAGGACATCTCCAAATATTGATATTCAGTGCATCGCTAGAGACACGTAGACATACAGGATGTCTCTGGATGAGCAGAGCACACTGACCTAAACAGCAGTTTGATGTAGGAGTGGTTCTCCATCAGGACGAAGGTGGCCCACTCACGCAGGTGGATGTTGAGGGACGTAAGGGCCTGTCGACACTGGATCACGTTGAAGCGACCACTCGCGTTGGGGACATGCAGGTATTTAGGCAGTGGCATGTCGTGCTCCAACACTAAACCAATTCTGTGGGTGTGCATCCATTTCTGCCTGAAATTGTCATGACAGGTCAACAAGACAATAAATATAGCTATTGTCGAATCAAAGGTTTTCGAACGTCACATTTTCAGGACTGCAGTGTTTACTCTCACTGTGACATGGCATGTTGCCTCAGACGGACATTGTAAATACTTCTCTGATGGCTTGCGTTTAGGATGAAGTTGTTGTTAGTATGTTGGTGACATGTTTTATAATTTGGTCATGTGATAATTGAGATCAAAAAGTATGTTCTTAAGTGCATATCGTGATGATATACACATACCTTCAGCCATTAATTCATATGAATACTAGAGAATGAGCCAATGTTGCTGTATATCACAGTTAGCTAGACCCCAGTTATATCAGGGTGGCTGGTCAGCAATGGAATCTTCATTCACAAACAAGTGGCTGGTAGATTGGCAAAGATTGACAGCCAGGTTGTCAGAATACCCGTACATATGAACTTATTAAATGTCAAACTGTGAAAATCCTTGTTGCAGTTTATATGTTAAGAACTCCATAAACACAACAACATGTTTAAGTAATTAATATAAGGCCAGACCAATTATATTTCTTGTTTTACGGTTTTTTTGTCCTCAGAAAACCTAAAGGCAGGAGAGAAAAAAATAAAAAATAAAAATCACCAGTCAAAGTAATATTCCTTTTAAATACTAAAAGTATTTTATGTTTGGTAATTTATGAAGTGTTTATGGGGCAAAAAACAATTTAAAAACATTTTCTTGCACATTTACATTTTTGGCCAATAAAAATATTAGAATTTATGTTTTGAGTGGGGAACATTAGGTCTACCTAATAACTTAACAGAATCATGAACACAACATACACTTGTAGACAACAATGTAGCCATTGCCATCACTCAGCGTACTGATGCAACACCAGCTCCACCCATCTTATTATCAGCCAATCAGGAGAGATTAGCATGTTAGTAGGTGTGGCTTAGATATCATTTTGGTTGAGGGAAAGATAAATGTGCAAAATGTTTATTGGTTGGCAAATTAAATGGCAAAGAATCACTTGCAATATATTTATAAAAAATATAAAAAGCTATAGGCCTTCTCTCCTTTCAGAATTACACTTTTTAAGAGAGCAAATTTCAGAGTATATCCATGAAATGAAGAGACAAGTGATAGTAGGTGTGTACAAGAGTTGAGACTGTGAGCAATAGAGCAGAGGTAAGGTGAGGTGCAAAGGGGTTTAACGTCATACTGAAGAATACTTCTCTCTTATGATGACGTGCATGCATGTGTATGTGTGGCTGCTTGTACTAGCCCAGACTTAAACTGTTTTTATAGTGCTAGCCCACTGAGATACCATGCCGCAGTGAAGCATGAATACCTCACTCAGACACATTATATTGACTCTGAGCCGACCAGTCCTTGTTTTACCCATTAATGCCAAGCGCCAGGCAGGGAACAAAAAGTACCATATTTTAATGTTTTTTTGGTATGACATGGCTGGGGATCGAACCTGAGGCCTTACGCTCTCCGGGCGGACGCTCTAACCACTACACCACGGAGGCGGTCTCAAAAGAGGAGAGGGATTTAAGGAGATGATGTGAATGTGTGTTGAAGGAAACGTGGATGCAGACAGAGGATCATGGGTGTGTATGTGAAATCTTGTTACCAGATGTTGGTGTCCAGGAGAATCACAGGCTTCCAAAATGAGGCGAACTGAGTGAGTGTGGCATCCCTGAAACACACACATAGATATTGACATCTCGACCCTGAAGTATTCACCTATTCAATAACAACACACCTTTATCAAACTGTGCTAAATAATATCGTTTTCTGTATCTGCTGGTCACTCAAATGGAGGCATCCATTGCAGTGTGTAACACCGTGACAAATACTCTACTCCTGATACACATTCTCAGACACCTGTAGGTCGACTTCTTTGCCTGTAGCTGTGCATTCAGCAGGGGGATGTGAAGACTAAGGTCAACTTACTTTGCCTGTAGCTGAGCATTCAGCAGGGGGATGTGAAGACCAAGGTCGGCTTACTTTGCCTGTAGCTGAGCATTCAGCAGGGGGATGTGAAGACCAAGGTCGACCTGTAGCTGACTTCAGCAGGGGGATGTGAAGACCAAGGTCGACTGGCTGAGCATTCAGCAGGGGATGTGGAAGACCAAGGCTATTCCACTTGTCTGTAGCTGAGCATTCAGGGGATGTGAAGACCAAGGCCTGCCTGGAGCTGAGTGTTGAGTAGGGGCACATGAAGACCAAGGCACTTTGCCTGTAGCTGAGTGTTGAGCAGGGGTGATGTGGAGGCCTGGTCAGCTGCCTGGTAGAACAGTGGCACCCCATTTCTGATGCTCTCCGGTACAGTGTAGTATACCGAGGTTGTTGAGAAGGACTGGAGATGGGACAGCAGTTGATCTGTCTCTCGCAGTCTGAAATATTTCATGTTCTTAGTACGGGATGCAAATATGGCAATGAATAATACATTATAGATCTTCTTCATTCACAGGCACAACATCAAAGTCTCTAATCAACAAAACCTGTGTCCTGGGCTCTTTGCATTCTTAATTTCTTATTAACGTTTAACATGTAGTTAACACTACAGGCAAGGTTTCAGAAGATGCACAAAAATTGTTTACTTGATATCTGCCAAAATAATCCCATTAGTAATTTTGAGGAGGTAACATAATTTGATGCAAACGTTTTCATAAGTACCAATAGATCCTACAACAAAATCTAAGGTATTGTTAAAGAGATGCAATTTTTCAATTTGATATTTTTCCTTGAAAAAATCTCAAGAACGATATGTTTTTGTTATCTCACATAACAAAATGACCTCCCATATGACACTAAATGTTAGGGGTGACTATCGAGGAGGAAACAACTATTGCGATTTGACTCATTTGAAGTCATTTCCTCAATAAATGTATAGTTTATATGAAATAAAACAAGTTGAAGTAGTTTCAGCCTCTTTTAATAGCTGACAAGAGACTTGAAACCCAGATCAAGTAAACGGTTTACTTGAGTAAACATAAACTCAATGAAGCTGCGAATCTGCACCCAAACACCCTTTATTTTGCGCTGCGCATTTATCAACTTAACTGAATTACTAAATTATCGATACTATCAATAGTTTTGTGTTTCTATAATATATTAATTGCTATCTGAGACTCAACAATTGCAATGCATCGATAGTTTGATGCATCGTTACAGCCCTCCTAAATGTGGTTCAGATCTCTAACAGAACAAAGTGAGTCATGATGACTCCCTGTGATCAATGGCAAGGTGAAAGGCACCTGGATCTGATTCAGGACCTGATTCTCAACCTACCTTTGCAGTATGTGCCAAAACTTCCTGATGTTGAATGTTCTGTAGGCGTTCTTGGCACTCTGTCTGGCACAGGTAATCTCATGGAGGAACTCATACTCCCCCTCCAGGCAAATCTCAACATACGTCTGCTGCCTGGAGAGCACCAACACAAATACCATATGTCAGCTTCAAGGAGACTTGTATCATCTTAAGACACTAATTGTCTCAATTTGTAATTAAGATGGAAAACAATCCTTTAAAAGTTCAACATTAAAGTGAGCGTAGACATAACATTGCTCATCTCTTGGACATTTTGGTCACAGTGGTGTGAGTGACCACATACACTTAGCCACAAACAACAAAAGAGAAGCAGATAGTTGGTGGCTGGGCAGTAAGCTTGGTGAGTGAGGAGGGGAGTGAGTGAGAGGAGTGAGGAGTGAGGAGTGAGTGAGTGAGGAGGAGTGAGGAGGAGTGAGTGAGTGAGTGAGTGAGTGAGTGGGAGGAGTGAGTGAGTGAGTGAGTGAGGAGTGAGGAGGAGTGAGGAGGAGTGAGGAGTGAGTGAGGAGTGAGTGAGTGAGGAGGAGTGAGGAGTGAGTGAGTGAGTGAGGAGTGAGTGAGTGAGTGAGTGAGTGAGGAGGAGGAGTGAGTGAGTGGAGTGAGTGAGTGAGTGAGGAGGAGGAGGAGGAGGAGTGAGTGAGTGAGTGAGTGAGTGAGTGAGGAGTGAGTGAGTGAGTGAGTGAGTGAGTGAGTGAGTGAGGTTTTATGCCGCACTCAGCAATATTCCGGCTATATGGCGGCCGTCTGTAAATAATTGAGTCTGGACCAGACAATCCAGTGATCATCAATCTGCGCAGTTGGGAACAGATGACATGTGTCAACTAAGCCACCGAGCCTGACCACCCGATCCCGTTAGTCGCCTCTTACGACAAGCATGGGTTACTGAAGGTTCATTCTAACCCGGACCTTCACGGGTGAGTAAGCTTGGTAGTAAGTGGTGGGGTGGGGTGTGGGGATGATAGCTGGTGGGTGACCTTGGTGGTTTGTGTGGGAACTGATAGGAGACGGGTTGGTGGTGTAGTGCTAGGTTGTTATGGTGGTTGGAAAGTCAAGTTGTGGTGGGTGGTAGGAGGTGGAATGTGGGGTTGATAGCTGGTGGGTGAGCTTGGAAAGATAAGTGGTTATGGTGGATGAGCTGGGGTGACCATGGTGTGGAGTGTTAGCCTGTGGAGGAGCCAGATAGTAGACCTGTGGTGGAGCCAGATGGCGTGTTGGTGGGGTAGCTATACCATGGTTGGTTTCAATGAAACATTCAGCATTATGCTCTCAGGACCACCTGCAAATCTGAAACCATCATGTTTACCTCCCAAATCCCATCTGTGAGTGCTTACTTTTTGGGTCTAAAGGCCATGATGAAACAGCAGAGTACTCGATCCGGACATAGTCACGCCAAGGTAGAACCATCTTCACATCTATCTGAGTTCCACCTGGCACAGTAAAGAATAATATCATGTATTCTGAGATTCACCTGGTACAGAAAAGAACAATATCATGGATTCTGAGCTCCACCAGGTACAGTAAAAAACAATATCATGGATTCTATCTGAGTTCCACCAGGTACAGTAAAGAACAATATCATGGATTGTGCATGTGGTACACACGTCAGTTGTCAGAGTGTGTGGGTTTAACTGAGGCAGGATCCAAGTCTTGGATGTTTTCCACGTATGTAAAACCCAGGCAGAACTCGGAGACCAAGGATCAAAATCAGGGCAAACATGGGATTCAAACTCATGATCTGATGATCCTTGAACACCTAAGGGGCACAACTGCTACAGTACCTCAGGACCCAGAAACCATTTTAGGCACTTCATTGAAATACAACACTGCAAGTGATAAAAATCCTTATAATACCTTCTAACAATACTCTGGTATCACCCTTCACCTCTATTCTTTAACACAACTTACACACTGTGTATCTGGAGCCACCCAATACCCTTAAACTGTAACACACTGTGACATAACTGACACCAGGTGTCGCTACTGCTGCTCTTTACCTCAAGGTGCACCCAGTCCCATTGAGGCCACCCTGAATTGTAAAGAACTGTAAAGACACCCAGTGTCTCTGGGGCCACCCCATACCCTTGAACTAAAGTGCTGTAACACAAGACACCCAGTGCCTTGGGGCAGTCATACATTGTTTTAAACATATTTTATTCACAGAGAAAAGGATTAGAAACAAGTTCTCCAACTTACAAGCGACTCCTTGGTATGTACATAGGTAATTTAGATTTCCGCAACTAAAGATGACAGATAGTGGACAAGAAAGTAGTATAAGTAAAAAAGAGATAGAGCTTATACAGAATAATATCACTATGCAATACTAATCGTTTTGTCTCACTAATGAACGATTGCACTAACTTAAATACAAATGTATTTTCACATGATGATAGGTTTGCACTTCCTTCTAACAAAAGTTTAAGATCAACTGAAATACCTGCTGAAGAACAAATGTGCTTAACAGATAACATGAAGTTTAGTCATACCTTTCGTGATAGCAACATCCTTGATAGTGTAGCCCTCTCGGAGTCGAACAGACAACACACTGGCTATATTGGCCATGACATTCTTCTCTAAATGTTTCTTCCGCAATATGTCTGCCATTGCACTTCGACCCTCAAGTGGATGAGCGTACAATTGTCTGCAACATCAACCATCAACACTGGATCACACGTAAGGTGAAGAGCGAGTGAGTGAGTGAGTGTGGTTTACGCCGCTTTTAGCAATATTCCAGCAATTTCACGGTGGGGGACACCAGAAATGGGCTTCACACATTGTACCCATGTTGGGAATCGAACCCGGGTCTTCAGGGTGACGAGCGAACGCTTTAACCACTAGGCTACCCCACAGCCCCACATAAGGTGAAGAACAAGTGTCTTGCTGGTATGAAATAATTTCACACTTTCACTGGGAGAGACAAATACTTTCTACTGGTAACTAACTGGCAATATATTCAGGACACTGATATTTGCAACAAATCAATTTGACTATGGAGACTAAAATGGTGATGGAATAGGGCTGGTATTGGCATACAATCTGCGATACGATACATCATGATGCTAAAATTTTAGTCACGACGATATATTGCCAAAGTATCGTCCACTGAAGCTGCGATACGATACGAATCCCGAAATAATATTTAATTCTAACACCAACTATAGAACACCTGAATATCATGATAATTAAGTTTATACACAGACTTTGTGAAAGATAATAACATGTGAGCTATGTCGGACACAGTTCTTGACACAAGAATTTCCAAGAAAACGTTTACTTATGAAGGGAAAATAAGTAAGCAAATATTTTAATCATCAAACAAAAGTAAGTCTTTTTTCTTGACAGATATCGCGATTTGTCAATATTCAAATTAAACATTGATGTATCGTTGCCCATTTGAAGCATCATATCGGGATATACGACAATGTAAAACTTTGTATCAATTCACTGTATCGGCGGCCCATGGATCGATGTATCGATGTGTATCGATGAATCGTCACACCACTATAATGGATAGATGCCCACAATATTCATCACTGGACTGTCTGGACAAAATGCTATATTTTAAGGTCCACTGTCAAACAGTGAGTTTTACGCCGCTTTTAGCAATATTCCAGTAATATCATGGCAGGGGACACCAGAAATGGGCTTCACACATTGTACCTATGTGGGGAATCGCACTACCAAATAGCTTGATGAAGTGGAAATTCAATATGAAGAAACAAAATTCTAACACAATCAGGTCTACAAGTTTCAAGTTTTCTTACTTCTGAATACTTGCAAAGGAATCAGGGATGGTTTGGTGGGTCAGTTCATATTTAAACCCTTCAAGTCCTTTCTGAAAGTTCCAGAAGTAGAGAGCTCGGTGGTACACATTGGCATCAAGGCTGTTGCACTGTTGCTGAAATGACATATAAAGGGACAGGTTTTGCTGAAACTGTCATCAAACCAAAATGGACTGAAACTCCAAGAACGATACATGACATCTTGCCAACATTTGGAACATATAACCAAACTTTGAACCACAATTTGACCAGAATAAGTCAGCTAGATCCAATAGAAAAACAGTATAATCGCTGTAAATTGTTATCAATAATATGCAGTGGATAAGGAAGAGGAAAAGGGCAGATTATAACCGAGCAGAACTTATGTTTATTACCTCAAAGTTTGTCGATTTTATTGGGCCAAAGAGGTCATTGACAATGGCCAATGAAAATAATGTCAAAAGTCTATAGTTAACAAAAAGGTGTTTAATGAATATATTTCACATACTTACCAGATCAGGAAAAGATGCGAAGTAGGCGCCAAATGTTGCCGTGGCGATGAACTGCATGAGTTCTGTGTGTGGCACATGGCCAAGCTGCTGGTGCAGGGAACAGCTGCCAACTTTTATGAAGGAACACGCCATGGTGCTGTTCCTCAACTGTGTGAGGAGAGACTCCAGGATGTTGGCGTCCGGCAGGCCCACCATCCCATCAGTCAGGATGATGATGCCTGGAAAAGAATGCAGTGTTACCATCAGGCAGTGTTACCATCAGGTAGTGTCACCATCAGGCAGTGTTACCATCAGGTAGTGTTACCATCAGGTAGTGTTACCTTTAGGGAGTGTTACCATCAGGCAGTGTTACGTTTAGGGACTGTTACCATCAAGCAGTGTTACCATCAGGTAGTGTTACATCAGGTAGTGTTACCATTGGGTAGTGTTTCCATCAGGTAGTGTTACCATCAGATAGTGTTACCATCAGGTAGTGTTTCCATCAGGTAGTGTTACCATCAGGCAGTGTTACCATCAGGTAGTGTTTCCATCAGGTAGTGTTACCATTGGGTAGTGTTACCTTCAGGTAGTGTTACCATCAGGTAGTGTTACCATCAGGCAGTGTTTCCATCAGGCAGTGTTACCATCAGGTAGTGTTTCCATCAGGTAGTGTTACCATCAGGCAGTGTTTGCATCAGGTAGTGTTACCATTAGGTAGTGTTACCATCGGGCAGTGTTACCATCAGGCAGTGTTACCATCAGGCAGTGTTACCTTCAGGTAGTGTTACCTTCAGGTAGTGTTTGCATCAGGTAGTGTTACCATCAGGTGGTGTTACCATTGAGTAGTGTTACCTTCAGGTAGTGTTACCATCTGGTGGTGTTACCATCAGGTAGTGTTACCATCAGGCAGTGTTACCATCAGGTAGTGTTACCATCAGGTAGTGTTACCATCAGGTAGTGTTACCATCAGGTGGTGTTACCATTGGTAGTGTTACCATCAGGTAGTGTTACCATCAGGTAGTGTTACCATCAGGCAGTGTTACCATCAGGTAGTGTTACCATCAGGTAGTGTTTGCATCAGGTAGTGTTACCATCAGGTGGTGTTACCATTGAGTAGTGTTACCTTCAGGTAGTGTTACCATCTGTTAGTGTTACCATCAGGCAGTGTTTCCATCAGGTAGTGTTACCATCAGGCAGTGTTTGCATCAGGTAGTGTTACCATCAGGTGGTGTTACCATTGAGTAGTGTTACCTTCAGGTAGTGTTACCATCTGTTGGTGTTACCATCAGGCAGTGTGTTACCATCAGGTAGTGTTACCATCAGGCAGTGTTTGCATCAGGTAGTGTTACCATCAGGTGGTGTTACTATCAGGGTAGTGTTACCATCTGGTGGTGTTACCATCAGGCAGTGTTTCCATCAGGCAGTGTTACCATCAGGCAGTGTTACCATCAGGCAATGTTTCCATCATAGAGTGTTACCATCAGGTAGTGTTACCATCAGGCAGCAAAACCATCGGGTAGTGTTGCCATCAGGTAGTGTTACCTTTGGTAGTGTTTACCTTCAGGTAGTGTTATCATCAGTAGTGTTATCATCAGGTAGTGTTACCATCAGGTAGTGTTTCCATCAGGCAGTGTTACCATCAGGCAGTGTTACCTTCAGTCAGTGTTACCATCTGGTAGTGTTACCATCAGGTAGTGTTTCCATCAGGTAGTGTTACCATCAGGCAGTGTTAACTTCAGTCAGTGTTACCATCTGGTAGTGTTACCACCAGGTAGTGTTACAATTACTGACACCCTCTATTACAAAGTGTTCTCTACAATTTCCCAAATTCTGAGACTTATCAATATGAAAAGAAATGTATAACGTATGTTGAGAATTTAAAGAATTGTTAACATGAGAAATAATATCTGACAAACAAAAGACAAAAATAACACAGACAGAATGGGTTGAACTTGTGATTCCAAGCCCATCATATTACAGTACTGAAATTTGCCAATCAGAGTTATTCCCCTTGGATTTTCAACACACACCCTCCACAAGAGGAGCTGATGTAGGGGCAGCCAAGATGGCATCTGCTAGCAGAAGGGCACTAAGCAGCTGTGCATCTTCTCATTGGAAGAAAAAAGATTAGCAAGGTATCAGGAACTTTCCAGTATACAGTTTCTATGGCTCCCACTCACAGTTAACTATAGAGACAATTGTGCTGTACTTAATCCAGCAGCACTTTTAAAATTTGAGTGTGTGTCCCAGGTGGTTTCTGGTATCTGGTCTTTGCATCGAGGGACACACAGATATTAACTTACCAACACTGGGGATATTACATGGTCCCATAGACTTGTGTACAGTTGAAATCACAAGTTTAAACTTTGAAATCTCTTGAGTAATAAGTTTGTAATGGCTCTGTACATGACCTATGTCCAGAAATCTACAAAATGGCAATCTTATATCATGAATGATAAAAAGCAGTAGCAATTTATAAAATGAGTACTTTGGCTGAACATTTCAAATGACTGTCGGCAGATTTTTAGGCTTAGGAGTTTTGTACATGTAGGAGTGTGGCTGTTATCCACACTGTCCACTCATATTCCAGACATTCCCCAGAAGTTGTCAGGTGAATTTATGGATAACAACTCTGTGAATATACTATTATTGCAAAGTCTCAGAAGGGATCCACATACCATTATGACTGACTGACTGACTGAGTTAAGTTTTATGCCGCTTTTAGCAATATTCCAGCAATATCACGGCGGGGGACACCAGAAATGGGCTTCACACATTGTGCCCATGTGGGGAATCGAACCCGGGTCTTCGGCGTGACGAGCCAACGCTTTAACCACTAGGCTACCCCACCGCCCCCATACCATTATGAAGGAAATGTTATCAGTGGTAAACATTGTTGTCAGGTGTCAAGCATGTCCATTGCTCAAGATCCTTTCTTAACTTGTTACACAGCACAGCAGTTTCATCATTCCAGGCAGAAGCTTCATTCTAATATTCTCAGAATGAGTTGAGAGATTATAAGCTGTTGAACTTACGTAATCTTTGAACTTATGAAAACCTATTTCTGCTTATGCATTGTTGCCAAGCTACCAGAAATCATTTGCTATGTTAACAAAATTCCTTGATGTGACTTTGATGACTCAGCTTCACAGGCTGTGACAGTGTGTCATCCTTTGGTGGAATTGGAAAGAAGACCTTGTGGAATGTATAGAATACTTTTTCTGAAATTACAGGCACCTTTGTTTCCCTTGCTTGTATACCACTCGAAATCACTAATGCACAGATTCATCAGCTTGAAAGATTTGTTGTGCTGCTGTATGATAAAGCAAGCATCCTCATGAAAGTGAATGAAGCAAGAAAGAATTTTGTTTGCAACGAAGGGGATAACATTGGACAATTTACCCCAAACAGAATCAACTTTGATCCAACATATAAAGAAAGCTGTATATTAGGGGAGTTATGTTCGGGGGCAATAACTCTCTGGGGGAGAGTTTGGACCTTTATGGACAACTCTCCTGAAGACATCAACATGATCAAAGAGCTGCCTGGAATTGCCGAAATGCATGTGTAACAAATGTTCAAACCGGTCCATGTGAGTAAAAGCAGCTCTTAAGTGCCCTCCACTGTGCAAATGTGTGGAGCTAGCTAGATACAATTACATTCATTATTTAATAAGAAGGGTATAAGCTACAATCATGCCAAATTTCATGCTTGTAACACAAAGTGCACAATTTGATCACTTATCCGCTGGCCTATATACCTGTATTTGAGATGCATAAATATTATCATCAAGGAACATACATATTTTCTAATCACACATATGTCCAAACAGCTCATAATTAGAGCCCTGATAATTTAAATAATTTTCAAAAATAACACCCACTGTGGATGATATAAATGATTGCAAGATCAAACATTGTGTAATAATGAATGAATTGGATCTAATAAACAGTAGTGAGGTATGACAGTAGATGATATGACTGCTAACATTCTTGAGGGCTGAAAGTGTAAGCTCTGCAAAATTGGTCAGTGGCGGATGACTCTGACAAACACCTCTCCCTATCATGTCCCAGGACTACTCAATCGGGGAAAGAACTTGGCTCATTGCCAACCACAACATTCTGTGGATGTTTTGCTACTGGTCATCAGTGATGATTGTTTTCATGGTGAACATGGGCACATTTGTCCTGAAAGACAAAATGTTGACCAACACTAGTGCTGGGATTTGATCAAAATCTCATAATTGATGATTGGTTCATTACAACCGATCAATCATCGAAAATAATTGGTAAGCATCAATTATGAAATTTTCCTGATTATTTTTGTTCATGGACAAAAAATAAAGAAAAAAACCCTGTAGTTCTTTGGTGTTTTTGGAAATTGCACAAAAGGCATTGGCAAATTTCACATCTTTAAAGAATGACTACTAGGTTAGGAACATTAATTTCTTGGAGTCTTGAAGATAAATTCAACCATGACTTGGAACGAGCTTGTAGTGGTCATGAAATGTAACAGACAAAACCAACCTTGTGAAAAATATTGTTAATGCAAACAAGTGTTCGGGAATTTCTTGTGTTCGATTATGAGAAAACATGATCGATTGCTTGGTCGCCTAGTCACTGCGACCAATCTTCGATTATTTCAATTAATCGGACCACCACTAACCAACACATCTTGCACATATAACAGCAGAGGGTGTCAGTATGTTGTTCTGATTGTAACGTCCTAGGATCTTTCCATTCCAAATATGGGGGGGTTTCCACAGTCATAATGATGCCATCCCCATTACAACAGGATCCACTACCAAATTTCTCACAAGGTTAAAGGTCAACACTGCATTGATGCTTATTTGTAAGTCACCAGACACAAGCAAACATATCAAGTTGAAAGTAAATTGGGACTAAACTTTTGCTTTTCATTGGCAATGCAGCAAAATGGGTCTGTCAAGCATGGAAATTAGCTGTAAGCACACAATTTCTAATCATCTGACTGGTTCACCTGTAGACTTGATTATCTGTATGAATTCAGTGTCATAGTCTGGTTTTGAATCAGTCGATCCTGTACTTTTATCCATGACATGGGATGCCGAGAATGGAGTTGATCACACAGACAGAAACATTCCATCTCCATCCTAATGGTGTTTTTTATACATGTAATGTATATTAATAGCAGTCAATGTATTTGATGTCAAAGATGCAAAGGTGACATCTTGTGTATCATCTAAAATATTTCTTCCAACTGTTTCATTTTCATTTCCAGGTCTGTTCTGCTCTTGATCACCATGGGAACAAGAGACTTCATAGGTAAATGAGTTAGGGTTACATACCAGCTCTAGAGTTATCTGGCAGCAGCTGTAGTGCCAGGATTCCATATCTCATCATGTTGATGAAGCCGGCCTCCGGGCTGCTGATCAGGTCTGACTTCCTCAGGTCAAGCTTCTCACTGTCATCTTCCAGGGCTTCTGGGTACTGCTCTAAGATCTAACAAATATTTTTAGTTATAAACTATATTCCTTCAGATGATGAAAGAATGCTTGTATTGATGAGGGATTTGAAAGTGACGATGTTCTGGACATACTGACCTAAAAGTGACAATACTATAGACACACTAAGCTGACCTTCGTCTGAACAGTGACCATGATCTGGACTCATTAGGCTGACAGCGACCTTGATCAGGATACACTCACCACGAGACTGACCTTGGTCTGGGCACACTGACCTAACAGTGACCTTGATCAGGATACACTCACCAGAGAGTGACCTTGGTCTGGGCACACTGACCTAACAGTGACCTTGATCAGGAAACACTCACCAGACACTGACCTTGGTCTGGGCACACTGACCTAACAGTGACCTTGATCAGGATACACTCACCAGACACTGACCTTGGTCTGGGCACACTGACCTAACAGTGACCTTGACCACTCACCAGAGAGTGACCTTGGTATTGGCACACTGACCTAACAGTGACCTTGACCAGGATACACTCACCTAACAGTGACCTTGACCAGGATACACTCACCAGAGAGTGACCTTGGTCTTGGCTCAGTGATGTAACAGTGATGTGGACACTAACCTTGTTCTGACTGATGTCCAAGGACCTATAGAAGGTCTGACACAGGGCATACTCGAAGCTGTCCAGCTCCCTCTGTACTACAGCCAGGAAGTCCTCCACATTCTTCACATTCACTCGCATGCCTTGCACCAGAGTCTGAAGGACAGATTTTCCATTTAGAAAGTCAGATGCAGATTTTTCTTCAACACATATTAAGAGAAATTTGTTTGTTTGGTTTGGTTTGATTGTTTCACGCCGCACTCAGCAATATTCCAACTATATGGTGGTGGTCTGTAAATAATCAAGTCTGGACCAGACAATCCAGTGATCAACAGCATGAGCATCGATCTACCCAATTGGGATACAATGACATGTGTCAACCAAGTCAGCGAGTCTGACCACCTGATCCCGTTAGTTGCCTTTTACAACAAGCATTGGTTGCTGAAGACCAATTCTAACCTAGAATCTTCACAGGTTAGAGAGAAATTTGTTTTACCAAAACCATGTAATACAGACACCTACCTGGTTGGTTTTAGACAATACAAGAGGAGTGTGGACCACAACAGTCACAAACAGCTCGGGTGTGAACACAATACTGCTCCCTGGAATCTGAAACTGTGCAAGCAAAAGAGGTTAGTTAAAGATCATCTAGATTCTGAACACCTCAGTAGTTAACACAATACTGCTCCCTGGAATCTGAAACTGTGCAAGCACAAGAGGTTAGTTAAAGATCATGTAGATTCTGAACACCTCAGTAGTTAACACAATACAGCTCCCTGGAATCTGAAACTGTGCAAAGCCCTAGAGGTTAGTTAAAGATCATCTAGATTCTGAACACCTCAGTAGTTAACACAACACTGCTCCCTGGAATCTGAAACTGTGCAAGCACTAGAGGTTAGTTAAAGATCATCTAGATTCTGAACACCTCAGTAGTTAACACTATACTGCTCCCTGGAATCTGAAACTGTGCAAGCACAAGAGGTTAGTTAAAGATCATCTAGATTCTGAACACCTCAGTAGTTAACACTATACTGCTCCCTGGAATCTGAAACTGTGCAAGCACTAGAGGTTAGTTAAAGATCATCTAGATTCTGAACACCTCAGTAGTTAACACTATACTGCTCCCTGGAATCTGAAACTGTGCAAGCACTAGAGGTTAGTTAAAGATCATCTAGATTCTGAACACCTCAGTAGTTAACACTATACTGCTCCCTGGAATCTGAAACTGTGCAAGCACTAGAGGTTAGTTAAAGATCATCTAGATTCTGAACACCTCAGTAGTTAACACTATACTGCTCCCTGGAATCTGAAACTGTGCAAGCATTAGAGGTTAGTTAAAGATCATCTAGATTCTGAACACCTCAGTAGTTAACACAACACTGCTCCCTGGAATCTGAAACTGTGCAAGCACTAGAGGTTAATGTAGTACTGATGCCTAGGACTCGAAACTGAGCAAAAATCATAATGTACACCAGTCAAGTTGTTTAGATCCAAATAAGACATAGAAAATTGTATACATTTTACACATCTTTACATGGATGCGACAAGGGTAAAAGATAGTGGAGCATATCCCATCATAACCCTAACTGAACTGAACAAAACTTTATACACACTCAGGCCGTTAGCGGTGGCAATAGAGGTACAACATCTACATAATATACATCAAAATACATCAACAACTTCACACAGCGTTGATAACAGATATCAACATACAATATTCAATTGCAAAATATCACAACTGTGAAATGTGCATTGGAGATCAATTTAACACACACTCACAATACATCCCATACATCTGGATGATAATACAACTCAACACAGCTTATATCATGTCAGACTGTAAGAAAGCCACAGACAGACAACCAGCGGTTGATACTGTGAGTAACATCCCACAATATTGGGTATGATGACAATTCATTCATACAGTTTCTCTCCTGTACACACAGAACCCGCTGTTGTGGTGTACAAACCCATTTAACTCCTACATATCCTTATACAAGTTTCTTCTCCATGTAACCACTTACCGGTTTGACAAGGCCATGTAGACAGTTGCTGAGGGTTAGCATCAACTCATCATTCACAACCAAGCCATCGCAGATATTCTACAAAATACACACAGTTTACATTAACTTCCATTTGATGTACATAACAGCATCCAAGGAGACACAATATGTGCCGACATCCAGTGGTTGGTTATTATCAAAATTCGAACTAACCTGTAGAGGTTTCAGATTCTTTGAATATATTCCTCCTTGGGGTACTTATAAGCATTTAAATGTCCATTTAAAATTCCCTCGACAGTTGTAACAATATTTGAATAAAAATATTTACAAAACAAAACTACGTTTTGTCTTGTGAGACCACCCTTACAGGGCCCTCCAGGCCCCTACAGCCAAGAGCAGGTAACTCTAGACCCGTAACCTTGTACCTCACTTTCCATGCTGAGCGGCGTCAGACAGAATGTGGGGAGGTGGTAGGCGATACCCCAGGAGGAATATATTCAAAGAATCTGAAACCTCTACAGGTTAGTTCGATTCTTTTTATATATTCCTTCTTGGGGTACTTATAAACATAAGACAGACTCCTAAAGAGCCAGACTAGGGGCTGCATTCTGTCTGCAAGAAAACACCCCGACAAGAAGTGGAATTTCCCAAGCTAAATATAGCAGAAAAAGCTCACTTACCGGTCCGTGTCCACCATAGCCAATCAGGCGGGGGCATGAGCCAGGGTCAGGGTCGAACATATGTAAATTGCCCAGCCGAAACCTGCGCTAATGCAAACCAACGAGACAAACCCTCCCTCCCTCCCGTAATCACTTTCGAGGCGAAGATAAGGGGTCCCTTAATAAGCCACCAGAAGCGAAAATGCCTTAATATATATATTCAGCAAAGTTTCCAAGGCCAGTTAAGTCTAGAGCAGAATGCAAAAGACATGGGAATAAAACCATCACCACATAAAACCCGTCACCAAGGGAATATGTAAACAAGATTTTAAAACCCAACACCAGTGTTAAAAATTTGGCCTAGAATGGTTCACATAATAAAATCCTCAAAAGCTCAATGCGGCTAGAGAGGTGGAACCATGCCCACTGGAGAGAACTGACTGACCGAACCGAGAGGCAGCTCACTGGAGAGTCTGTCAAGTTGGTAATGACGGATGAATGTACTCGGACTGACTCCAAATAGCCCGGAGCTGATCTCCCTCAATGGGCAGGGCTGCAGCGTAAGCTGTCGATGTAGCAACTGCCCTAACCGAATGAGCTTTCAACCCTACAGGCGGGATAAGCCCTGCTTGAATATAGCTCATATGTATGGCAGAGACAAGCCACCGAGAAATGGTTGGCTTGGTGGCGGAAGACCTGCCTGAACCCGCCATAACAACAAAACAATTGGTTACCCTTACGGGTACCCTTGTTAGTTTGATATAAGCCTTAAGTGTCTTCACGGACATCTAAGGCGTGAAGCGTCGTCGAGAGAGGTACGGACAGGGAAGGCTGAGTGAAAGCTGGGAGCTCAATAGGCGCCGTCACATGGAAGGGACTATCCTTCTTAGGGCGGTAAGTATCAGGCAGCCGTATGCTAACTCTGTCTTTGTGAAAAACAGTAAAGCGGGGATCGGCCGACATTGCGTGAATATCGCCAACCCGCCTGCCTGAAGTCACCGCCACAAAAGCGCCCGTCTTCCGCGTCAACAGCTGGAGTGAAAGAGCCGACAGATTGTGAAACAGTGGACGGACAGCCAATCAAGAGCGATTGACAAGTCCCACGGGACTAATCCGCCCGGACAACGGATGGATTCTGTCCACGCCTGCTAAAAGCGCTGCACAAGAGGTGCTGCCCCAAGAGAACACCGTCAACAGGAATATGAAGCGCCAGAAATAGCCGTAGAATATATCCTCGAACAGTTGAAGCAGCTAGACCGGCGTCCAACTGAGACTGGAGGAATTCTAAAACAGAGACTAAATCTGTAGAAAGGGATCAAGAATCCCCTGTTGACACACCAGCGAATAACAGGCCCATCTATCCTCATATTGAGCGTTTGTCCGAATCCCTCCATGAAGCCAGAATTGTGTCTGCAACTGGTGCAGGAATTCCTTCGCGCGAGGCGATCCCTGACAGCGGCCAAGCCACCCACTGAATCCTGGGATTGGTGGGTAAGCTCCGTTCTGGGATAGGAGGTCGGTCGAAAAGGTAATAGAACAGGAGGCTGAGCCAGAAACCTGAGAATTACGGAAACCAGCGTTGTGCCGACCAAAGGGGTGCCAGAAGCACAAGTAGCCGAGCTGGTTGTCGCGGTCAGCTGTGACAGGACCCTGGAAATCAGTGGTATCAGGGGAGCATACAGTACCCTGTCCGTCAATCGAGCTGAAAGGCGTCGTTGGCTAACGCTCGGATCCGAATCCGAGAGCAAAACACAGGAATCTGGTTCGTCACCCCAGGCGCAAACAGATCCACCTGGAACGACCGAACAACTGGGAGATAATCCCGAATATCTCCCGGTCGAGCATCCACTTTCGTGTGGGGCTAGTATCACGCCCGTGAGAGTGCATCTGCGCGGGCGTTGTCTACCCGGGGAGATAAACAGGCAAAACCGAATGTTGAACTGATGGCACCACAGTAGAAACTGCCATGCCTCCTGAAGGGCGGCGGAGGACACTGTGCCGCCTTGCTTGAGAATGTAAGACATGGCGTTTGATTGTCCATTTCTAGGCGAACCACGTGGCCCTGAACCAACACCGGAAGCTTTTCGAACACCCTGCGGACTGCTCTCAGTTCTAACACATTGATGTGGAGGCTGACTTCCGCTCCGACCAGAGGCGGAGGCTGAGTGCTCGACCAGGACCCCCCCCCAACCTGTGAGGGAGGCGTCCGTCTGAACTGAGAGGGAAGGTGTCGAGGTGTCTAGGGGATCCCCTGGACAAATTCCCGTCCGTCCGTCCACCATGAGAATTAACCACTTTCGGGCGTCGTGAGAATAATCTCGTAGCTCTGCGAGTGGGACCACAGCTGAGCTAGCGCTTGCTGAACTGGTCGCATCCTCAGGCAGCGCCGCCAAACCACGTCCACTGTCGCCGCCATGTTGCCTAGCAACCAGAAGCCATGTTCAGGCCGACGCATTGGGCGACTGGAGGAACTGTAACACAGTCCTCTGGACTTTGACGATGCGGTCCGGAGCAAGGGAAACAATCCCTAGCTCCGTGTTGAATCTGGCCCCCAAGAAAATCAGATCCTGCGTCGGAACGAGGTCTGATTTCTTGAGGTTGATAATCCAGCCCAGTGACACCAGAGTATCCATCACGCACAGTGTGGAGGCTCTGCTTAACTGAGGACCTAAGGCCCTGAGAAGCCAATCGTCCAGGTGCGGGTGACAACACCTGCCCTGAGACCTGGCTAACTGAGCTGGGATTAGCATAAGTTTGGTGAACACCCTTGGCGCCGTGGAGATGCCGAAGGGGAGCACGCGAAACTGGTAGCACGTCCCGTCGAAGGAGAACCGGAGGTACTTCTTGAACTCGGGGTGCATTGGAACATGGAGGTATGCGTCTTTGAGATCGATTGACGTAAGCCAATCCCCTGTCTCGACGGAGGAGATCACTGACCTGAGTGTCTCCATCCTGAAAGACGGCACCTCCAGTAACTGGTTCAACCCTCTGAGATTCAGAATGGGTCTGAACCCTCCGTCCTTTTTGGTCACTAGGAAGTAGGTGGAATAAAACCCCTCTCCTTGCTGACCCACAGGAACCACCTCGATGGCTGCCTTGTTCAGTAAGGACTGAACTTCGGCACGGAGCGCGTCCGCCTTGTCGCGGGAGGTCGGCACAGGCGTGTGCCGAACCCCGGAGAAGGACAGAGGATCTCGCCTCCACTGTGGCAAATGGCCATCCCTGAGCGTGGACAGGACCCAGGGATTTGAGGTGGCTGCCTCCCACTCCCGGAGGAATAGAGGGACAACCGGACGCCCGACAGGGGCGTGTGGCATGAGGCAGTGCACCCCACAGTCGGCAAGTCTCTGCTTGCGTGAGTGGGGACAATAAGGAGCTCTGGAGAAGGAATCAGCGGGAAGCCGGGGATGGCTTCCCCTGCCGAAAAGGCTGCTGCGGCAGGCAGGCTTGCCCTTGCCTTTTCTTGGCGCCTGCTCGCTTGACTGCAAAGGGGCAGTCCACTTTGCAGCTTCGCCGCAGAAGGCAGAAGGGAAGCGAGCCGGCGGGGAAGGCGGTGGCGAGGCGGAGGGCTGCTCCAACAAAGGCTTAGAGTCTTTGAAGGTAGAAACAGCCTCCAGCGGCCTCCATTACAACCTGCAATGTCCCAGGGAACAGGGAGGACCCCATGGTATAAGGCAATGACAGGAGCGCCTGTTGCGTGGCGGTGAATACAGCGCCACGGACAACCACAGGCGGCGCAAAGCCCATCCACGGCACCCATCATCTGGCTGGCACAGCACGAATGCTATCCCGAGCCAGATGAGAGTGTACACCCGTGAGCTGTCACGCTGCAGCTGAGCACGGCGCCGACAGCCACCAGCTGTCCCTGCAGAGCAGACAGGTAGGCCGAGTGGACTGCCACTTTTAATTGCTGGGCTGCGCACGGTAGCACTCCTCGAAGGACGATGCGCAGACTTCAGCGTAAGTGAATTAGTAGGAAAAGGGGGCGCCTGCCCTGCCTGGCGAGGCCATGGAAGATGAGGACGAGCCCCTAGGTGACGGGACGCAAAGGCGCTCATCCACCACTGGCGGCTCGAACAGCGCCTCCTCTCCCAACTGGTACCGCTTGCCGACGTCGGGCAAATCAAAACGCGTGCGGGCACCAGTCAAGAGAGGATTGACCACCTCACTCACCAGTGATGGCAGAATGCAGAGGCGTGCCTCGGCGACCCGGCTAAGCGAAAGCCTCCCGGGGCGAAACTCCAGCGGGGGTCGGGCGCTGTGCGGTAGCGGCCACCTGAGGCAGGGCCCGGCGATCTTATCCCGAACCTGCCGCGAGAGATGAGCAAAGTGTGCGGAACTCCGCCTCCGACTCCTCCCTCCCTTCACCATCCTCCACATCCACCTCGGCACAATCCTCGGCCGCCCGTGCTCTCATACTCCTGAGAGAGCCGCCCGAGGATCGCCAGAGCTGAACCAGAAAGACTATAAAGGTCAAGAGGCCAGAGGAAGCGAGTAAGCCCTGCCGGGTGGAATCCACGCCAGGTCACCGAGGCACCTAAGAGGAACCTGCGCAACAGGTTTCCGGGCAACCCAGACTGGCTGCCAGGCGCCGGGTATCCCGAGCATCGCCCGGCGCCAGCCACCTGTAGACGGACCTGGCGTGAAGCTAGGCCACCACCAGGTGCCGGTGGCGCTATCCCCACAGCGAAGCCGGATCAAGCTGCCTGGGGGCCCGCGTTCTCGAGCCGAGCTTCGGGCGCAATAACTCCCCAGATGTGTCAGATCCATCCCCGGCGACCCGGCGGCTGAGCTCCTTCACGGAACCCAGCCAGCGCCCGTGTCGATCAGAGATTTCACTGGCGACATCTGTTCCTGAAACAAAGCAGTTAAAGAGTCAACAGGTACAGCGGGTGCCGACACAACAGGGGTGTGGCAGAGACAGGAGCAGGTTGAGATATAGATGTATTAGTTTTCTCCAAAGAAGCCTCCTTGGAAACCTTAGCTCTTTTGGGAGCCGGCTCTGTCATGGAAGCGGCTCCGTAGACCCCTTTTTTGTGTGTGAGCGGCAGGGCCGGGGATCCTGAGTCCAGAAATCACCCCCGCCGAAGCAGGTTGCTGTAAAACAGCCGGTCCACCCGTCGTGCCTTAATGGTTTGAGTCATGAAAATCGCACCGCGCCCGGACACCCCTCTTCCTCATGATCAGTTTGTATAAGGCAACGTAAACACACCTTGTGCGCGTGTCCCTGATGGGAATGGCAGCGAGGCCGCAGTACAGGACTTAAACTGCAACAAGTAAAAACCTGTGCAGCAATCAACCCCATACACACATACATATATGAAAAACACGCATGGGCTTACACAACTAATGCGACAGCGTAGCATACAGTTGACAATAACCATAATCGCAGCGCAACATAACTAACAATTCGACTTTTAGCGTAAGATAGAAAATGCTAGCAGCGGAAACGCCCTACATGTAACAACATATAAATAAAATTACTATAACCACCTGTAACATTGAAAACCACACAGGAAACCAATGAACAGGGAGGCTAGCGAAGGGACCTGTCCGCCATCTTGACCGCACACCGGAGAGCCGACGCGACAGGTACCAAGTTACAACTAGAAATTATGAATGAAAAGTTCAGAACAAGCCTCCAAATCGCCCATGCAGGGAAAAAGAGAACCATACATACAGTTGCTGTTTCTGAAACACTCATAATTTTGCGCGGGGAAAAGAAACCTTCTTGAAATGGACCCGCGTCGTTATACGGTAAAAGCGACAGGATGGAAAGTGAGGTCACGAGGTTATGGTCTAGAGTTACCTGCTCTTGGCTGTAGGGGGCGGAGGGCCCTGTAAGGGTGGTCTCACAAGACAAAGCGTAGTTTTGTTTTGTAAATATTTTTATTCAAATATTGTTACAACTGTCGTAGGGAATTTAAATGGACATTTAAATGCTTATAAGTACCCCAAGGACAATCTCTCTGAAAAAGAATCAATATACTGAGGTAGGTGCTGAGGTTGTTGTTGGAGGCAGAACATTGTTATGGTCACTGATTCAAGAGATCTCCTCGCAATGAAAGGATGCACCCAACAACCATATTTGTTGACAACACATATTTGTCATGTCATCTCCAGCTAACATATGTTTGTGTGTAATTACTTTTTCAGTATTTAATGGAATAAAATATTGTTTTAAATAATCACAAGCCTTCAACAGATTATCCAATTGTTGGTCTCTAACTGGACAAAACTGAAGGAGCTAAATTACAATAGAAAAACAGACTACCACAGATACAGAAACTCACGTTTGTTCAGAGATAGAACAAACAAGGGGTGCTATACAGTTATTTTGACCAAAAAAATTACTGGTAGATGTTAAATGTTTTAATTTTTCCTTACTTAAATAATAACAAATGCAAATAGGACAACAAAACAGAGGAACAGAATTAGAGTCAGACATTCACAGCTTACCACAGACATGATTGAAGGGCTAAGGTCAAGGGTGAAGGCCAGGCGATATCGAGAGAGCCAGGAAGGTCACAATGGTCTGTGGGGTGATACACACACTGTAGGTTTGGCCTGGCGAGAGTGGTGGTTGGCCATCTGGTGGCACCACTGACAAGATAGATAACTCTTCTTCTGACTCCCCTGAATCAACAAAATAAAGGATTTAATTTAATTTTCATCACAAAAATATTTTCAATGATCATAATTATGACTTTCTAGGAGGAGAGAGTTGAGATTTTGAACATTCTAAACTCACCACATGTTCCTGGGGCGTGAACGGGATGACAGAGTTGAGATGCTGAAAGTACCATGATGCTCGGATATTTCTGGAGATCCGGCATCCACGCCTCATTAACACATACACATCACGAGCATCTAAAACCTGGAATTGATAAGAAGATGACAATGGATTCGAATGTAAATGCTGTAATTATCAATATTAACTTCCAGCAAATTGAAGGTTTGATATTCAACCCATTTTCAATATGATAATGCCATTTTTTCAATTGATGTGTATTAAAATGGACGCAAAGTTATTGAGTTGTTAAGCTCATTTTCATGTAATTTCAACTTCAGTCTGATATTCATAGCAAAGTTGGCTCAGAACAGAATATTATGGTTATTATCACACAGCATATAATGTTGTTTTCAATGTTTAAAATGCCTTGTCTGGGCACAAATGCAACAATAAAGTATCATCTGTATTAAAAATCAAATACAGAAAACAATAATTCTATATAAATAATTGAACCTTCTAAAGTGTAAGGTTACTGAAACTTGAATTTATCAAAAACAACTTTACAACATATTAGCGGCAGGTCAGCACTGTAAGACTTCTGCCCGTATCCCCTTAATTCTAGCGATGAGAAACAAGAGTCATCAGAAGATGACATATCCCCGGCCCCCACATCTTTGAAAGATCAAATCATCTGACAGTTACTTAAAGTCGTTTCCATGGAAATGATGAAAAAAATAAGATCTGCTTACATATCTGCCAAATTTTACTGAAAGATATTAAGAAGTTTTAGAGTTGTGCTCAGAAGCGAAACCTACCCCGCCCTTTTGGAGACTAAGTCTGAATCGTTTCCATGGAAACCGAGAAAAATAAAATGACAAAACTGCAAATAGCAAAAGCCACCACTTTGGGATCTGCCTCACATATCTGCCAAGTTTTGCTGAAAGATATTGAGAAGTTTTCGAAGTTTTGCTCGATGTCTAAACCTACCCCGCCCTTTTGCGACTAAGTTCGAATCGTTTCCATGGAAATCGGAAAAATAAAATGCCCAAAATCTGCAAATAGCAAAAGACACCACTTAAGGTTCTGTTTGATATATGTACCAAGTTTTGTTGAAAAATATTGAACAGTTCTTAAGTTATGCTCGAGAAAGCGAAGCCCACCTTTAAGACTAAGTCCAAAATGTTTCCATGGAATCCGTGAAAAATAAAAAATGCCCCAAAATCTGCAAATAGCAAAAGGCACCACTTAAAGGTTCTGTTTGATATATACATGCGGGGGATAAAAGGTAAAGAGTTCCTTATGTACCCCGCCTATTTTATAAGGTACATTTCATTACTTGTATATCTTTGTATAGATATGTATTCAGGTAATATGATTTGATTTAAGGGTTATACTGACAGTAATCTTTCTACTGTCTGAATTGTTACCCTTACCCCTAAATCACTGACTTGCTTCCCCTGAGTCACTTCTCACGAGACTGTTTGTGCAGTTTTCAAGAGAGTAAACATGTTTCAACACAATAACAAACGGGTGTGCGTTGGTGTGCCTCGAAAGCTGCATATATATTTTGAATCTGCGATGAAATAGCTTTCAGAAAATACTCAATGTCAGTTTCTGAAAAATATGCACATAGGTGAAATTTGCTGTTCAATATCGTCAAATTGTTGCTTAAATTTTGCACATTTTGTCAAAATTTGACTATCTAATGTTTTTTTATACGTTTTCATTCATGTCAATCAATAACTTTAACACCTATCAATGTCTGTAGCAAATTTTGTTTCATTATTTTCATAAATAACACTTTTAGACAGGTTTTGTGTGACATGCAGAATTTCCCTGTCTGTGATCAGGCAGTCATAGCGAATGAGTGACCCCCCTCTCAGGTAGTCACTTGTGCAGCGTAAGGGGGAACCGCCTCTGCATTATTACCGTTACATACTCTACTGGTTACGTTTCTATGTTCACCCTTTTTCCAAATCTATAACCTATTGGATGGTTGGTAAGACTTCCGCCCGTATCACCCCTAAATTTCAATGACGAGGAACAAATTCTTTCAGTGTCACTCTTAGAAGTTGGATATGTCTTTCAGTATGTTCAGATACAATTAAAGAAACATGTTACAACCCATTCTTATCAGATGAGGAATATTTATGTCAGGTGATATGATTTGACCAGAATGAAATATAAGGGGGATACTGGCGGAAGTCTTACTGGATTGTGTTCACATTATGAACTCTAGACCTTGCAAGAGACAAAACTTGAACATACTTTCAGTAGGCTGAGTAGCTACTGACTGTTCATCGATATTATATCACGTCAGTGAAATGAACTGCACATATACAGTCACGAGTACAAAAACATTACTGAACAGTAAATGACATGCACTTAAAACAGTTATATCAAACCACATTTGCGACAACAAATTGCAACGGTTAACAAAACAATGTGATCGAATACTGGACAACTCTCGCTAGTAATAGGACTTGACAGTCAAAGGCACTAAATGATAACTTTCTTACAGTATTTCCATCTCCTTCACTTTGATGGTCCATTATATATGTATCACCAAGATGTCATTATGATTAACCAGCAAAACAATGGTAGATGTAGTGTTACTGTTAGGCCAAACATCACCGTATATACATTTCACCTACGGCCTTGACCTTCTTTGAGATCACGCAGGGTCTCGTGTACTCCTGATAGGGAATTCCCCATCTGTAGTTTCCCAGTCTTTCCATTCACTATCGGCAGACAGGTAAGACGTTATGTTGTATTTTGGCCAAATGCACGTCGATATGATATATTTGGTTATTTTTATGTTTATCCTTACATTGTATCACATGCGACAGGTTACTGGAATTATATCAAACAAGAATGATTAAGAAAACGGAATCTTTCAAACATATATAGTTGTTTGAGCAAGGAACATGATTATACATGTATCACTTTCACTTTGTAAATTAAAGTTTTGTCTTTACTTTAGAAATAACACATAACAATCAATTTTGGATAACAAAAAATAGTTTAGATTGCATGTATATACAGTGTACAAATTCATTTGTTTCTAATGTAGGGTTATATATAGGCCTTAAAGTTCTTTCAGAAGTGTTTGTGACATCTAACATAGCATACTTTTCAAAAGTATGGCATTTTTAAATGATCTATAAATCTTACCACTTCTGATGAAGCATGCACCATTGTTTCATATTTGTTGTAAGATGTAATTACTGGAAGATATACATACCCTTGTGATATAACATCTAAAATAGTTGTGAGTAATGATGGGGGCTCCATGGTCTTTGTGCTACCTCATTCTTTTATTTGTACAGGGTTAATATGTGCACTTGTACTGCAAAGGATAATCTTTGAGAACTTCCTCAGAAGAGCTTAAAGTTCACTAGGACGTCAGTGTAGGATTTATAATCACACAATTAAACGAGACTTACCTGTAAGGTGAAGTTTGATAGTAATTCCATGAACCATCTTCCTGACTTAGGGGTTACGTGAGAGGCGCGCATGCATACTAGTCAGTAGCGAATATGTTCTTAGTTATTCTCTTGACGTTTTTTTCATTTTCTTGTGATTCTTACTTGCTTTGGATTCTTCATACGGAAGTGCTTGGATGAGGGAGTAATAGTGTGTTTTACTTCAAGATTCCAAGTTTGGATTAACCATTCCTTTTAAGTGATCCTGCCACGAATAGCCATTGTTTTTATCAGAAGTCTCACTCGACCGGAACTGTCTCCGAGCCACAGGCCAAGATGGCGTCAGAAGGGGACACTGTGGAACATGAGGTAGGCGAGGAGATTCAGGGCACAAGTGCCGCTCCTGGCGCTAATACCATTCTTGCCAAAGTCCTAGCTGTGCAGCAGCAACAGGCACAAACACTTACATCCTTGGCAGAAAAACTTACTAAAATGGAGAGAACAGGGGCGAAGTGCCTATACTCCAAGCCAAGTACTGCCAGGCGAGCAGGAGGCAGGATCCTGTAAAGTGACCATGCAGAGGAGCAGCTCACTCAAAGCGGAAAGCTAAGCGATATCAGTGATTTTGGTAAACGGCGAGTCGAGAGGGAAAACAGGGTAAAATCAGACAGCAAGCCAGATGACTGTGCAAGCAAGCGAGATCCTTACCTCGACATAATGGGGGAAATTGGCACAAGTGACGAGGACAAAGAGAGTGATGGTGCCGTTGCAAATGTTATTGCAGAACTGGGTGATATTTTCAAATCAGATGACAAGTTGGGACCCAAAGTGAATGGGGTCCTGGCTACAGCAGTTAATGAAGGGCTTAGAAGCGGAACCAAATCAAGACACCCTGAAAGCCACGGCCAGGACCAGCGACACAAGTATCGGAAACCGAAAACTGCCCTAGTCTGACAGTTCCCAAAGTGAATACGCCAATGTGTCATGAAGTCAAACCACAAACACGGTCCAATGATGTCAAACTACAAAAACTTCAAGGGCTTCTGTCAAAGGAAATTTGTCCGTTGTTAGAACTGACAAATGAAGTTATGGCAGCTTCGAAAGACAAGACCAACAATGTCAGTCTGAAAAGTTTGGCCCAAAAGGCATCAGATTCATAAAAGCTTATGACTGGTGCCTTTGTACGGCTGACAAACCATAGAAAGGACAAATTTTGCCAGGACTTAAGTGTGACTTACAGACATTTGGTGTGACCACGCAAACCCAGTCACAGATTTGTTGTTTGGGGAGGACCTGGGAAACAGATAAAAGAACTGTCGGAAGCAAAAACTCTGGCTGGGAAACTCACGGACTCTGGCAGAGTACGAAGTTCGTTGTCATGGAAACCACAACGGGGTGGGAAACAACCTCACTACAAGGATCTGGCAGAATACGAAGTTCGTCGTCATGGAAACCACAACGGAGTGGGATACAACCTCACTACAAGGATCGGTGACACCAGCGATACTGTGAACTAGATTGTTTTTTACCCCAAAGCGAGCGACCTCCATTCAAGAAAAAGAGAGGTTATCAACATCATCAGAGCAAGTTTCAGACTGCTCTGAGGACAAGGATGACGAGGTGAGAAACGACAATTTCAATTTTATTCACACTGTTGATAAGTGCATGACGGGTGGCACAAGCTTGAGTTTAACCGAATGGAAAGCAATTACTTCTGACCAGTACATATTAGACACTGTCAGTGAAGGTTATAAACTTGAATTTGAACACAAACCTTGCCAATCCCGACCACCGAAAGGGCTGAATTTTACCAAAAGGGACAATTGGATATCAGTAATAAAATCACTGACATGCTCAGAAGAGGTATCATCGAAACGACTGAGTTCTGTGTTGATCAGTTTGTGTCAAACTTTTTTTGTAGGGACAAAAGACATGGCAGTATCCGGATTATATTAGATCTCACTGTGCTGAACAAACAGGTGGACAAGATCAAATTTAAAATGGATACCATTAAGTCAGCCATTAACTTTATGAAACCAAATTGTTTTTTTGCTAGTGTCGATTTAAAGGAAGCTTATTTAATATATAATATACAATATTTCTATAGCGCACACATATCCAGGCAACTAGTGCTTGCTCAAGGCGCTGGTACTTTTCCCCTCGATCATTGGATGTCAATCTCTACAGCACAACGTGTTATCAATATCAACTCCCTGGGGAGTATACAACTCTTGCAGCCACTAGGTGCACCGAGTTATATATCCTAACGAGGTACCCATTCACACCTGGGTGGACTGGGACACATAGTCACAGTACTATGTCCAAGTTCACTGCACGTTGCTGTACCCGCAACTAGGTGTTTGTACATATTCATGTGGCCACCATCTGGTCATATACCAACGGATTCGTGGGTTCTTTTAAGTGCACAGGGTTGTGTACTGTACACTAGGGGTTGTGACAACACTAAAAGAGTCTGCACACAAAGTTGACTCCAAGGTTTTTACACCCGGTCACAGGTTGGCTCGATCCCGACATCTCAACCTCGCTGGATCACTAGCCTGGCGCCTTAGCCAGCTCGCCCACCACGCCCCATATTATTATATTATTTCACCATACTGTTACATGAAAGTTCCAGGAAATTCATGAAATTCTTTTGGGATGGCGTCCTTTATCAGTTCACGTGCCTGCCAAATGGACTTAGTTCCGCTCCTCATATATTTACGAAGATAGTTAAAGTGGTCTTGTCAGAACTTCATAAAGAAGGGCACACAATATCAGGATGTTTAGATGACAGTATACTCAAAGGAGACTCGAAATCACAGTGTCAAGCTAATGTCAAAGCTACCACAAAACTGCTTGATTCCCTTGGCTTTACCATCCACCCAGAGAAATCAAAATTAGTCCCAAAACAAGTGATTACATATTTGGGATATGTTCTGGATTCTAGGTCAATGACTGTCAGTCTCACGGAGGAGAAGACGTGTAAAATCAGGACACTATGTAGAGAAATGCTCACAAAGAAAACTGTGACCATTCGTCAGCTAGCATCACTAATTGGCAAGTTGGAGGCCTCAGAACCCAGAAAGGCGTTTGCTAGGTTACACTATAAACGCATGGACATTGAGAAGAATCGACTTTTAGGCATATATCCGCCGTAGCAAGACCAGTCCGTAGACGTTTCAGGTTGTCTACTACTATGTTGTTGTAGTAGGTGTTGGTTGTTGTGTGTTGGTGGATATACCTCAAAGTGAAAACACAAGTCCGTCTGCGGGTGCACAACGTTTTATTGTGAGCTGTGTTTAACTAGGAGCTTAGTGCTCAGCTCCCAGTTCCAAACTAACTAACCAACGCTCATTAGTTTGACTATATCTCAGGTCTGATAATCTGTCTTCCTGAAATGGTATTATGGCAAGAAGTAGTAGTACAGGGGGGGGGTACTGCCGCAGATGCGGCTTAGAGGCTTATTTGTGGGAATAAAGCCTCCCAGCCCCCTTAAAAATATAGCGAGAGGCATCCTTCGATGTGCCTCTTCAAATAAAAAAAATAGCAAAAGCCCTCTGTGGCCGTAACCCACGGAGGGAGAAATTGGTGTTTTGACCAGAGACCCGCCTGGTCCCTGGTCTGATGATGTTTGTGGTGCGCTGATATTTCTCCTGTGGGGTTGTGGTCCACTGCGCTCTCCTTGAGAGCTCCGTGTTTTTTTTTTCGAACGACAGGCTTCGAACCTCGGTAACAGAGATGCGCAACTCTGTACCTTGATCGTACCCCAGCAGTCGTTCGACTGAGCCACAGAGGACCTGATAGCCGAGGAGTGCTCGGTTTAACGGGTCTATCCTGAGACTGCATCATCCTCTTAAACCGGGCTCCGTCTATAGTAGCGCAAAGGATTCTGAAACCCGTCATTCCACCTCGAATCCATGTCTCATAAAATACAAACACGATGCCCGTAAGTAGTTTGAAGAACGCTGAATATGATACATTAGTCGATGAACGCTGAAAAAAATTGCAGAGGCCACAATCCATTATTTATCTTGAGCTTGGCTCTGTCTATATTAGCTACAGTAGCGCAGAACCAGTCTCGCTCACCTCGTGCACATTTGGTGGCTTTCCACCTTGAATCAAGGTGTGATAAAATACAATCATGATGCTCTTAGGTAGTCTAGATCACGCTGATCACGATGCATGCGTCTATGGATGCTGAAAACAAGTTTAGAAGCCACATTTGGCTAATTTAGAATCGGGTTACATAAGCTCGCAAAGCGTATGAGCTATATATAGCTTGAATGCACCATCCGTGACAGAGTGAAACTGCCGGTCTGAAAGGAACGCGCCGGATTTCGGACCAAGAGTTTTAGCGTTCGCATCCCAGACAGAACATTTTTGTTTTTATTTTTGTACTCTGAAGGGAACGTGCTGGACTTCGGACCTAGAGTTTTAGCGTTCGAATCCCAGACAGAACATTTTTTATTTATAAGGGGGTAATACCGTGTCGTGAGGGACGATCATCAATTCCTCTCGGACGAATCCCCTACCCGGTCCGTCTTGCAAGTAATACAGATTCGGTTCATCATCTTTGATATCCACTCCGTCGACACGGTACATTTTCATGGACCATACGGGGTCTGTGGCACGACGTTTGTCCCCCCCTTCGAGTTCACCGGGCTGGTACAGATACCTCACGACGACCCGGTTCGGGAGTTTTTTCTCCTGACCGTGACGTGATGGTGCAGCCGATTTGGTCGTCACGGATTTCATTCGAATGGCTTCGGCGAGTCTTTTATCGAGGAGTCGAGTGACTTCGTTGTTGATCGCCAACACCACTCGCGGTAAGCGTACCACCCATTCCGTCGATCGTTTTTCTGGGTTGACCATCTCTTGGGCATACTGTCTCACCTGGACTTTGTGCTTCGATAACAGTTGCGACACGGCTCCCATGAACTCGGTCGGCCAGGTCAAGTGACTGCGTTTGTAGATACGTTCTAAGGCCTTAGCGACTTGACTCGAATCTTTAGTCATTAACGGCTCCGCTACCTTGTAGCGACTGGCAACATACACGACGGTCAGGGTGTACTTGTACGTTTTGTTTCTCACCCTGTCGTGTGGGAGAAACAGGAGGTCGGCTTGATGGGTACGATTGGGTATGGAAATGTCAAACTTTCTTCTCGGGATGTATGGGGGAGCTGGCAGGTACACTTGCCAGATGGCTTGTTTTTTAAGCCAAGCTTTGGCGGTATCTTCTGAGACGCGAGCGGCTTTGGCTAGCTTCGGGATGG
Source organism: Haliotis rubra (assembly GCF_003918875.1). Taxonomy (NCBI): domain Eukaryota; kingdom Metazoa; phylum Mollusca; class Gastropoda; order Lepetellida; family Haliotidae; genus Haliotis; species Haliotis rubra. Next base: position 82,804 of record NW_025767454.1, on the reverse strand, counting down.
CGCTCAAGCCTTGCCAGTAACCCCGAGGACTATAGTAAACCTTCTCCATGATGTATACACGCTATCGTTCATTCAATTGTCTTGACGCATCGAGTGGAGTTTCCTTTATGGGGGTCTCGGGAAACTCCCAACGCGTCGAGGTCTACTGTTGGTATCCATAGCTATAAGTGTGGATGCCACCATTCGCAATCCATCATTTGGTATCCATGGGCGACAGCGACGTTTTGTTGAGAGTGATGCTGTAGATGTTGTGTTGGTCGCTTCTCAACGCGTTCATGGGGTGTTTCAATGTGCGTTTATCGAAGAGAGCCTGTTTGAAGAGGGTTTGTTTGATGTGGTGTTTCACCACGGTTTTCTTGACCCCTTTCGCCTTTCGGATTTCGTCGTGATTGGCTTTCAGGATGGAATACATCTTGGGTCTCAATCTGATGTATTCAGCGATGGGTGTGCCCTCGCATTGGTCCTTCATCTAGCCGAGGACATTTTTATTGGTCGTGCTGTGTAGGGCGTGGTCTGGGGGGTAATCGCTGGTGTCGTACAGGTGGCTGTGTTTCGCCATGTCCTCGTACACGTCCTCGGTATAAATTTCCATGAGCAGTGAATCACTTCACATTGATCGCCATACTGTTGTTTGAGTCGGTTGTAATAAAAGTCGTACATGAGATGTTTGGAGAGGTCGAGAATGCTCATCCCCACGTAGACGGGCCGGTTGAGTTTGATGTGGCTTTTGTTCATGTGCAGCTCACGCCTTGCCAGTAACCCCCGAGGGCTATAGTAAACCTTCTCCACGTATTTGTTGTTGGCTTTTGCGTACCGTTTGGAGACCATGGAAATCCCACCACGCATGCCTTTCTCGACGAACAGGTGCATGTCGTAATCCGTGAGCAATTCCAGTTTAACTCTGGTTTGCTTCAAGAGCGCATCCCACGCGAGACTGGGGCTGGTGTAGTACCAGGCAGGGTCGAGTTGATACTGTTTCAAACACGTTCTGAATGTCTCGAACACGTCAGCCAGCAGCAGGACGTCCGCTTTCAAGTAGAGGTCGTGGTAAACGCCCAAATGCTTGCAGCCTAGTTTCTCCCACATGTTCTGGGCGTGGTCGTAATCGTCCTGGGAGATAGGGGACTCGGTTAAGTTGCTGTAAAATCGGTCGATGGGGGGTAGTTGGGTCTCGTCGAACTTCGGCCAATCGTCCATGTACTCGTACGGGTACACGTACACGCCCTTCCGTAGCAGCAGAGGTCGAGTCGCCACGTCGGTGTATTGATCGGTGATGGGGAAGGTATCGTTGGCTTTGACCAAACTATCGAGCAACGACAGGAGGAACTGAGCGCTGTCGATAAATCTCAGACCGTTGAGCGAGAAGGAGATGTCTTTTTCATGTTGTTGGGGATGCATTTGATGTCGCCATCGATGTTTGAGATGGCTTGCATGATCAAGTGAGCATCGTACCCTCTCAAATTATGGAACACCACGGGGATGGGGAGGGTTTGGGGATCGATTCTAAGGTGGAGGTTGCACGCGTTATGGGAGGCACCTCGGTATCAACCGGTGGTGTGGCAATGATCTCTCACGACATCCCCATTCAGGTGAAAATATCTAGCTCGTCGATGAGCGAGTTTATCCTCCGGCGTCATATCCATGGGGGCAGGGTCTGAAAAAGCTTCCCAAATTTTTGTTTCTTCAGGTTGTAAGAACGTGAGAAACGTTTCGGCCGCGTCGGGACCTCGGTAGATCACGGGAGTCTCCGTTTCACCGTCGCATTGAACGACCACGTACCCGAACCCTCAAGCTTGGTGTTCTTGCGTTTTGTATGTGAAACTGCGATTCGTGTCGGGTGGTGACGTGTTGTGGTCGACCCGTTTGATGAGCGCTTCGAAGACAGCGTAGATGATGTAAGGCACGGGCATTTGATGTTTGCGATGGATGAACATTAAGATGTTTTGATGTTCTCGAGGCATGTCGATTCTGACGGCCGTCTCTCCCACGCCTTGGCAATCCTCCCGGTGTGCTTCCAGCAGGTCTTCTCGCTGTTCCTTTTCCTTGTGGTTTGATTGATCGTACAACAGTCAGACTTTTGATCCACGCGTAGTGATACCGGTCGCCTTTTTCAATGAGAAATATACTCGCCACATAAAGAAACTGTGCACACAGAAAATATTGATGTAGGCACACAGCGTTTTTGTACATAAATACAAGTGTAAACATAGCAAGTATTGGAGACAATCAAACGCTCAGGCACGTGCCAGGCAACGTGACGTCATTGATGGTGGCCTATAGACTTGCAATGTGTTTCTGCACGCGCAGCCCGTGCAGCTGCACACAACATGTGAAACTCAGAAATTGCTGTCACTGTCAAAAGCTTGATCTTTGGTCATTCAAACGTTCACAAATTCATGTGAGAAGTCACATGCACACCATGCCAAGATTAACATCTGCTTAACGTCATGAAGCCATTGGAATGGTTCGAGAAGGAATGAACCAACAACATTTCCAATGCCAACGTAACACGATATCTGCATTTACCAGACGTGATCAAAACACGAATGACGAAACCACCCACGTCTGGCCGCCAAGACAGGACAGATGGATTCCGGTGACTCATCTCAGACACATGGTGGTCTTACCCGTTATTGACTTTGTGACTTCGTCATGTGACGTCGTACTCGAGTTAGAACTTCTGACGTCACGGTTACGAATATTGTTCATGTTCTTTTGACATTTTGTTGTGGTCCGATACTTCAGCTTCTAAAGTGTCTACATCATTTCGTCTTCTCTGTGTTGTAATCCAATTCTGAAGGAATTTTCTGTGTGCACAGTTTCTTTATGTGGCATCATCATAGGGGCATGAAGCTGATTCGGTGCATAATCGTCATGTTGCCTTCGTGCCCAAAGACGTTGATGGCTTAACGGTTTTGTTTTTCCTTCGTCATTTGAGAGATGGGTGTGGGTGCATCTACACCGTCCAAGTTCAGCCCATCGTCTCGGGATAGCTCGAAGGTCTGTTCGCCACTTTAGAATCGGTAGGGAATAAGGCAGATCTCAGCGCCCATCTTAAGCAGTGATCGTCGTTGTTTTTAACGTTCACAATGGCTTTTTTATTCTTGTAATACGGAGGCAAGTCTAGGTACAATCCGCCTCTGAACGGTACGTAGTTCACTATATCCAAATAGATGGTGTTGATACTTCCCACCACCCAACCGGAGCCCCTGTGCGTCTATCGTTCCAGCGATTCTTGTATTTTTGGTAGCGAGGTATCGAGGGTCGAAGGGATCGAGTCGGATTGAAGTACGACTTCCTGCTTGCCTCTGAAGTAAGGCTCAATGGACTCGGTACTGCCATCCATCTGCTATTTGTTGAGCGACATGTGGATGGTCAACTGGTATTTGATACTTTGTAAATTATCCAAATCTTCTTCGACTTTGTCGGCGATCTGAGGTTTGACGCTGTTGACGTCAATGTGAGACTACATGGTCATTTTCCAGCTTCTCAGATACTTACCCACGGCATGGTCGGTCGGCACGAATCTCAACTCGACCGGCTCGGTGTCTTCCAGCAAGATGAGCAGGGGCTTTCCTCATGCAAGAATAACCCTTCAATCCCCGTTCTTTAGCTCAGAGTTTGAGGTCTCGCACGGTAGGGGGCTTGACATATTTCATGTCCAGCAAGATGAGCAGTTGGGGTTTCCTCATGCGAGAATAACCCACCAATCAACGACTTTTGGCGAGAGCTTTGAGTTCGCCGACAGTCGTCATGATTGCTATATCCACATGCAAAGTCAAATGTCTAATTTATTTGATATATCCACATGCAAAGTCAAATGTCTAATTGGTTTGATATATCAACTTGCAAAGTCAAAAATCTAATTGGTTTGATATGGCCACATGCAAAGTCAAATGTCTAATTGGGTTTTTTTCAAAGAGAGATAACTCCATCAGCCTTCTCGTTTGAAATGAAGCGCACATAAAAAAAAATCGTATTTTTTATTCTGAGGAGCCAGTTACGTTCGTTGAGATAATCTTATTTCTTCTTGTAAATCAGTTGGTTTCGGACTACGTCTGCTCCGTGGGCTTTAAATAGACCATAATGGCATTTCACTCCAATACCGCATACAGACCATGTGTAATTCATGAAACCCTTTCGGATGGACATCATGTGTATGCCGCAGTACTCTTCGGTCCGGCATTTCTTGCCGCAAGTCTTGGCTTTTCCCAGAAACCACCACCACCCAAAAAAGGTGGTAACGTCAGAGACTGGATAAAAAAATAGTTGAAATCGCTCAGGGAAGCCCTGGCGAAACTGGCCGGCAAAGCCGCCAAAGCCCTGCCCGGCATCTTGGGCAGCATCGTGTCCTGGTTGCTGGGCTTGTTGTCAAAAACGGTCACATGCCTCGGCCAGAACCTGTGGGCGGTCGTCGTCGGCGTGGCCGGTCTGGTGTACGGTGCTACTAAAGAAGTTTTAACTGAATGAGGCACACCCCAACCGCGATCCCGCCGACCATGAGCGCCGTTTTGCGATTGAGGTGTTGCTGATGTTCGACCTCCTCGCGTGGTGACAGGCGTGGTGGTGATGGTTGAACGCTGGGCTCTGGTGCTGGTGGTGGCGTCAATAGTTGTATTGATATCTCGTGGAACGATATATTTGTTGTGATAGCTTTAGTGGAGTACTAATAGTTTCAAGCTGATGCCAGTATCTTATCATTCTTACATAGATATATATTTCAATAGGTAATCTGCCTAATTCTCCATATACTATGAAGCTTGGAGTAGACGAACGGAGTCCAGTAGCATATTTCAGAAATTTTAGGTGTATCTTTTCTACAATTTGTAGATTTTTGTAACCCCAAACTTCACATCCATAGGTGAGAATCGGTAAAATTAATGTATCAAATGCTTTCAAAAGTGTATCTATCGGCAATATAAATTTCGGGCTCTCTTCAAGAGTGAAAACATGGCTTTAGTTGGACTATTAGTGAGTTCTTTAATAGCAGTTATCATCCGTCCATTTCTATGAAAGTGCATTCCAAGATATGTGTACCCATCACATATTTCAATTATTTGGTGTTCAAAGATGAAAAAAAGTTTGGAGTTACCAGCTGGGCCCGCTCCAAATATTACAACTTTAGCTTTCGAAATATTTACATTGAGCTTCCATTTTTTACAGTAATCGTAAAACCTATCGATGGATTCTTGGAGTTCTCTTGGGTTTTCACTTAAAAGAACGGTATCATCTGCGTATAAGAGAATAAATAATTTCAGATACAATATGGTGTTGTTCTCGTCATAACCGCTTATTTCCACACCACTGCAACCTTCATTAGCAAGAAAAGTTTCCAAATCATTTATAAAAATTGAGAATAGTAATGGTGAGAGGTTCTCACCTTGTCTTACACAGTTATGGCTAAAGAAGAAATTAGAATATGACTTATTTACAAGAACACATGATTTAATGTTATTGTACATATTTTTAACTAAGTTTAGAAATTTACCATCTATATTGTACGATAACATTTTATGCCATAGTCCAATTCTCCACACGTTGTCAAAGGCTTTTGTAAAATCTATAAATGTACAATACAATTTCTTTTTACTAGTTTTAAGCATATGACACAATATATGAAGTGCGAATATATTGTCTGCCGTCGAAAATCTTGGTCGGAATCCTGCTTGTGCACTTGACAAAATGTTATTTGATTCTAAAAATATGTTCAACCTTTTATTAAGAATGCATGTAAATAATTTCCCGAAACAGCTAAGTATGGTAATAGGACGGTATGAGTTGGGTTTAATGGGTCTCCCTTTCTTTTATATATTGGTCTAATTACTCCCGTGAGCCATGCCTCTGGGATAACTCCTGAAGACAGGATCAGATTGAAGTAAGATACATAAAATCCTCCCATAACATCAAACGTGTCTATCAAGTAGTCATTTTCAATTAAGTCTAACCCACTGCTTTTATTTCGTTTCAGGCTTTTAATTGCATGGCTAATTTCCTCAAGTGTTATATTCCTATTTAAGGGTTCATTATCGAACATAGCTGAGGGCAATTCTTCCAAGTCAGTGGTGTCAAATGGGCTACATTCATTTAATAATTTAAAGAAATCGGTAAATTCTTGGGTACTAGGGCTAGGGGATTTTATATCTACGTCATCATCTGTCTTTAGGGCACTCCAGAACTGTTTCGGGGAGTGTATTTGCTGTGTTCTGATTAATTTACTAGTTTTATTCTTAAATTTCTTAATACATTTATTAATACATCTTTTATAGTTTTTTTCACTATTTCTAAAGTTTAATTGATTACTATTACTTCTATTTTTACAGTAACGTTTCTTAGCCTTCAGGTACAGTTTTCTTTTATATCTACATTCTTTATTAAACCAGGGTTTATCTCTTTTTTGTTTCTGAGCTGGGTCATTTTTAGTCGTGTTTCGGGCACCAAATGTAGTGAGTGCGGCTTCGCACAGCACGTGCGCTACCTGGTTTGCTACATCGTTGATCTCCTGGGTCAGGTTGACATGAGCTTCTGAGGCAGCGATAACTCTATGACCCAGTTCATCAACCTTGTTCGAGTCAATATTGTCTCTAAAATTCTGGGATCTACTAGTGTCATACCTTTTTGGTCTGACTTCGTTACTGTCTATGATGTCAGCGTTAAAGAACTGATTTCTTTCATAGTTTTCTTCTCGTGTCTTTAGAGTGAAAATAACTGGTGAGTGTATATCCGAGTAGAAGGAAGAGTATTCAAGTACATCAAACTCAGTAAACAGTCATAAACATTTTGATGAGGCAATTGCATAATCAATAACACTTTTTTCATTGCATGTTGTTTTTCCTCGGTATATGTCATTTCCGAATCTACCATTACAGATGTAGAGGTTAAGGTTTCTACAGAGTGCTATAAGATTTTTTCCGTAATTATTAACTCTGCCTGTATCCATATTATACCTCTCTTTAGGGATACATGTATTTAAAGCGTCTAAAATATTTTCTGGGTTAATATCATCTTCCAAACACTCAGCATCAAGGCCAAATTCATCGACTAAATGTTGATCAATTACACAGTAATCAGGCATATTAGAAGTTCTGGCGTTAAAATCACCAAATAGAATTACGTATTCTGATAGCCCGAACACTTTAAGAACTGACTCTTCTATATCGCTGAACATTGAGTCTTTGGCATACCTTGACCCCTCAGGGGGTAAATACGTGACTCCAATATAGAGATCTTTCTCAATATTAAACAGCTCTTTTGAGATTCTAAACCACAGTATGTACTCATTCTCAATTTTTACAGGAAATACATGATCCGAGTATTTTCCTCTAACTGCTAATGCAATTCCACCAGATTTATTGATACATTTTTTCTGTTTTGAACATAGAGTTTGTAGCCTTCAATTTTAAGATCATCTGAAGCGTTTGTTTTTGTTTCTTGTAAACAAACAATATCTTTGTTTTCGAGCAAATTTAAAAATTCAGGATAATCTAATTTGTTTCGCAAACCACACACATTAATGCTGAGAAAACTTAGTGCATTATGTTGATATTCTATATCATTTATGGTAATGTTTATATCGGGTTTTGTTAACGCAGACTGTCTTGAAATATCATTTTCCGTAGAAGAGTTTATATTTGATGGGGATAAGTCATTTTGTGTCACATCTGGAGTAACATCTAACTCATGGGAATCTGCACTGACACATGTAATGTCACCTTTAACACAGGTTGTATTGCTCAAAGCAGCAGGGGGTTGAGTAAGTTCATCTTGCTGGAGTTGCTGAGTCAGTTGCTCCTGCCCACCGACGCTTTCCTATTCCCGCTGCTGGCGGGCTGAGTGGGCCTGTTTGTTTACATCCGCAGACTGTGAGGGTCTATAAGGGGGTGGTACGGCCACTGATTGTAACTGGTTGTCGATGTATAATTTGTCGACTGTGACGTTAGCACGTTTGCCTTCCTTCCTAGCAGTATGCATAAGTGGCATAAGAACCTCCCTCCTATACTCACTGATTTCCGGGGGAAATTGTTCTACAACACTGAAAGGTTTACCGTTCAGTTCAATGGCACTCCTCTTCATGGCGTCTCGTTCCTTAGTTACTAGGAACTTGGCGATAATTGGCCTTGGCTTGATAACTTCACCTTCATACCTGGCGGTCCTCCTATGACCTATTCTGTGGACCCGTTTGAACTGAAGATGTTTGCTGTCGAACTTAAGCTCCTTATCAATAAAATCTCTCAGCACTCTCTCACAATCTTCAATGTCAACTCGCTGTCTATCGCTTCTGATAGTATCTGAAGTAGACTCCTGAATGTTGGTAAAGATTAAATTGTCTCTCATCGATCTGCACCGTTGATCGATTATTGCTTCTTTAAGGATGAGATTTTCAGATTCAATTCTGTCCAGAATCTGAGTTTATCTTTCAGCATTGTAAAGTCTATCTCAATGTGCTTCATTTTGAAATCAAACTCTGTAAACGAGTCAGAGATGAATTTTGTACTTACGCATGCGGGTGGCGCAGCAAAGGTCACGAACCAGTCGAAAATAGTGGGATATCATCCGGGTACTCGGGGGATAAAACAATAACAAAAGCAACAACCAGTGCTCGGAAATTGCTCTGGATAAGTGTCCTATTAAATGTGTTCATCATATGATTGTTTTAATCATGTTTTTCACTTCCATCAACCACAAGCTTGTAATAACCGTCACATGAGATTAGCCATGTGCTAAAATAACACCCAAACTTCAAAGCATACCCCTTGTCAACATCCTGAGCCTTATAAAAGTTGAAAGGTCGGCTTCCTGAGTCGACACCTTCTCAAACTATTGTCATGTAAGTGGTAATAATTCCTGAGCATTAGAGAACAGATTGGCTTGCTTATTTTGGAATTTAATGCTTTTCATAAACTAGAATCTCATGAACTATTTGTCTTTAGACTCATCTGTGATATGAGCTTTTGTAGTGATTTCTCTAGAAATTATTTAACGTCATCTAAAATGAATAATACATTAAACATTTCGGTCACCTTTCATCGTTGAATGATCAAATTAATTAGTTACACTATGACGTTTTTAAGAAGGAATTTATTTGGGTTGTTTTGCCTCAGTCCGCCCGTGTGGACAACACAACCAATTATCTATTAACAAGTTCCGCGATATTTCATGAATACACCAACTGCATAACACCGTCTCTGACCACAAACCCCAAGCGGGTTGTTCTCCATTAAGCCTACATCCCAATTAAGCCTACAGTCTTAAAACAACATTTCATGGTCTGTTGACTGTTGATTACACATAATAATAAACCACCCAAAGCGGTCCATCCCTTGTGACAGGTGTTAATTAGAGGGTACCAATTAGAGAACTGGTCATGATCTTGTTTGAAAATTTGAAAACAGTAGCCTACAGTTGTACTATTCCAAGAGTAAAGATAATGATTCATCAAAGATTTTACATTAGTAATTATATGTGTGTGTGTGCGCATGCGCGGCGCGTGCGTGCGGCGCGTATGCGCGGCGCGTGCATGTGCGTCGTGCGATTGCCATTGTGTAATGTCAGATATGTTCTTGCAGGGTATGAAACTCCCAAAAATTTCAGCCAGACCACAGGGCAGGTTAGATGTAAACTTGCCAGCCCTGACCAAAACTTACCTGCCCACACAAAATACTATTTTTCCATATCCTGACTCATGCTTATTTACCTTTCTCTTTCCCCTCTTCCTAACGGTTATGTGGAAAACTTGAATCCCTTCAAAATTCCCTTTGAAGCTGAACGCATAAATCACCCACCCTGAGCTACCCTCCTTTTCCCACCAAAAGCGTCCCACGTGATCCGCTGCGACTCCTCAAACCTCACTTCTCTCCTCTATCGCCTGCCGGACGGTTGGTCGGTTTCTCAGGGTCCCTTCTCGGCTTATATCTCTTCTAACTTTGGATAAATAACTCAAATTCTGCCGTGAATGCCTTTATAGCAATATTATTCATCATATTTGCAAATCTAATATTCTATAAATTTTGTCAGTTAACTTTACGCTTTTCACTCCATCTCAAGTGACTGTCTGTTTAATTTTGCGAAAGTAAACATTGACTGACATCATGTACAGCAGCTTGACTCACACCCTGGTGTTCTTTACTGCTGTATATTGGTTTGATGTTGTTGTTTTGTGTATAATCACATAATATGCATATTTTTATAACCTTGGCGCGGGGTTTAAAATGAATTATTGACTTATAACATGTGATTATTGACTTGTAAAGTTGGACATGTGAATTTGAAACTAAACTTACACAAGCTGTTGTCACGTCCAGCTAGCCTGTGTGTCAAGATGAGGCAGTCACTGGCCTTGTGAGTTTTGTTGCGACTACGCCGCCTTTCGTTCGCTGTATCCCGTGGTCTATGGTGTCATCCCAGTCAAAGTCTGCCTATCTCACATGCTGGCAGAGGTAACAGTACATACCTCAGGTAAGAGGAAGTCCTCTCCAGCAGAGACACCACATCGGAGCATTACCTCCAGGTCAACATCGGGCTTCAACGGAGCAGTCCTCTTCGGCCCAGGCATTCCTCTAGATCGCTACAAGTCCACGAGGTCGGGTAAGTCATGTCGTTCGCAGCAATCACCGAGGATTTCGCAGTCATCCTTGTCTTCGGCCGGATCGGCTGCTCCCTTTGAGGGGCAGTCAATCGAGGGCACAATTGATCCAGCAGAAGCAGATGTCAACGGAGAACCTGTTAGCGCTTGAACACATCGCGGCAATGTCCGACGATGAGACTGTGACAGCTGTCACTCAGAAGTGGTCTCGAATCAACGATGAAGACTACTATGCTGAAGATTTTGTTGATGTGATCACCCGTCCGGGTGTATCAGGCTATGGAAAGAAATTAGACATCCAGCAGAAGCAGATGTCTATCCAGGGCAACGGTGAAGATAGCGAAACTGTATTATTATTATAGGATATTTATATAGCCGCACATATCCAAGCAACTAGTTATCTCATGCAGTCTACGGGCAACGGCGCAGCGAAGCCTTGTACGCAGTATCAGCAACCAACATTGAAGACACACATCCGGGATCGCGCTTTGAAGAAGAACAGCATGCTGATGGCGATGCATATATCTACCCTGATGCTAAAGTGCTGTCTTGGGTGGCTGGACGGCCTCCTGAAATCATCAGCCGACGAAGACATCCAACCCGGCCGAGACATACTGCATGCGGGTGACGACTTTTGAGTTGATCACCATCCCGCCGATGAAGCCCATCTCGAAGTAGCAGACAACCTGAAGGCAGCCTTTGGTAAGGCTTCTTCGAGGACTCAGGGCAACATACACCTCCATTTAGAGAACGAAGATTTCGACATCACAACAATGACCATTTTATGAAGGCTTGGAGGTAGATGAAGACTTCTACCTGGCCTGCGATGCGTGAAGTCACGAAGCTACCGAGTCGAAGATAAGAAGTTGGCCCAGCTCAACACAACAACCCGGAGGGCTTTCTTCAGGTTAGCAAGATCCAGGCAATTAACAAGACGCCTTTAAACGCCTTTAAGAATCCTAGAACAGAAGAGGAGTGGATGATCCTGTCTACACTTGCTACGCAGTGTGAAGATCAGGAGTTTATCTCGATCACATGGCCTCTACGCCGGCAGGTATTACACTACCATGTCGACAGGGTTGTTGAGCTCCTGTATGTGGCTGGACGCCTACACGAAGCCTCTCCTGAGAGGGTCCTGGGCGGCACCTAGTTTTTTTTGATGGTGGCATCCATCAGTTATCCTGTGAACTCAAAGGACCAGAATATGAATAACATATATTGGCAGTCGCCTCAACGAATTCCCTACGATCGCTTTCGGGCATCCAACGGTCCAAAGAGAAGAAGTTTCTGGCATCTAGGGGCGGATACTGGGTCTTTTCGCCGCTCCAACAACACTAGAAGATACTCCGCCGAGGTCGCTCCTACAGGGGCGCACAAAGATCTCGGTACTGAAGAACAGGTTTGGATCGACTGGTCCCTTCCAAGCCCCAGTCGCTCCTGTAGAACCGCCAATTGTGGGTGGACACCAGGGACGCTATTGGATGAATTGAGAGTACTACAAGACGATTACGCTTGAAGAAGTTGTCAGAAAGAAATGAATTTTGTTATTTTGAATTTTAATTATGATAAGGGAATTAAGCCTTTTCCGCTTTTTTGCCAGTTCAACAATTACATACACCCAGCAGAAGCCCCTTATTTTGTTTGCTCTTGTACATGTATATTTGTTATGTAACCACGCGGTCTGTCCATGGTCTTGACAGTGTGAGTGTACCTTTGCCTCGCAAGTGTTGGCGGAAATGCCTGTAATGTAACGTGAATGCCAGTAAACACTTACACAAACTACCGGCGACTTCATCTTCTTTTCATGGTCCCGCAAGCCGGATTGTGTAAGTACTTGCCTAATTATGAACTTTGACGATGATGACTATGATATGCTCGTGGAACACGGCCACGCCGAAGATGGGCTTCTGTCCGGTTTTCGGCCCAGGCGCAGACTCACCACCGCCCTTTGTCAGATTATGTTGTTGACATGAATTATGAACTTGATGAAATAATGACTACTGATTCAGAAGTAAGTGTAGGAAGTGCACATTCAACTAGTTTGTCCGCTTTGTCACTAAGTGATAGGCAAACTGCCGAACTTGAGACGGTGAAACGAAAACATGAACTTGATGAACTTAAGAAACAGTTAGAGGAAGAAAGAGAGATAGCTGTTCACATGAAGCATATGGAGGATAAAGCATCTGAAACTAGACATGAGTTAGAGAGAATGGAGAGGACTATCAAGAAAGAGAAAAGAAAGTAGGATGTTACAGATAACTAAAGAAAGAAATTTAAGAGAAGCTGAGAACAAGTATATAGAGGCAACGCTTAATTTCATCTATGATTGACAGTGGGGATCATGGTGATAGGATGAAAGAGCCAGATGTCAGTGAGACATCCAGTCCCAGAGAAGTTAACACTGAGATAACATACCCCAAGGAAATTATTTATCAATGTGCACCAATACCCTCCAATAGACATATCAAACATGAAATTGAACATTTACATGTAGGCCAAAATCACAGCCTTAATCCAAGTGCTCAGTTATTTGCACCCAGACAGAATGAGGATTTCCATGTTAATCCATCACCTGCTGATGTACCTCAGCCCAAACTTGCTTCAGGTGCTACCAGTGCTGATTTGCCCATGAATGCAATGCTGATTTCCTCTGTGTATGGAATTCCTAAACCTACTCTACCAGAGTTCAAGAGTGGTAAGGAACGAGACTTTATCTTACTGAAGCTGGCACTTGAGACCTTAGTTGATGTACACCCTCACCTGACTGAATCATACAAGTATCAACTATTATTGGACAAACTTGAATAAACCAAGACAGCTTGCCGAGGCCTTCATGTTTCACCCTACTCCTTATACAAGAGCTATGCAGGAGTTGCAAGGCACATATGGTAGTGCAGGCCAACTGATTCAGAATGAGATAAGTGCTTTGCTTAACAGTCCACCAATTAAGTTTAGGGATTATGATGACTTTGAGAATTTTGCCTTGCATATACAGTCATTAGTTGGGATGTTGAAATCTATGCAGCCTTGAGCAGAACTGTATTGTGCGTCCACATGTCAACTTTGATCACCAATCTTCCCCATGGTATGCGTGATAACTTCACAGAGTACTGTATCAAACAGGGACTGTATGGTTCAGGTTCTACTGTATCATACAATTTGACCCATCTTGACCAGTGGTTACACCTGAAATCAAGGGCCAAGAGATTATCTCATCAAGCAGTGCCTAAAAGTGACTCCAGTAAGTTTGATAAGCGAATATCTCGATGTACAGATATCTCCAGCCAAAACAGTAAGGAAGCAAGTTCTGCTTCAACATTCTACACTCAACAAAATGCTTCAAATGGTCGACAACAGAGTCAACTGGTCAAACCAAAGTACAAGGGATACTGTCCTAAATGTGTATCAGCTGATCATTTTCTGAATAATTGCCCAGAGTTTAAGAAGCTTTCTGATGTGGAAGTTGAATCTTGGATGAGAGATTGATGTTTTCGATGTCCTGGAAAACATAAACCAGAGGACTGTAACCTAAAGAGACCGTGCAACTCTGTAACAAGTTGCATCTTACTGCCCTACATGATGCATACAGAAATATGACAGCACAGAAGATACTGTTTTCAAAGACATCTTCCCCATCTGCACAAGTATATCTTGATCAGCCATCCAAGCCCTTTAATACCATGTTGAATGTCGTTGAAGTTACTTTGTATGGACAATGCCAAAGCATGAATGCCTACGTGATCCTTGATGACGGATCCCAAAGAACTATGATCCTTGAATCTGCTGTGAAGTCTCTTGATCTTGTAGAGATACCAGATACCATTTTGCTTTCAACAATTAGGCGTGAGCCATATCTGTGTAGTGGACAGTCTGTGAATCTCCAGGTATCTGCAAAGGATTTGCCAGAAACACGATACAATGTCGTCAATGCCTTCACGCCAAGTAACTTTATCTGAATATACATACCCAGTGGCTGCACTACAGAAACAGTGGGCACATATCAGAGACTTACCTTTGCCAAATATTGACAATGCTAAGCCAGTAAATTTGATTGGTTCAGACTTGGCTGAAATGATTGTGCCTCAAGAACCAATTAGAAGTGGACCGAGTGGTTCACCAATAGCTTGCATGCATACCAGGGTTGGTCACTTCAAGGACCCCAAAATGTACAGAAACAAGTTAAGACCCAAGCAGTATTATTCACAGAGATGGAATCTACTGGTCTCATGAGTGATGTTCAGGCATTGTGGAAAATGGATGTGATACCTTATCGGAATAAGGATGTGACAAGGTCCAAGCTGGATAACCTTTCCTTGCATATGTTAGAAACCGACACTGAAAGAGTGGAAGTGAATTGTGTTTACAGATATGCAACTCCATTGTTGAGATTTGATGATACAGTGTTTGATGCCTCAAGGGAAGATATGATCCCAAAACTTCAACGTATGGAGCGTCGTTTACTGAGTCATCCAGCAAAGGCAGAAATACACAGTAGTCTTATTCACAACTTAGTTGAAGCTGGACTAGTCACGAAGTTATTAGTGACTTAAGAGGACAGAAGGACTTCTGAGTCATGGTACATCTCTCATCATGTTGTGGAACACTATGATAAACAGCGGTTGGTGTTTAATTGCTCCTTTACACAAATGGTAAAAATCTCAACAAGAAATTGCTACCTGCACCACAGTTAGGACCATCCCTACTTGGAGTTCTTATGAGATTTCGACAGCATTCTGTTGCCATTGCTGGGGACATAAAGGCTATGTTCCATCAGGTGAGACTTTTGCCAAGGGACAGATCACTTCTTCGTTTTCTGTGGCGTGACATGAGATGCTATGGTGAACCAGATATTTATGAATGGCAGGTACTGCCATTTGGAACAACATGCAGTCCATTTTGTGCTACTTATGCGTTACAGAGGCATGTGAAGGATCACAGCTCTGGGAAAGAACATGTCAAGAGATCTGTTATGGAGGCTTTCTATGTCGACAACTGCCTTGACAGTGTGCCAACTAGTGAAGAAGCTAGAATCTTGCTTTATGATATTGGGAAACTGTTGGGGACCAGTAATGATGCTTCTGTTGTGTGAGATGTCCCATCTGAGGACCGTTCAGATTCATGCGAGATGTGGTTGAACAGAAGTGGAGATGATCAGTCTGAGAGAACTTTAGGTTTGTTGTGGTACATCAATACTGATGAGCTTGGTTACAAACAGAAGCTAACAGAATATGCCTCACTTACCTTGAGAGTGATTTATCGCATACTTGCAGGACAATATGATCCTATTGGATTTTTGGCGCCCTTCTTAGCTGTAGCTAAGTGTATTGAGCAGTCAAGAGAGACTGGGATGCAACTATTGAACAAGGTGCGATATATGACAGTTGCAGCTTCCAAATGTCAGTGATTTGCGACTTCCACGTTGTTTTGCTACATTGACAACTGACCCCAAAGGAACAACGCGGGAAATTAATATTTTCTGTGGCATCCAGTGGACATATGGCGCTGTTGCATATATGAGAACTGTTGATGGTGACTATATTCAAGTCGGATTTCTTCAAGCACGTATGCGAGTTGCACCTAAGCGTCAATTGTCCATGCCTAGGTTGGAGTTATGTGCAGCTCTTGCTGGAGCTCAATTGTCAGATGTATTGTCTAGTGAACAATACACAGAATCTTTCTTTGGAGTGATTCAACAACAGTATTAACATGGATCAAATCTGACTCTTGCCGCTTCAAAGTGTTTGTTGGAACACGTATTGCTGAGATACAAACCCTCACTGAATCAGTGGTGTTATATCAACACTGCATCCAATCTGGCAGATGACTTGAAAAGCAGGAAATTAATGGACATAACTGATGAACAATCTAGATGGAGAAATGGTCCAACTTTCTTGCATCGACCTCATGACCAGTGGCCGATTTAATTTCAGCCAGACACTTTAGATGAAAGTGAATTGAAAACAAGGTGTTTGATGTCAGGAATCAATTTTGATCTGCCTGTTGATCCTAACAGTTGTACAGATTGGAACGATCTCGTCACCAAAACTATGGAGGTGCTTCATGGGGCGGCTGATAAGGCTGAGACTAGGACACAAACTGAAATGCATCTCTACAGCCTTGCTCAGCGACAGTGCTTTCCAGATGAATTTACTGCACTTACCACTTACCTTCCAGTAGTAGGTTGTTGAAGATTGATCCTGTATACAATTCAACACACAAGGTTATCCGTGTTGGCGGAAGACTGAACCGATCTGAAGACATACCTGGTGACTTGAAACACCCTGTAGTGTTGGATCCAAAGCATACCATAACCCAGCTTCTAATAAAGGAGTATGTCGAAAAGTCTTAAACACTATGAGCCAGAGCTGGTGCTTGCAGAAATGAGGAGAACATTCTGGATCATACATGGAAGAGAGGCAATTACATGCAAGTATCAGCGCAAGTGCAGTACATGCCAGAAATGGAGGGCCAAGCCAGAAGCTCACAAGATGGCTGATTAACGCCAGTACGACTTGATTATTCAAGCCAGCTTTTTTATTCCACTGGAATAGACTGTTTTGGTCCTTTGATTGTGAAGGTTGCTCAGAGACTGAAGAAGCGATGGGGCATTCTCTACAAATGTTTGACAACTAGGGCTGTTTGTCTCGACATTGTGGAGAAAATGGACACGGATTCATTTTTGATGTCCCTTAGACGATTCATATCAAGACGTGGCAAGCCTTATGAACTTTTATGTGACAGAGGTACAAATTTCCGGGGTTGCCAGAGAGAGCTTGAAGAAGCATGGGCTGCAATGACTCCTTCCCTGATTCAACAGCTGGCAAAACAGAACATTTCTTTTCGGTTTAATCCACCTAGTGCTCCACACTAGGTGGGAGAACGGGGAGATTAAGTGTGTAAAGGATGGACTTAAGGTAACTTTGGGAGATCAATCATTCACTGAGCCTGTACTTCAAACAGTATTTGCTGAAGTTGAAGGCATTTTGAACTCTAAACCATTAGGTTATGTGTCTAGTGATGTGTGTGACATCGATCCCATTACTCCCAACGCTCGCTAATGGGACGCCTGGATCAATCCCTTCCACAAGTGGTCTACCCCGCCAGTGAAATCATAGAGCCGCTTGGTGGCGGCATAGTCAAATCCTTTCTGATCACTTTTGGAAGCACTATTTGAGGCGTTACTTGCCAGAAATGCAGTCAAGGAGCAAATGGGTTACTGATAAGAAGGATCAGAAAGACATTGACTGTAACGAAGTAGTGCTGATTGTGGACCCACAAAGTGTACGTGCCACATGGTTAGTTGGAAGAGTGTCCAAGATCCATCCAAGTTGTGACGGAAGAGTTCGTGTTGCCACAGTGACTGTAGGTGACCGTGACATTACGCCGACAAGTCACACGTCTAATCAGACTCCCAAGATGCCCAGATGATAATGATGATTAACTGTGCCTATGAACTGTGACTTTAATAGTCAATTTACTAATGGCTGACCAAGGTTTTGGTGCCATTGAACAGAACTGACAGTAATGCTTGATGATAATGTATAACTATGTCTGAGGAGTAATTACTTTCTTAGGTTTTTCATATGTTTGTCAGAAAGTAATGAATTTTGTTATTTTGAATTTTAATTATGATAAGGGAATTAAGCCTTTTCCGCTTTTTTTTGCCAGTTCAACAATTACATACACCCAGCAGAAGCACCCGATTTCGTTTGCTCTTGTACGTGTATATTTTTTATGTAACCATGTGCTGTCCGTGGTTTTGACAGTGTGAGTGTACCTTGCCTCGCAAGTGTTGCGGAAATGCCTGTAATGAAACGTGAATGCCAGTAAACACTTACACGAACTACCGGCGACTTCGTCTTCTTTTCAGAAGTTCTATGAGAGGGCTACAAGATCCAGTTGAAGTCAAAGCCGCCGTTGATCCACCAGTATCCAGACTTGCAGCAAAGCAAGTTGATAGAAGTTATCGACATGTTACTACAGAAAGAAGCTATAGAAGTACTAGATCAGCGCAGACTTACGCCCCGGGTACTACTCTCCAATCTTCCTAGTGCCCAAGAAGAACTCCAAAGAGAAGTTCTGGCTCATATACAATATGAAGCACTTCAACAGAGAATACCTGCTGAGAGAAGTTCAAGATGCTACATCTGCCTCAGCTGAGACATCTCATCCGACCCAACGACTTCATGGCAAGTACCTATGGTTCCTGTTCGACGGAAGGCACTACCAATGGAAGGTCCTGTCTTTTGGAATTTTGTTGTTATTTACACAAATAACCAAGCCAATAGTCACATACCTACATCAGAAAGGTCACGGAGTGCCTTCTATCTGGACGACGGTATCCATGCGCATCAAGAAGCAGATTTACTCAAACAACAGTTGCAGTTTACTTAATCACATTGGTTGGTTGGTGAATCACATGAAGTCAGAGTCAGAACCATCTCAAGACTGGAAGTTCCTGGGCATCATATTCCTGACTACAGAGAATCGCATCCTGGTTCCAGACGGCCGATGGAAGAACATCCATTTGTGCATACCAGGCGCCCTCAACACTCCTCTAGCCTCTAAGAGAGTGGCAGCGCGCTCTTCTGGGTCTACTGACGTTGGTGCAGGCTCAAACACGCATTGGAAGACTGCAGCTAAGGCCGCTTATAGCTTCCTGATAATCCATTTAGAAGATACTCAGAAGTTCGTCTTTCCACACCACCTGAAGCCATACCTGTTGTGGTGGACGGTGAGATCGAATGTTTGCGGGCGGAACTTTTTTGAGAGAGCCGGTTTACAACCTTCATCTCTACGTAGATGCGTCCCTCCAAGGATGGGGGGCGCATTTCGACGACGAAGTCGCTGCAGGTACATGATCGGAAGAAGAGAGGGGTCTACACATCAACCAGTTAGAACTGAAAGCAGTATTAGAAGCAGTTCTACACTGGGCGGCCCAACTAAGAAATCAAGTCCTGATGGCATGAACAATTCGACGATGGCCTTCTGCATCAACCTGCAGGGGTCCACCAGATCAGCACCTCTACTGCAACTAACGTTCCAGCTGTTTGACATCACAGAAGACATCAACTTGAGGGTGAGGGCTTGCCACATTCTAGGGGCAAAGAATATCTTAGCCAACGCCTTGTCAAGACCGGTACTGTCACCACCCACAGAGTGGATGCTTCATACAGAAGCGTTCCAACTGCTAGCAGCAGAATTCGGCTGCTAGCATGGGCTGTCAACGCCCTAGCCGTGTCTTGGAAGGGTCTGAACGCTTACACGTTCCCTCCCCCGATCCTGTTACCAGAAGTGTTACGCAAAATCGACCAGACAAAGATCCTGCAACTGACTTTGGTCGCGCCTTACTGGCTGCCAAGATCTTGGTTCCCAGATCTCATAGAGAAGCACAGCGAGCAAGCACTACGGTTTCCAGATTGGCCGAACTTCCTCGTCCACCCTCACACCAAGCAGAAACACGGGAACCCATAAGTGTTCCGGTTACACGTATGGAGCATATTACGTGTTGCTTACAGAGAAGAGGGTACTCCACCAGGGCAGCAAAGGCAGTAACACTAGCCTTACGTCGATCTACACGTAATCTGTATGACGACAAGTGGAGACGTTTCAACCAATATGCTACTCGTAAGGGGTTTACGGTCAGAAGAACGACACCCACAAGTAGCAGACTACGTATGTCATCTAAGGTCTACTAGACACCTGAAGGGCTCTACACTGTCAACTTATTTGGCGGCAATCAGCTTGGTCATCACCATGAAGACAGGGGTGAAGTTGTTCAGAGGTTCCAGAATTAGTTGCATTGCTGAAATCCTTCAAGCTAGAAGATCAACAGCAGAAGTTCCGAGCGCCAGCATGGGACCTCAACGTAGTGTTGCGGCATCTCATTGGTGAAGATTATGAGCCTTTGACGCAGACGACTTTTGAGTTGCTAACTCAAAAAACGATATTCCTACTCTTCTTGGCAACTGCAGGCAGGAAGTCCAAAATTCACACCTTAGATTTCGGCCATACAAGATTTGAAGCCGGCAAACGTACTGCAGTCCATCTAGGCCTTAGATGGTTCTTCCTTGCGAAGAATCATCTGCCGGGGCAACCAGATCGGGAGTTCTACGTTCCGGCTTTATCAAATATCCTGGGTCCAGCTGACACACAGGACTTGTCCTTGTGTCCGGTCAGAGCACTGAAGATCTACTTAGAAAGAAGTGCTGCGAGAAGAAGGAAGTTCAAGCGTCCCTTTATCCCATTGTCTCCCGCAACGACTGTAGAAGTCTCTTGGACTACCATCTCCTTTGGGATCAGAGCTGTGATCCTAAGAGCATGCAAAGCGACTGAGTTAGAGCCTCCAAGAGCTTCATACCCCCATGAAGTTAACAACTATTGCTAACAACTGTCTACGAGATATAGCCATGGAAGACGTATTCGGTATACATTAATTTGGCCCTTTAATGGTAGTGCAGCAACTCACAGTGCCAAATAGACGTTGAAGAAATCTCACCTTGTCACGCAGACTCGTTGACACCAGGCAACTGATCCATTGCCACCACCAGAGAGTCCATGTTCCCCTGTCTTACAAGATAAGTCGAGGTCAGCGCATGAGTGATCTAAGACTCAGTTTTGGTAAAGCCCTTACCTTAACATATGGGTCACGACACCAGTCTCGCTAACAGTCCTTGCCTTAACATATGGGTCGTTCCAGATATCTAGACAATGAGGCGTTTAGTATGTCTAAATCCACGCAGTCTGAAAGATTACTTCTAATACTACGTATACAAAGGTGGTCCCCCGCAGTACATCAGGCAGAATTACCGTATGCAGCCACGAGAACAATTCCCAGGGACTATATATAAGCGAAAAAGGGACGTGAGTACAAGCAGACAGGCCATCCCAGAGGTGGTTGACCCACCACCTTTTCCGTCGGATTCGGTAAGCAAATAAGCATGAATCAGGATAATGAAAAATATGTAATTTTTATGATAAAATTGATATTTTATACTTATCCTGACTCATGAGATGAAGCCCTCCCAACAATCCCCTCTCACCACTAGGGGTTCCCTGTAAGCTTGTGTGGGGGTATATGTCGGAGAGAGTGAGGTTTGAGGTGTGCGCGGGTCACGTGGACACTTTTGGCGGGAAAAGGAGGTAGCTCAGGGTGAGTGATTGTACGTTCGCTTCAAGGGAATTTTGTAAGGGATTAAAGTTTCCACTTAACCGTTCGGAAGAGGGGAAAGAGAAAGCAAATAAGCATGAGTCAGGATAAGTATAAAATATCAATTTTGTCATAAAAATTACCTAATTTACTTAGTATAATTAAATTAAAACTTGTAAAATATTGAAAAAACTCATGCCTATGCAAGAAAAGAATTAACTGTTTATTTTAGATTTATGAGTGAATTTGTAATGATTTATTATCCTGAAATATGATGAATATCTTCATATACATGTCAGTAGTATACCTAATGGGGCTTCTGGACCACTTCCTCCTAGGGCGTATATTTCTGTCTAATTCCGTGCCCAGTAAAAATGATGATCCCCGAGCGGGAGACATTGTTCGATGTCCTTTTTTCACTATCTCCCCCATGATGTATATTATTGACTACAACAGTGTCTGTACATGTAAGTCGTGACACTGTCAATGGCGATCCATCGTTTGGTATCCATAGGCGATAGCGACGTTTTATTGAGGGTGATCTCATAGATCCTATGCTTGTCACTTCTGACAGCATTCATTTGATGTTTGAACGTTTTATTTTTGAAGAGAGCTTGTTTGAAGAGGGTGTGTTTGATTTGTTGTTTCACGACGTATTTCTTGACCCCATTCGCCTTTTTTTATTTTATGGTTTTCGGCGTTTTTAATCGAATGCATCTTGGGTCTTAACCCGATGTATTCCGCGATGGGTGTCCCAGCACATTCGTCTTTCATCTTGCCGAGTACCGTTTTATTCGTTTGGTTTTGTAGGGTGTGGTCTGGGGGGTAATCACTCGTATCATGCAGGTGGATGTGTTTCGCCATGCCTTCGTACACGTCCTCGGTATGAATTTTCATCAACAATGAATCGGTGTCAGTATACAACACCTCCCATCGATCGCCGTATTGTTTTTTGAGTTGGTTGTAGTAGAAATCGTACATCAAGTGTTTGGATAAGTCGAGAATGCTCATCCCCACGTCGACCAGTCGATTGAGTTTGATGTGACACTTAGCCATGTGTAGAGCTGCCACATCATCATTGAACATTTTACTTCGGTTAAAGGCTGGACTTGCTATGAATTTCCTTAGTTTTTCCTCCTGGTGTGATCTGACTAATTTCAAGTTGACACGCTTCCTTAAATTCTCCATGGTTTTTCCAAATACCGAGTTGTTCATCAGTTTGTAGAGTTTTTTCTCAAAGTCGCTCGTGGCTTGTTTTCTCAGATCCGTATTCAACTGAATGTAAGGTTCCATCCAGGGACTTTGATGAAACATCAGAACCCGATGTATTTTGGTAAGGTTCATTTCCAGCGATAAGTACAGTTGCAAATACCGAAAGTGCACGACATATTTTTTCTTGTTCATCAAGTTAGGTACGAGTTTTTCCACGTTAGCCAGTTTGTTATCTCCCAGCAAGTTTCGTTGATATTCGGACATCCAGTCTTTGTCCACCATTAATCGTTGGGGAGCCAGCGGATAACTGTTGTGGGAGGCATGCAATTCTTCCGGATATTCCAAGTCCATTTCGAATGTGTATCCTCTCTCAAAGTTTTCGAGGAAAGCCATAATGTTCTTTGTTTTAAAATTTTCGTTATCAACCCATTTACACCCGCCCGTGGGCAAAGGTTGACTCATAGCCAAGTCATATAGATTATTAGTGTTGAGATAGAGGATATGATTGGCGGGCTTATTCGAGTTGTAGCCTTTCACGTATTTGTTAGAGACCATCGCAATCCCGCCTCGCAGACCTTTCTCGATAAACAGGTGCATATCGTAATCCGTTAACAATTCCAATTTGACTCTTGTTTTCTTCAAGAGTGCATCCCACGACAGACCAGGGCTGGTGTAGTACCAAGCGGGTCCAGTTGATATTGTTTCAAACACATTTTTCTAAAAATTTCGAAGACGTCGGCAAGTAGTAGCACGTCTGTTCTTAAATACAGGTCGTGATAATCACCTAAATGTTTACAGTCCAGTTTCTCCCACACATTCTGAGCGTGGTCGTGATATATTGGACTCGGTCAACTGGCTATAAAAAGACTCGATGGGTGGTACTTGTATCTCCTCAAACTTAGACCAATCGTCCATGTACTCGTACGGGTACACTCCCTTATTCAACAGCAAAGACTGAGTCGCCTCATCAGTGTATCGATTGGTTATAGCGAAGGTATCGTTGGCCTTCACCAAACTGTCAAGGGATGACAGGAAGAACTGGGCACTTTCGATCAATCTCAGACCGTTTAACGAGAAGGAGATGTATTTTTCCATGTTGTTGGGGATGCACTTTAAGTCGCCATCGAGATGGCCTGCATGATAAGGTGGGCATCGTAACCTCTGAAGTTGTGAAACACCCCGGGGATTTGTATGGTTTTGGGATCATTTCTAAGCTTCATGTTACACGCATTGTGGGCAGCGCCTTTGTATTGACTTGTGATGTGACAATGATCTCTCACGGAATCGTCTTTAAGGGGTCCCCGACATACGGGACAATATCTAGCTCGTTGATGAGCGAGCTCATCCTCTGGTGTCATATGCATGAGGGTAGGGTCCAACAATGCTTTCCTGATTTTTCGGACGACCACGTACACGACCGCGCAAGGTTTGTGTTCCTGCATTTTGTACGTGAAACTTTGTTCGAGTCGGGTGGGTTGTGTTCGATATTTTTTGATGAGCGCTTCAAAGTCGGCGTAGATGACGTAGGGTACGGGCATTTGATGTTGATGATGGATAAATTGGAGCTTGTTTTTCTTTACTTTAGGCATGTCGATCCTGATCGCGGTCTCTCCCAAGCCTATGCAGTCCTCTCTGTGCACATCCAGCAGGTCTTCTCGACTGTGGCCATGCAGACATCGTTCGCAGAAATGTTTCTTGTCTCTATGCGTCGATTGATCTTACAACAGTCGGCTCAAACTTTTGATCGCCGTGTAGTGATACTTGCCCTCATTTTCGATCATAAATAAATTGATCCTGCGCGATGGTTTTATCTCTCACAGGGCTTATCCTCTTCCAGTAGTATACACAAGGCCTTAATCCCGTTCCACTACTGTGTATACTACTGGTGGAGGTACATGCAAAATTTCACGAAAATCGGAATAGTTTGGGAGATATTCAGTTTTAAGTGAGGATGGGGCTCTGTCCGTGGAAAGGCTAATTATCCAACATAAAATTGCTGTACTTGTTCATAGTGGTGAGGTGATTGAAAAAATATTTTAGCGAAATGTCCGCTGCAGTCACAACCCCACTGAGGGAGAAAGAAATAGATAGATAGATCGATTGCGATGCGCGCAAAGCTTCCTCCCTCGTGGGATTGCATCCAACTTTGAGCCTCAGATCTTGAGAGGCCAGTCGGGATACTTGAACTCGCGAATCGCACAGTTGCGCGGCTGCACGACAAGCAAGCTGACCCCAGCAGCTTAGCGGACTGAGCCACCATGTCTGCCGTTGGTCTCGATATTCGATTTTCCTAGTCTATGTTGAGCAAGCGAGAGAGGTCAAAGTTGACAAGTCACAGTTCACGGTTCACAGTTCACAATTGTTTTTCTGGGTTGAGCGAGTGCTGAGGGCGAGTCGCAGTGTGTGTGTCTGTCTCTCTCAGCTGGCTATTCAGCTGTAGCACTTGCTGAGCTGAGATGGTCGGCTTTCTCTCTGTTTTATTTAGCCGGTGTTACCACCGTGTCATGAGGTACTATCATCAACTCCTCTCTTTCAAGCAATACAAGTTTGGTTCGCCGTCTTTGACGTCGACCAGATCTACGTTGTACATTTTCATGGACCATATCGGATCGGTGGCGCGTTTTCTGCTGTCTCCCTCGTATTCACCCGGCTGGTACAAGTACCTAATGTTGACCCGGTCCGGTATTTTTTTCTCTCTTTTATCGCGATGTGCTGCTGCCGACGATTCGACAGATTTCATTTTGATGGCTTCGACAGGTCTCTTGCCTACCAGTCTGGTGACTTTGTTGGTGATGGCATCCACCACTCACGGCAAGCGTATGACCCATTCCGTGTTTCTGTTTTCGGGATGGATTAAATCCTGCAAGTACTGGTGTGAGAACAGGCGTTCGGCTAAGGTGCGATTGAATCTCTCTACGATGGCTTGGCTGCGGTGAACTCCTGCCACACCTCGTCTCACCTGGACTTTGTGCTTGGCCAGCAGCTGTGACACAGCTCCCATGAACTCGCGTCCGGGATCGATTTGCAATACGGCAGGCCAGGTCAAGCGACTGCGTTTGCATATGCTGCTTCTAAGGCTTTGGCGACTTTCGAATCTTTTGTCGTCAAGGGTTCGGCTCCCTTGTAGCGACTGGCGACATCGACAATTGTCAGGGCGTACTTGTAGGTTTTATGCCTCACCCTGTCATGAGGTAGAAACAGGAGGTCGGCTTGATGAACGTAATTCGGCATTGAATTGTCGAATTTATTGAGGCGCCGGCAGGTAAACTTGCCAGATAGCTTGTTTTTAAGCCAAGATTCGGCTCGAGTGGCTTTGGCGTGGGCTGTAATAAATTTCTCCATGACGTATGTATTGTGCGCTTTTTAGTTATTCAATATACGCGGTGTGTCCGTGACGCGATAAGTGGCGAATTCGGCGATGGCGATCCATCGCTTTGTGTCCATTGGTGACAGTGGTGACATGTCCTCATACACGCTTCGTGAATTTCCATCAGCAGGGAATCTCCATCATCTTGCCGAACACTGAGTTGTTCATGAGTTTGTACAGGTTTTTCTCAAAATGGCTGGTGGGCAGCTTTCGTAAGTTCATTCTGATGTAGGGCATTGACCAAACTCGAAATCCCTGTGAAGTTTCATTCCCAGCGACAAGTACAGCTGCAGGTTACGATAGAGCACGATGTATTTTTTCTTGTTCATCAAGTTTGGTACGAGTTTTTCGACGTTAGCCAGCTTATTTTGTGGATATTCGGACATCCAGTCCGGGTTCACCATCAATCGTTCGGGAGCTAGCAGATAGCTGTTGTCCGATTCGTGTAATTCTGTGGGATAATCCAAGTCCACTTTGAGTATGTAGCCTTTGTTGGAATCCGGCATGATGCTATTGACGTCTATATCAGATGAGACCCATTCGAATCCCCCGGTGGGAAGATACTGACTCATGGCCCAGCCGTACAGGTTGTTGGCGTCGAGTTAGAGGATGTGTTTGGTCGGTTTGCTCGTGCTGTGACCGGGAAGATACTTGTTGTTGCCTTTGACGTAGCATTTAGAAGCCCGCCTCGCAAGACTTTCTCTACGAACAGGTGCATGTCGTAATCCGTCAATAGTTTTAGTTCAATGCCAGTCTTTTTCAACAAGGCGTCCCAAGAGAGACCGGGGAGGAGAAATACCACGAGGAGTTTAGGCCATACTGTTTCGAGCACGTTTTTCGGAATATCTCGAACACGTCGGCCAGCAGCAGCACGTCGGTTTTCAGGTACAGGTCGTGGTTATCACCTAGATTCTTGCAGCCCAGTTTGTCCCACACGTTGATGGCGTGCTCGTAATTGTCAGGGGTGATGGTCGAGTCGTTCAAGTTGCTGTAAAAGCGGTCGATAGAAAGCAATCACGTCTCGTTTGGAACAGCCGTCCATGTATTCGTAGGGATAGATGCCCTTCCTCAGCAGCAGAGAATTCAAATCAGAGAATCAGAGAATTGAAATCTCTAATAGGTTTGCTGTAATCAGATGCAAAGTCAAATATCCCTATAATCACATGCGAAACCACATCTCTAATTGTTTGAATTTGGTAACTTTTTCGATGTTCAATTATGGGCAGGTAACTCCGTCAGCCTTCTCATTTGACAAGTTTTGAAAATGAAGCTCTTGTAAAATCAGATATTTATTCAAAGAAGTCAGTTGCGTTCGTTGAGATAATCTCTTTTCGTTAAGCTCTGTGGGCTTTGTAATTGACGAAACCTTTTCGGCTGGACATCATTTCTATGCCGCAATATTCGCTGGTGCATTTCCTGACGCAGGTCTCGGTTATTCCGAGCAGCACACACTTGCAGTTATACGGTGCACGTCGTCCCATTTTTTATATATACACACATAAATATATTTTAGTCTAATTGTTTGGCGATCAATATGGTCGCAGCTAGACCCAGCACGATGAAAATCAGCTCCCGGTCTTTCTGTTCTTGGGAAGTCGTGTAATACTGAGAGAATGTGGGTTCGTCGCTGAGTGGTTAGAGTCGTTTTCCAGTGAGCAGGTAGTATTCTCACGTGGCGTCGTCGACTTTCTTAAACGTTTTTGCGGCATGGTTTTCGCGAGCAAGTTGGTCGTGGATGAAATAGATTCTCTGCACACGTTTTTCTGTGTACTCGGTTAGAGCGGCCTGTAGTTTCTCCATGGCCAAATCGGGAAGTTTACCCAAAGGATGAACAGCGTCGATTCTTCTTTAAATTTGCCATGGTAAGCGCGCAACCAGTCCTGAATGCGCGTTCCGGGATCGATTTTGTGCACGTCCGGGTATGTCATCACCCACGGTCTCTCCGTGTACGTCTTGTTCACCCGTAAAGTAGGGCAAATAATGACAATGTGGTCGAACACGTCACAATAGTAACCTTCCAGCATGTCCAATACGAATGCCGTCTTGCCGCACCCCATCTGACTGCACACGATGGCGAAGTGCGGATAGCGGGGTAAGCCAACATATGGCTTGCACGAATCTTCCATTATCTATATTGAGTTGCGCTTCCAAAATCACGTACAAATATAAATCTAACTTGCCGGCTGGATTTTGCTCCTTCTTGGTGATTTGGACTGTGATCCCCACGCTACCATTGTCAATGCGTCATCCATGGATCGCATGTCGAGCCACAGCACGTAATGGTCTTCCAGGTACATACCGAACATTACGTAGGATAAACCCAGTTCTTTGGCGAGGTCTTTGACTTCTGGCATGTGTCGCTTGATGGCCGATAGTTTTCTTATCTCATCCTACTGCTGGTGAACTCGCATGCCCTGGCTGAACAGCTGGTTGGGCACGCTATCGACTTCCACTTTCGTGATCTCGGGATTCTAAGTGAGTTCGCCTATCAAAGTCCTTGATACAACATGTCATTGTGTTCGATCTCGGTTCTCCAGAGGTCCACGTAAGTGAAAAACACGTCGCTGTCGTGGATGCTCAGCACCTCGTTCCCGCTGATTTTGATGGTGGTTTCCTTGATGATGGTGCGACCCAAGTTGCGCACGATTGTTGCGCGATCTGAAAAGCCAGTCGAGCTGTGCCGGGGATGATGACGTCGTTCGTGCCGAGGTTGGGGAATCAAACCATCAGCATTTGGTTTTGATCAATCCTGCTCGGATTGTTGGTGATGGTCACCGACTGACACAGTCTCTTTGAGAATAAAACACTCCCGGATACATCGATAACACATCCGGGTCAGCTCGAAGTCATCGCTTCGCGATATCACCTACTATCCACGATGGACCAACATCAGTGGCAACAACAACAGGCAGATCGTCAATAACTAACGCAACCAACTAATGGACGGCTACTACAGTGTGTGCTCGCTCAACGAAGAAATCTTCAAACCCATGGGTGCCGAACTCAAAATGAACGACTCGAACGGCATGGTTGTGTTAGCCAACAACGGAAAAACCAACTTGAGACTCAGTTGACCGTTGATGTCGGGTTGATGTCAAACTACATACCACCAAAAACCACCATGACCGGCACAAAATTACCAGATCTCATTCCGTATCACGAACTGTGCATTCATCTCGATAAGCTGAGCACAACCGACAATGTTCAAGGCGAACGACCTTCCACGCTGCTGAAAGCCGTTCCCGTGAAAACAGAAAAGTACAACGATGGCAAAACAGAATTGTTGTCGTCGCGGCAGTACAAGAAATTAACATGAGGCACCATCATGGAATTGGAAGTATCAGTTTTAGACATTAAACACGATCCCATAAGTATAGGATATCTCAGCGCAACACTGCACATATGAGAGTGATCATGTCTTGATGTCCATTAACACGCGTTAGAAAATGGCCAACATAGCGATCTCTGACCTCGGGGACATGCACGGATTTGACGAACCCGGAGTCGACGGCAAACTGTATGCCTTGCAACTGAAAAACAACATTTACAAAAGCATCAAACTGCCGCCCTCTACTGCTGCCGGTAGCAAGAACGACCGAGGCGATTTCATCGATACCGGAGGAGTGGTCATCAACACGCAGTACGACCTGGTCCGCAACGAGGACAAATGGACGATAACCCCAGCGTTCCGCGGCAAGCTATTCCACCTGGATGACGTTGAGACCACGGCTGTCTCCAGAAACATGCAGTACACTCTCCTCTTCAACGACGACAACAAATGGGTATTAGTGCCATCCCAAGTAGACTGGAGTCTCAACATCACGCTCGGCTCTCCCCACGCTTCCACGGACAACAAAGATGACTATCTGACGAAAGTCGTGAACAATGGAACGCTGCTCGTGGCTTACATCCCAACTCATAGACGCGAGCTGATCGTCAGAAGTAGCCCACATGCTATCGAGCTTAACCCGGACGCGAAAACGGATTACATGCAGGTGAACGCGAATGCCTACACCACTCTGCAGGAGTCACCGCCAACGTGGAAGACATGATATCGCTTCACCAAAATTTTCCTACCGACAACATACATGTCATGGATCTGAATTGCACGTCCGGGAATTAACTGAAAACCAAGTGAAAACCATTTCAGAAATTTGTATAAACGATGAACCATCAATCCAACGTGAAGCTAGCCGATCTCGGGGACACGCGAGGGATTCGATCTGCCCGGCGAGGACAACACCTTATACGCCCTGCACTTACAAGACAACGTGTACAAACGACAAGAAGTGATAATCGAATCTCAGTTGAACAGGATCATCGATATTATCCTTACCACCCCTATCTTGTCATGGATGATGAAGGTAATGTCATGGAACTAAAAATAAGGGGTTGTACTAAATAGTTTTATTCCAGGTACAAAAATAGGGAAGTATGTATAAACATGCTGGAGTCGTGCTTTGTCAGGCAGCCGCTGACAACTGTCGTGCGCCCGATTTGCGAAGTTCAGATCATGACCGCATCTCAAGATTTTCCTCAAACGCCAGTAAGGTTATCTGAGGTTCGCGAGTTGGATGCAATCCCACAAGATAGGAAGCTTTATATGCGATCGCAATCTATCTATCTATTTCTTTCTCCCTCGTTTGGGATTGTGGACTGCAGTGGACGCTTTTGCTAAAATATACTAAACCACAAAAGAAACGCAACTTGAATTGCAAATGCCAACAAATGTTAATTTATGGAACACATAATTTGAACATTATGAATAAACAACAGACAAGTAAACATTGAAGAAATGGGTAGTAGTCTCTGATGAAAACAACACTAATGTTTATTGAAAAAGCACTTGTCACCACTCCACCCCAAACACAAAAAATGTCATGAAACAGTGTCTCAATCAGTAGCGGGTGTGACCCCCATTGGCTGCAATACACGCAGTACAACGTCGTCTCATTGAGTCAACAAGTGTCTGGAAGAAGGCTTGGGGCATTTGATTCCATTCTCTGACCAGTCTAGCTTCCAAATCCCTAAGGTTTAGAGGTGGACCAGCTGCCTGTATCCGTCTTCCAATTTCATCCCACACATGCTTGATCGGGTGCCATATCCAGGGACACAGAGAGGACCAGGGCACTACAGCAATGTTGTTCCCTCAGGAAGTCCATAGAGACCCGTGCTGTGTGAGGACAAGCATCGTCCTGCTGGAAACCTGGAGCTGAGGCTGGGCCTGGAACAGCGTGGTTTTACGTTTCGTTTTGAAGAATTTTGTTTCTAAAGACTATGGCAGTCACCCCACACCATGCGCTGATCAGCCTCCAAACACGCCATTACGCTGTTCTCCATACACAGAATTGGCCTTCGTGTGTGACATGTGGAATCTCGACTCATCAGAAAACAACACTTGTTGCCATTGTTGACGTCGCAACGCTGGTGTTGTCAAGCCCACTGTAAACGATGGTGTAAGTATTGGTCCAACGTAAGGGCGGTGACGCAACATCTGATCCCCGCTGCCCTCAGTCGGCGACAAACGGTGTGCAGAAATGTTACGGTGTGGCCCTTGAATGGTTGCAGCCGTCTGTAATGCTCGTTGTTGTCGGTTACGCGGATGAGTAACCCGGATGTCATGATCTTGACCTGGCATTGTTACTCTCAGATGTCCTGAGCGTGGCCGGTCTTGAACATTTACGGTATGTCGATGCCTTGCGGAGAGTCTGGTGATTGATGTCACTTGACATCCGAAGTGCCTGGCCACCGCAGTTGCTGTTGATCCGGTCAGCAACATTCCAATGGCGATCCCTCGCTGCTGTTGCGTTAGACGTGGCGTGTTTTTTCCGAGTTCTTCAAGTCGATTTTGTGGTGTATGGTGTTTTTTGAATGACCTGCCTTATAAAGGATTCAACTGGATGGAAATGCACGCATTTTTGTGTGAAACGTGAAAACATCATGCAGAAAACACCAAAAGCATGAAAGCAATCGCATTCCGGCGATATGGTCAAGAATAACCGGAAACAACGGCAAAACCATCTTGGAATGAGTGGTTTCATGATGGGATAGTATTTCCCCCTATTATAAACTTATTTGAAGCGCATGTTTTTCACAAAGTAAGTTGCGTTTATTTTGCGGTTCAGTATATGTTTTCAATTGCCCCCTGCGCCACTATGAACATGTACGACAATTTTTACGTTGGATAACTAGCCTTTCCACGGACAGAACCCCATGCTCCGTACTTTATTCTTAAAGTAAGGAGGCAAGTCTATGTAGGATCCGCCTTTGAATGGCATGTAGCTTGCTAACCTCTCAGATACCTATCCACAGCGTGCTTTGTGGGCATGAATCGCAATTCGAACGACTGGGTGTCTCCCAGCAATGTTAACAGTTGTGCTTTTACCATACAAGAATAATTTTTCAGTCCGCGACTTTTTGCGAGAGCTTTGAGCTCTTTTACTGTGGGAGGGTTAACATATTTAATCTCCAGCAATGTCAGCAATTTGGCTTTCCTCTTGCCTGAATAACCAGTCATACCATGACTTTTCGCGAGAGCTTTCAGTTCTCTGACGGTAGCCATGGTTATAGCCTAAGTAATTATTTATCTCTAATAGGCCTTTCATAGCCCATTATATTGACTGTTCTTTATTCTTATAATACAAATTTCTGTTTGCTTTCGCCACACTTCCATGTTCCTTGCATAACTTCAAAGGAGCTCTCACACCTTTTCCGCATATAACGCAAACATAGTTCATGCAACCTCTTTTTATAAGTTTCATGTGCTGAGAGCATCGGGGCCTCTACAGTTCTTATTACACAAATCGGTCGTACCGAGAAGCACGTAAGAACACTTATTCAAAACCATTTTGATATACAGTGAAGCCTCGTTAATCCGGACGGTTGCGTTTCTCAGTAAATTCGTCCGGATTCCGAATAGTCCGGACTACTGAATCAAGACCCAAGTTGCTTCCCTAAGAATTACAAAAACGACACGAATCTGGATAAAACAAATAAGCATTTAATGTAAAGCTTAATTCATCACATCAATAATTTTACCGAGTGACATCCGCATGTTGATCCGACGTGTCTGATCACGTCCTTCCTCAGCACAGGTGAGGTAATGTCTAACAAGCGATCTATTGTAGTATGCCTTGAATGTCCGAATTATTCCTGCATCCATCGGTTGAATATGAGGCGTGGTATTTGGTCACATTTCGCAAAGTTAGCGAAGCACATTTGTGACTTGCAGCATTGTCGTAAAGCAAAATCACTTTTAGTCCACGTGACGGATCTGTCTGTCAAAGTACATTAACCAATCACAAAACAGCTCACTTGTCATCCAGCGCTTTGTTTTGTGGTGTCAATCAAAGTGTAAATGTACAGTATCTTCAGTCGGGAGCTTTTTATGTCTAACTAAAACAACAACCCAGTTGGCCAGTTATTTAAGTAAACATCGCCGGGCGGTGTTGTTACGGTTCGTGAACACGACTTACAGCGTCCGGACTTTGAACCAATTTACTGTTTATTTTGCTGATTGGTGACAGCTACTTACCGTCCGGTTCCGGAAACCGAATTTCCGGATTATCGAGGCAAATTATATAGGCATAGATTGGTAACAAGCTGAAATCGCCCGGGAGGCGAGGCATCCGGATTATCGGAGTCCGGACTAACGGGGCTTCACTGTACTCAAAATGAGCCATTCGTCTAATTTAGCGATAATAGTAACATTTAGCGCTATGTTTCATATCACTAAAACGATGATGACCATAAAAGAGCTGCGATCTGAGGCTAAAAAAAGACGTCTGGTTGGCTACTCCGATCTGACTAAACCAAAACTTATAGAACTTTTGAAAGAACAAGAGATCATATTCACACCAGCAGATCTTACAGTGGAATGCTTCCTAAGAAGTTGGAAAATGCGAGTCAATGGAAACATAAAACTGGATAGAGTCAAACCCATTATATACGACAAACTCAGGATGGAATTGTTTGATCTGGGTAGCATGAAGTATCAACTTCCAGTAAAACTATACATAATGAAATCCTCAGGATACATGAGCGATATTCCTTTTTGAATTAATGCTGTTGCAGCTTTTACCGCTATAGTTTGCATTTTTTCGTCCAGTAGGTCATTGTAGTCTTGCTCTATCTAAGATAGCTTTCTAGGATCTGGGGCACGACTACAGATTGGAAAATCTGGAAACGTTGGGCTTTTCGGTTCCATTGCGTTGTCGTTGCCGAAACTCCTGGTGCCCTACGGATTTTGTGGCTCCTATAATTGGAAGTTCGAGCAACCTTGGTGTCGGGTCGAAAAAAAGGATTTGAGGTTGCTGAAAAAATGGGTTGCCGGCTCGGGGATCATCATTTTTACTAGGCGCTGCTAGTGGAATTAGACAGAAATAACGCCCTAGGAGGAAGTGGTCAGGAACCCCCCATTATGTAGACTGCTATGTCTAAATTGTAACCCGACTGTCGGGCAGGTTTATTTTGATAATCTGGCAGTCGGGCGGGCAGATATTTCGAACGCAGGTTCTTGGGGAAATGTGAAAATGGTAATGGGGACAACAGCTATGTTAAGAGCTTGGATTACTCAAACTGAGTTTCCTCACTGATTCTTCTTCCAGCCCAAGATACAGTGTTCAACTCTACAGGCAGAAACCCAGTTACTAATGTCTACAACTTGGCCAACAACACTGGGGTTACAATCACACCAGTTCAAAGTAAGGTGATCTGTGTATATTTAGAACTGATCTAAATTCCAAAATATTCCTAGTTTGGTATTTTATGTAAACTTTGTTCCATGGAGTTCATTAAACACATGTGGAACAATGGCTGTCGTGACAAACAGTTGAGACTGTTTGCTATCTTACTACCCCACACTGACTCACATGTCGTGACAAACAGTTGAGACTGTTTGCTATCTTACTACCCCACACTGACTCACATGTTGGACGATAGTTGTCATGACAAACAGGTGAGACTGTACACTACCCTACTACCCCACACTGACTCACATGTTGGACGATGGTTGTCATGACAAACAGGTGAGACTGTACACTACCCTACTACCCCACACTGACTCACATGTTGGACGATGGTTGTTATGACAAACAGCTGAGACTGTACACTACTCTACTGCCTCACACTGACTCACAATGTTGGACAAAGTTTGTTATGACAAACAGGTGAGACTGTACACTACTCTACTGCCCCACACTGACTCACAATGTTGGACAATGGTTGTCATGACAAACAGGTGAGGCTGCACACTACTCTACTGCCCCACACTGACTCACAATGTTGGACAATGGTTGTCATGACAAACAGGTGAGACTGTACACTACTCTAGTACCCCACACTGACTCACATGTTGGACGATGGTTGTCATGACAAACAGGTGAGACTGTACACTACCCTACTACCCCACACTGACTCACAGGTTGGACAATGTTTGTTATGACACACATGTGAGACTGTACACTACTCTACTGTCCCACACTGACTCACATGTTGGACAATGGTTGTCATGACAAACATGTGAGACTGTACACTACCCTACTGTCCCACACTGACTCACAATGTTGGACAATGGTTGTCATGAAAAACATGTGAGACTGTACACTACTCTACTACCCCACACTGACTCACATGTTGGACAATGGTTGTCAGGACAAACAGGTGAGACTGTACACTACTCTACTGTCCCACACTGACTCACAATGTTGGACAATGGTTGTCATGAAAAACATGTGAGACTGTACACTACTCTACTACCCCACACTGAAACACATGTTGGACAATGGTTGTCATGACAAACAGGTGAGACTGTACACTACCCTACTACCCCACACTGACTCACAATGTTGGACGATGGTTGTCATGACAAACAGGTGAGACTGTACACTACCCTACTACCCTACACTGACTCACAGGTTGGACAATGGTTGTCATGACAAACAGATGAGACTGTACACTACTCTACTACCCCACACGGAAACACATGTTGGACAATGGTTGTCATGACAAACAGTTGAGACTGTACACTACTCTAGTACCCCACACTGACTCACATGTTGGACGATGGTTGTCATGACAAACAGGTGAGACTGTACACTACCCTACTACCCACACACTGACTCACATGTTGGACGATGGTTGTCATGGCAAACAGTTGAGACTGCACACTACTTTACTGCCTCACACTGACTCACATGTTGGACAATGGTTGTCATGACAAACAGGTGAGACTGTACACTACCCTACTGCCCCACACTGACTCACAATGTTGGACAATGGTTGTCATGACAAACAGGTGAGACTGTACACTACTCTACTACCCCACACTGACTCACAATGTTGGACAATGGTTGTCATGACAAACAGGTGAGACTGTACACTACCCTACTACCCCACACTGACTCACATGTTGGACGATGGTTGTCATGGCAAACAGTTGAGACTGCACACTACTTTACTGCCTCACACTGACTCACATGTAGGCCAATGGTTGTCATGACAAACAGTTGAGACTGTACACTACTCTACTACCCCACACTGACTCACAATGTTGGACGATGGTTGTCATGACAAACAGGTGAGACTGTACACTACTCTACTGCCCCACACTGACTCACAATGTTGGACAATGGTTGTCATGACAAACAGGTGAGACTGTACACTACTCTCTTACCCCACACTGAAACACATGATGGACAATGGTTGTCATGACAAACATGTGATACTGTACACTACCCTACTACCCCACACTGAAACACATGATGGACAATGGTTATCATGACAAACATGTGAGACTGTACACTACCCTACTACCCCAGACTGAAACACATGATGGACAATGGTTATCATGACAAACATGTGAGACTGTACACTACCCTACTACCCCAGACTGAAACACATGATGGACAATGGTTATCATGACAAACAGACGAGACTCGGCTCACTTGGTGGGAATTTACTAGTCATAGTGACAATAAATTTTGTTCATGATGGCCGAAAGTATTCCAACATGAACATTCATATTGAAATGTATATTCTTATTCTGACAAATAGCAATTTGTTGATTCAGTCAAATGCAATGATTTTCAGTGTAAAGCTTGTGTTGTTGATTTGCTTTTAAGTTATTATTATTCCATGCTGCAATCAATAAATATTTCATTATGGGTATGATTACACCTGGTTTTTTTAGTGCATGTGTTCTATGTTATATCTATTTATTTTTCCTTATCCTGACTTTGCTCATCACCTTCTTCCTTCGGTGGTTATGTGGAAACTTGAATCCCTTCCAGTTCCCTGAAGTGAAAGTACACTCATCCTTATCTCCTGCCAAAAGGCACCCACGTGACCATGGGCATGCTGTCCTCACTCTCTTCTTCATTGCCCAAGCTTACGGTTGGGCGGTCTCTTCAGGGTCTCTTCAGGCTTATATCCTTTTTTACTTTGGGCTTTTGACTCAAATTACGCCGTGAATGGAAAATATGTGATATACTCCATCATATTTATGAAAACAATTGTATAAATTAAGTCTAATCTTTGAACGTTTTCACTCCGTTCCAGGTGACTGTTTGTTTCATGAAGTCATGTAAACATTGCAAGTATCTAGTCTCAGCGTTTGACTCGCACCCTGTATGCTCGGCTTGTGTCTTGAACTCATGTTCTTTATTATGACGATTTATGCAAAACTTTGGATAAGGTGTGGCGTTCCAGCAAAGTCTACACTGAGAAGGGTGAAATGCAGTCATCTGATCGTGAGTTGTTGCCATCTACTTGTGCAGAGCATAGCCGTATTCCTGCCCCTACCATGTCGTCGGAGTCATTTCTCGTGGTGTCCCCTGGTGCTGCAGAAATAGCGTCTCAGCCCCCGGCTAAGAGGAAGTCCCCTCCTACGGAAGGATATGAGGTGCGGCATAAGAAGAAGAAGTCGTACTCCTCTACTAAGAAGCCCTCTACATTGAAATCGTCGTCGTCATCAAGATCTACAGCTCCTGTTACTATTCAACAGTCGTTTGCGGACCACCTGATGCCTGGTGCTGAATCAGACGATTCTACATACTCAGACCCACTGGCATTAGAACTTGAGATTGTCATCAGATCGTCTCAACATTTGACTACATCCAGGGCTTCAGGGTGGCCGAACCCTTCATCGCAGAGCAGACGAACTTCATCTTCTACGTTGTTCAGGCAGTCTACACCTCGCAATTCCTCAACCAAATACATCAGAGTGTGTGAACCCTCCTGCTTGCAGTCGTCCGGCTTCCATGCAGCAATCATCGAGGTGGGTGAACCTCCCAAGACATTTATCTGATACTCATCTCCGTCATCAGTCATCTCATAACCCGTTAGTGTTCGCGAACGCTACCACATGACCGACGTCTATGGAGGAGCCTACGGCAATTGTACCTCATCAACATATGACGTCCTGTGCGCAGTCCTTCAACCCAGATGACTGTGTAGATGACATCACTAGGAGGGTGGTTCAAGCTATGACACAGAGGTTGGAATTAGAGAGCAATCAGACAACTGGTCACTCATGTGCAGCCTGCGCGAACCCCTCAGCCTGCACGAACACTACAACCTGCTCGAACCTGTCAGCCTGCGGGAACCTCACGACCTGCGCAAACCCTACTGCTTGTTCAAACTCAACAGCCTGCGCGAACCTCTCAGACTGAGCAAACCCTACAGCTATGTCAGAGGACAACCAACAGGATGAGGTGAATTCCTTCATCCATACCGATGCGGAGGTGTTATCCTGGGTTGCAGATGGCCTGCCTACTTCGTCGCCTACTCAGGACTCCAATCCAGCAGTGAAGTATTGTATGACAAATGAGGATTTTGACATCACAATCCCACCTATATCTCAAGTACCCGAGAATCCTAAGATGGCCTTCGCGAAGACTACGAAGGCACAGGGTCAACATACGCCTTTGTTTAGCACTCATAAATTCCCTCTACACAATATGAACACCTTTGTCAATTCGCCGTAGATTGATGAAGATTATCATCTCCTCAGCAACTTGAAGTCCCATAGTTACAGAGTTGAGTGAATTATGGTATGGAGTACAGCTGATCAAACTAACTCCTTAGAACAGTTACAGTTAGAAGCAGCTCGTATAGTGACAGGACTTCCAAAATATACTTCTCGTGATCATTTGTATTTTGAAACTGGTTGGGTAACCCTTAGTGAACCTGGAAGAAAAGGAAAACTTTGCTTATTTTATAAGATTATTCACAATATTGCACCATCATACCTCCAGGAATTACTACCTACATATGTTGGCCAAAAATCATGTTATAACCTTCACAACTCTTAAAACTTCTTCCTTCCATTTACGAGATTGAAACTTTCCTTATCATCTTTTTTTTCAATCTACTATACGAATGTGGAACAATGTGCCCATAGAAACAAGGAACATAGATTCTTTAGCTGGTTTTAAATTGAAAATTCAAAATAAAATAAATGCAGCCCCGCCTTTCTTTTGGTCTGGTACAAGGAAATTGAACATTATTCACACAATACTAAGGTACAATACAAGTCCGCTTAATTATGAGTTATTCGATAAGATCAGATGCTTCTTGTACTTGTGGTTGTTCTTGTGAAAATTCATGGCATTATCCTTTAGAATGTTCTTTGTATACAACGCAGCGTAAAGATTTGTTTGCAAATGTAAATACTGTCGTTAAACATCGCATACCCATTAAGAGAATTATTGTTTTTTGGTCATGCTACACTAACACTAGATGAAAATGAATGATTATTTGAACATGTACACAGATGTATTAAGCTCACTGAAAGATTTTTGTAGTTTTATTCTTGTATATATTATACGCATCCTCTTTAAAGACTTTGTGAATTCATTTCATAAATCCCTGTTGTCAATGTTTTTCAATATTGTAAATATGATATATGTAATTTCTGGGAGAGGGCGTTCCTAAGTTGGATAACTTGTGCCCAATCCATTTAATTTTCGAATAAAATATGTTTAAAACAAAAAAACACAGAGTTGAGGATAAGAAGATGGCTCAACTTGACACCACCACAAGGAAGGCGATTTTCAGGCTTGCTAGATCCAGGGCTATCAACGAGGCTGTTATGAATGCCTTCAAGAATCCTACGACAGAGGAAGAGAGGAGATTTTATCAGCGCTTGTCAGTCAACGTAATTCATCTCTGATCACTTAACTTCAACATTGGTGGGCATCACATTATTACATCGTCAAGGCCTCCTAGGATCCTGTAACTGTCTGGACACTTACACCAAGCCTCTCTTAAGGAAACGTTGGGCAGCACCGACACTATTTGACGGAGGTATTTAGCAGATGTTCTGGGAAGTCACACAGGACTCGAAAGATCAGATGCAGACCATGAACAATATGTTCCGGCAGAAGTCGCAACGTAATCAACTGCGGTCACGTTTTTCCGGCATCCAGAGAACTAAGGAAAAGAAATACCCCACTTCACATGATGGCTCTTTTCGTCGCTCCAACTATAACGCCTGAGGTTACTCTGACCATGGTCGCTTCTCCGACAGTGTCCAGGGATCTCGTCGATGAAGTCCAGGTTTGGAACGACTCCAGACGCTTGTACAACCGTCAACCGTAGGGAGAATTGGAGAATACTACAGGATGAGTATGTTGTACAAGTACTACGAGAGGGATACAAGATACAGTTGAAGGCAATGCCACCACTCACTGTCAACCCACAGGTACATCGGTATCCAAAACTTCAACGTGTCAAGTTGACACAGGCCATAGACACACTACTAGTAAAGAATGCTGTATAGATCTTAGATCAAGACGAGCTCACACCCGTGTTTTATTCTCCAGTTTTCCTGGTACCGAAAAAGTACTCCAAGGAGAAGTTCCACCTCATTTAGAATATGAAGCGGTTCTACCTAGATTACTTACTAAGACCGGGCAAGTTGAAGAGGCTACATTTGCCTTAACTGCGAGATCTAATCACACCCAACGACTACTTAGCCAACATGGATCTGCAAGATGCATACCTACACATCCCCATGCATCCAGAGTCGAGAAAGTATCTACGATTTCTCTACCAGGGGCAACATTACCAATGGAAGGTCCTCCCTTTTGGAATTTTGTCGGCCCTGTTGCTATTCACACGTATAACCAAGCCCATAGTTGCACAATGCCTTCTACCTAGATGATGGAATTCAGGCTCATCAACAAGCAGATCAACTCAAATGTCAACTCCAGTTCACGATCAAACTACTGACGCAGTTAGGCTGGCAAGTCAACCAATTAAAGTCAGATTTATAGCCATCTCAGGATCTACAGTTTTTAGGCATCAGGTTTATCACCACGAAGAACTGCATTATGGTACCGGAAGACCGATGGTTGAGCATTCAGGCAAGTCTACCAGATGCTATCAACACTCCACTAGACATAAGATGGTGGCAACGACTCCTAGGTCTCTTGACATTGGCTCAGGCTCTCACACACAGAGGAAGGTTACAACTACGTCCGTTACAACGCTTCCTGATAGCTCACCTAGACAGCGTCAAAAGAATCGCCATTCCGCAGCACCTGAAGTCATATCTACTTTGGTGGACAGACAAGTCGAATGTCTGCAGAAGAACTTATTTACGAGAGCCGGCTTACAACCTACGTCTCTTTGTGGATGCATCACACCAAGGTTGGAGTTTCGGTAATAGTCCTTACCTTAACATATTGACTCGCGACACCAGTTTCGGTAATAACCCTTAGTTTAACATATGGGTTGTCCAAGATAACTAGACATTGTGGCGTACTAGTTGATCTTAAAATCCATGAAATCTATATGATTTACTTCTTTTACGTATGTAAGAGAAGGTGGTCTCCCGGTTATGATCAGGAAATTGAAGCATTCAAGCCGCAAGCTGAGTTCCCTGGGGGTATATGAACAAACACTGACGTCATCCCGTAGGTGGCTAACCCACCGCCTATTCCGTCGGATTCAATCAGGAAATATAGCATTAGTCAGGATAAGGGAAAATATGTAATGTTTCGGGTAAAATTGATATATTATACTTATTCAGAATCATGAGATAAAGCCCTCCCAACCGTCCGCTCTCACCACTACTGGCTTGCCTGTAAGCCTTTGTGGGGGCTTATTCGGAGAGAGCGAGGACAGCATGTCTATGGTCATGTGGGTGCTTTTTGGCGGGAGATAAGGGAGGCAACTCCAGGGTGAGTGATTGTACGTTTGCTTCAGGGAACTGGAAGGGATTCAAGTTCCCAGTTAACCATCGAAGGAAGAAGGAGATAAGCAAATATAACATGAGTCAGGATAAGTATAAGATATCAATTTTATCCGAAAAATCACATTTTTTCAAATTTAAGTTTTGTGGTGGGTTTCATGATGAAGTCTACCCTAAAACCTGCAATGTCTACTTGCCCTTAATCATGGTTTGGAAATATTCTAATAGGTCTATATATGTACTATGTCTATGTACTTAATTTGAGCTCAAATCCCACAGTTTGTTTTAAATGTTTGTATATTTTCAATGCTGAGTTAAGCTCATTCATTTCATTGTTTCAGATGGGTTGGATACGCAACTTAGAAATATCATTGGTAGGTACCTTTTTTGTTCTGTCCATTTGTGTTTTAAATTCTTTTCTCCTCCTTTCATCTCTAATCCTATTTTCCCTCCACTGAGAACACAGGGATTTGTTCAAGAGGCTCCAATCAGCTTTTCATTTTAGACATATTGAAAAATCCATTATTTGACATAACTCGGTAGATATCTTTTAACAATTGAAAGGAGTTGCAATAATTTGCTAAGCATTCTGAAGAGTTGCAAATACACTTTTGAAATTCAAGTAATAATAAACACAAGGATGACAAGAAGTGTTAGTCCTTCTGGTAGAATTGTCAAGATCAAGTCTTTGCTTAGTTTAAGATTGAATTATTTGTTTTTTCTTATCCCTAACTGTCCATTCATGAAGAACAAAATGGACAAAATGTCTTACATCTCTTTGGAGTAGAAAACCAGACAAAAATTGTAATACTTCTTGCATGTGAAATTTGAAGTAATTGAAACATTTTCACACTTAAATTCTCTGAAGCTATCTTGAATGAAAAAACAAAGAAATCAGTGATCATTTTTGGACAGACATTGTAATTGACTTCCATTAGGTTTCACAGAAAATGCAGGCTGAATCATTTGAAGATTTTATTACAAAACCTATCTTTTACCACAAAGACATCACCAGCAGTAAACATGGTAAATAGACCATCTTTTATTGTAAGTGGTTTGGTAGAGGTTTCAGCCATGTAGAATACATAACCCTGACAATCCCTGGCACTTATGAACCGGTTCTT
The DNA here is from genome assembly GCF_003918875.1 of Haliotis rubra. Taxonomy (NCBI): domain Eukaryota; kingdom Metazoa; phylum Mollusca; class Gastropoda; order Lepetellida; family Haliotidae; genus Haliotis; species Haliotis rubra. Next base: position 39,178 of record NW_025767454.1, on the reverse strand, counting down.
TGTTGCCCTGTGGCTGTGAGGTAGAGCGTCTGCTTATGAATGTGAAATATACAGGTCCAATCCTGCTAGGGAAAACATTTGCACATTTAAGTTGATCTTTGTCGATATTTTTCAATTGATTTCCAACACTAACATATCATCTGAATTTGAATGTTGATGTTAATATAGAGTTAGGAAAAAGTAAAACCTGGGAAGAGCTCTTACTTACAAAAAGTAAAACCTGGGAGCAAACAAAAACCTCAAATGCGGTAATTCCGGGAAAAGAAGCCATTTCTAACATATAGTGAGAAGCAGCCTTCAGGTTTATAGAGATAGTTACAACTGATCATATATTTTCCGTCCAGGCTTTAATTCAGAAATATTCTTGTAAAAAGAAAGGTAGGTTTTATTGTCTTTTTATTGATTTTTCCAAAGCCTTTGACACTATTAAGCATGATGTTTTACTTCAATCCCTTTCTGAAGTTCGTATCTGTGGTAAATATTTTAATGTTGTAAAAACAATGTAACAGAATTTATCAGCTTGTGTTAGAACATCAAAAGGTTTGTCTAAATGTTGTTTTTTTGGCGTTATTGGTACCTGTCAGGAATGTGTTTTAAGCCCTCAACTATTTATTATCTTCATAAACAAGTTATGTACTTTAATGGAACTGGAGGGTGGTACAGCAGTGTTCACGAATGGTGTTTCAAAGTCACAGGACATTGGGTCCTGTAAGTTTCAGATGTCTGTCTGACCCATTGAAAATGCACAGGACCCATGGAATAAACTTAAACACACATTTCAGATTTAATATTTCTTATAATTGACATTCAAATTATTAACAAACATAAGATTTATAAACAGCAAACAAGTGTCACGTGTCACATAAAACAACTTCAGTCAAAGTCATTGTGAAATATACAGTCAGACACTGGGGCCGGCGGGTTGTAGACTTCTGTCTGACCGTTGGCAAATCTGCCGGATTTGTCAGAGGGTCAGACGCTATTCGTGAACACTGGGTACAGGTGTAACTGTTTCATCAGATTTTAATAATCTATGTTCACTTATGTTTGCTGATGATGTCTTGGCACTGTCTGATACATGCAACCAATTACAGAAAAAGATGAATGTTCTTTAGAAATTTTGTACACTCACTGGTATGTCAGTAAATCTTAAAAAGACAAAGATTCTTGTTTTTAGAAATGGTGGGCCTCTAAGAGATTATGAAAAATGGTATTACAATGGTAAACAAATTGAATCTGTATCTTTTTATAAATATTTAGGACTTGTATTAACACCAAAACTTGTATGGAGTAAAGTTGTCTTGTTTCTCAGGCCAATAAGACATTCTTTTCTGTAAATAACTTTCAGAGAAAAATGGGTGGTGTCAATTGTAAAGATTTGTTTAAAATATTTGATTGTATGATCTCACCTATATTATGTTATGGGGCTGAAGTTTGGGGCACCAGTTATTGTAAACTCATAGAGTCTGTACAAATTAAATTTTGTAAGTATTTTTTTAAAGTTGGTGAATCTACTTGTAATAATGTGGTACTTGGAGAATGTGGTAGACTCCCTTTACAAATTGTATATATGACTAAGGTTATCAAATATTGGTGTCATTTATTGTACTTACCCCCAAACAGACTCCAAAAAAACTGTTAGACGTGTAACTTGGGCAACTAATGTTAAACATATTTTATTTACTTATGGTTTTGGCTATGCATGCGTCAGTCAGGATATTGGAAATGTTAAGTATTTTATGTTTCTTTTTAAACAAAGACTGGCTGATAATTTAAAGCATTCCTGGTATACTTCCATCGAAAATTCACATACAACTGTTTGATATTGTCAGTATAAACCCCTTTTAGATGTAGAAAAATACTTAAAATGTAATATTTGTTTAAATTTGAGATCTGCCCTTTCAAAATTCAGATGTGGAAATTTTAACTTAGCAATAGAGACTGGGAGATAAGAAATTATAGCTTCTAATGAAAGATTTTGTTTATTTTGTAAATCAAAAGGTAATTAATGTTGTTGAAGATGAGTGGCATTTTGTATACTAGTATTTGTGAATGTTTCTCTGATGTTTGAGATAAATATATTGTGAAATATTTAAGTCAGCCTCTGATGATAAACAACTTTATACATATTATGCAATCTGCTAATGCAGAAGTACAGATAAGATGCGTATCTGCATAAATTACGCAAATATTTATGTGAAAACTCAATTCTTATTAAGTCTATTGTGTACAAGTATTCTTGATTTTTGTAAAACCTCAATAAATTTGATCTTACATGCGTACACACAGAAATGTCGAATCTTAGCTTGCATACCGGTGCATAGATAAATTAAATGAGGTAAACTATGCTCCCTGGAATCTGAAACTGTGCAAGCCCTAGAGGTTAGTTAAAGATCATTTAGATTCTGAACACCTCAGTAGTTAACACTATACTGCTTCCTGGAATCTGAAACTGTGCAAGCACTAGAGGTTAGTTAAAGATCATCTAGATTCTGAACACCTCAGTAGTTAACACTATACTGCTCCCTGGAATCTGAAACTGTGCAAGCACTAGAGGTTAGTTAAAGATCATCTAGATTCTGAACACCTCAGTAGTTAACACTATACTGCTTCCTGGAATCTGAAACTGTGCAAGCACTAGAGGTTAGTTAAAGATCATCTAGATTCTGAACACCTCAGTAGTTAACACTATACTGCTCCCTGGAATCTGAAACTGGGCAAGCAATAGAGGTTAGTTAAAGATCATTTAGATTCTGAACACCTCAGTAGTTAACACTATACTGCTTCCTGGAATCTGAAACTGTGCAAGCCCTAGAGGTTAGTTAAAGATCATCTAGATTCTGAACACCTCAGTAGTTAACACTATACTGCTCCATGGAATCTGAAACTGTGCAAGCACTAGAGGTTAGTTAAAGATCATTTAGATTCTGAACACCTCAGTAGTTAACACTATACTGCTTCCTGGAATCTGAAACTGTGCAAGCACTAGAGGTTAGTTAAAGATCATCTAGATTCTGAACACCTCAGTAGTTAACACTATACTGCTCCCTGGAATCTGAAACTGGGCAAGCACTAGAGGTTAGTTAAAGATCATTTAGATTCTGAACACCTCAGTAGTTAACACTCATACTATACTGCTCCCTGGAATCTGAAACTGTGCAAGCACTAGAGAGGTTAGTTAAAAAGATCATCTAGATTCTGAACACCTCAGTAGTTAACACAATACTGCTCCCTGGAATCTGAAACTGTGCAAGCACTAGAGGTTAGTTAAAGATCATTTAGATTCTGAACACCTCAGTAGTTAACACTATACTGCTCCCTGGAATCTGAAACTGTGCAAGCACTAGAGGTTAGTTAAAGATCATCTAGATTCTGAACACCTCAGTAGTTAACACAATACTGCTCCCTGGAATCTGAAACTGTGCAAGCACTAGAGGTTAGCGTAGTACTGATGCCTAGGACTCGAAACTGAGCAAAAATCATAATGTACACCAGTCAAGTTTATTAGATCCAAATAAGACATAGAAAATTACACATCTTTACATGGATGCGACATGGGTAAAAGATAGTGGAGCATATCCCATCATAACACTAACTGAACTGAACAAAACTTTATACACACTCAGACCGTTAGCGGTGGCAATAGAGGTACAACATTTACATAATATACATCAATATACAGGTATATGATATTCATCAACAACTTCACACAGCGTTGATAACAGATATCAAGATACAATATTCAACTGCAAAATATCACAACTGCGAAATGTGCATTGGAGATCAATTTAACACACATTCACAATACATCACATACATCTGGATGATAATACAACTCAACACAGCTTATATCGTGTCAAACTGTAAGAAAGCCACAGACAGACAAACCAGCGGTTGATACTGTGAGTAACAGCCCACAATATTTGGGTATGATGACAATTCATTCATACAGTTTCTCTCCTGTACACACATAACCCGCTGTTGTTGTGGTGTACAAACCCATTAAATTCATACATATCCTTATACAAGTTTCTTCTCCATATAACCACTTACCGGTTTGACAAGGCCATGTAGACAGTTGCTGAGGGTTAGCATCAACTCATCATTCACAACCAAGCCATCGCAGATATTCTACAAAATACATATTTGATGTACATAACATTCTACAAAATACACACAGTTTACATTAACTTCCATTTGATGTACATAACAGCATCCAAGGAGACACAATATGTGCCGACACCCAGTGGTTGGTTATTAATGTTAGGGATGCTTAACTGCTACATAAAGTGGTGCAACTCCATCCTTATCTTCTGCATTGACACTGGCACCTTTCTCTATAAGATACTGAACACTTTCATGTTTGGGATGCTGAACTGCTACATGAAGTGGTGTGACTCCATTCTTATCTTTTGCATTAACATTTGCATCTTTCTAAACTTATCCTATCTCACGGTATGCACAATCCCACGGTTGGTAGGCGGGTCGCAGATTACCCCGTTACTACCACCAGGAAAAACGCATAACCCAAGGAGGCCAGGAGAAAGCACCAACTCCTGATATGCAAACTCCAACTTGAGATGGGTTTCTTCATGTAACCCCTTGGGTTACACAGCACAAAAACTCTAGGGAGTGGGTGCTCCCGAATTAATGTGGTTTTCAGACGCAACTTTTGACAAGCAAAAGGACGCAGTTTGGCAAGTAGGCCCCGCCCCACGATATATCAGGTGACCCCAGTGAATTAAAGTCGAGGACCTTAATCTGGCCAGTCCCTGCTTCGAAACTACCCCCCACAGACACACGCTGGAAGGCGGTGAAAGAGGGAATAGTTCGGATGCTCAACTAGTTTAACGTTCAGTACCAATCTCCCTAACGTACCAAAGGTGAGAAAGGACTCAGGAGCAGAACACTTCGAAAACCACGTAGGTAATCGGAAATCAACACTTAACTGACGTAATTTCTCAGAGAGTAGAGGTCAGTAAGCGGAGTGTCGATCATCTCTGCGTGTAGCAGAAGACTGGCCTCACAGTCTATGAAGTCATAGGTGAGAATGATCTAAGCCCAAGGGAAAAAAGTACCAAGACATGGATGACGTCGATATCTTATATTAGGTACAAAGCAAACCCAACCAAGGAAGGATTGCTTTATCTGCAAACATGGGCCGATGAAAATTGCTGCGCCAGGATCAGGGGGCCGAATTGATGTAGACCTTCCACATCTGTAACTGAGAGGTCCCTCAGGTAGTGTGAAGCAAACACTGTATCTGATCATCAAAAACAGCCCTCCATGATGGACCGCAGGGAACAATTTCTGTGAAGAGCCATGGTGGAGGCAAGAGAATCTCATGAGGCTCGTCGGCCGGTCTCATGAGGCAGAAGCACACAGGATCGTAGTTCGGAAGACTTCCTTCGAGGTGGAGGCAGTAGACAATGGAATGAACAATCTCTTCGCGCAATCTGCGGCGATCCTGTGAGGCAGCTAGGTAAATCCTTAATGCACGCACCGGGCATAAGGACAGATCCTCAGTGTCATCTGGGCCCAAGATAGTGGACGGCTGAATCGTGAATGTGTGATCCAGCTGTCCTGGTAACTGATTCTTGGCGAGAAAATCCCACCGCAATCCAAGGAATCTTTCGCATGTCTAGACCTTTCAAACCTTACCCGAGAAACATCAAGAGCATGCAACTCAGAAATACGAGCAGCCGTAGCCAAGGCCAATAGAAAGAAGGTCTTACAGGAGACATGTTCGAAATCTTTCTCCTCCAAAGGTTCATAATCAGCTGGCGTGAGATGAGCAAGTACAACGGAAAGATCCCAAACTGGGGCGGAACTTCGAGATTGGTCAGCCAGTTTGTAAGACCGGAGGAGAGACAGGAGTTCAGGGACAGTGGACACCTTCACACCTGAGGCCGCTGCAATAACCATGTTAAGAGCCGCCAGATAGGTAGATAGTGTAGAACCTTTGAGTTTTCTGGAGGTTCGGAGATGCTGAAGGTATTCTGCCACCATCTGTGGGGACGCCGTAGTGGGGGATGAGACGCCCTCTTCCTGCAATGCGGCTTCGAAATTCTTCAATTTGTCATTGTAGTGTGACCTGCGTAGAAGTGCGATCGCGCTGTAGTAATGGCAGGAGCCAACCATTTAGAATAGCCCTTCGCCGTTAACGACTGATGTAGATGCACCAAAGCGTGCAGATGGAAGCGTGGGCGGGGACCAATGTAACTGGTCGGAGTCTGCGGATGTACCAGGAGATCGGTTCGAGCGGGAAGAAGCCGCGGGATCTGGTTCGGCTAGGTCTTGAAGGTTGACTGAACCAACTTCTGGCGGCCAGTAGAGCGCGACCAAAAGCAGAGTCATCCCTGAGTTGCGCACAGTTTCACTAATATGCGAGGAAGAAGGGCCTCTGGTGGAATGGCATCCTCCCACGGAATGGTCCCAAGCCAGAGGGTCGGAATCGGTGACACAAACCAAGGCAGCTGATGGTTGAACCCGGGTGGCGAAGAGATCTACTGTCGGAGTCGTGAGCGGAAGGCAAAGGTCTGGAACACCTGAGGATGCAATTTCCATGCCGTTGGAGAGGGGCGACTTGGTGGGACAGAGAATCTCGCGATGACATTCTACACCCCCGGAATGTGGGTGGCTTGTACCAAGATGTGGAGAGAGTCCACCAGATCGAAGAACTGTTGCGTCCACTGCAGCAGTTGAGTAGACCCCGTGGACCCCATCCTGTTGATATGCCAAACCACAGCTACGTTGTCCGACCGGATCATGAGGGAAGTTGCTCGTAGGACATCCTGCCAGTGACTGATTGCAAGCATCACCGCCCTGAACTCCAGAACATTGATGTGACAGGCGCGATTGATGGGAGACCACCGCCCTGCCACTAGTTGATTGAGAAGATGAGCTCTCCACCCATGTAGAGACGCGTCCACATACAGGTGGTGAGACAGAACAAACCGCCCCAAACAAACTCCCTCGCAAACATTCAATGCTTCCATCCACCACAGGAGATGGGGATGGAGCTGCAGAGGTAGAGAGATCAAGGCAACTGGATCTCCCACTCTGATGTAAGGCGCTAGAAAGAACTGCAAGGGACGAAGTTGTAGTTGACCCCTGAGGGTGAACGCCTGAGCCGACGTCAAGAGGCCCAGGAGCTCCTGCCACTGACGAAGCGTCCTGGGTTGCGCCAGTGCCAGATAAACCAATCGCTGAATCTTGCAGAAACGATCTCTCGGGACAAAGAGTTTGTTGGCCTCTGTGTCGAACACTGCTCCAAAGAATTAAAGATGGCGCGTAGGGGCTAGTTCCGATTTCTGCAGATTGATTAACTAGCCTAATTAGCGAAGAAGTAGTCTGTCGTACAGACCCTGAAGCAAATATATCCAAGAAAGCCCACACAAGTCTAGAAAACGTGGCAAGTCTAGATTTCCTCAGCTTCAGGAAAATGAAGAAAGTCTCAGGGCTCCTTTTCATTATATTTTATATTTTTTTACTATGAACTTTTTTCAGTAAAATATGTTCATTTCAGAGACTAGTTGTTAGTCTAGCGAAGAAGCTGTATTGCAAACTGCATGTGACGAGGCAGAAGGGCATGATCGGTCTGCGCCTGAAAGCAGTCGTTGATGTAAGCTTCGAACACTATCCCCTTGCGGTGAAGGAAACAGGTGATAGGCTTCGATACCCGTGTGAACAGCCACGGGGCCGAAGAAATTCCAAACGGGAGGACACGCCACTGATAGTGGGTGCCCTCGAAGACAAATCGAAGGAACTTGCAAAGAGCCGGAAAAATCGGGATGTGAAGGTACTAATCCTGGAGATCGACACTGACCATGTAGTCTCCCGGCTTGATGATCGTTGAGAAGAGCCACCGACACCATACGAAAGTGAGGCGGGGGTTGTAGAACCATTTTATGGAAAACCTCCATATTGAAAATTAGTCTCAACTTGTCTGAATCTTTCTTTGGCACCAGAAAGATTGGCAAATAGAACCCCGGGTCGGTCGGAGCCAGGCCCAGGGCTCGATCGCAAGTTTCTGAAGGAGAGTGTCAATTGTGGAGCGTAAACAGCCGTCTGAGATACGATATGTTCGAGTAGCCAAGCTACCATAACAGCACTGAAGAAGTGCTGAATGTAGGAGGTTCGTGGCATGGAGATGTCAGGAACGTACACATTGTACACAGAGTGATGAAGGCCATATAAACAGTGATTGTAGGAACGTATAGTTCTCCAAATGAAGTGTTGGTCCACCAGATGGAGCAAGAAAGTTAGTAGATACAATGCATGGGATCGTCAGTCTAACGGAACATTGGTAAAGTTGATGGAATGGCCGAGGTAAAAAAGACCAATGACTCCAGACACGTTCGATAAAGAGGCGAAGGTAGTAACATTGATGCCTACGGACAGTCCGGACATAGCTGCAGTGACCTCTGAACTGAGGTCTTCAGCTAAAAAAACGAGTAAACCCAGCCAATGTGAAAGCGCCTTGGTGATTCCATCTGGCACCCTCGGTAAACTGCATCTCCCGGCTGACTGACAAACTCGACATAATCACTCCTACCGGGGAATGGCACCGTTCATCATCACTGGCAATTAAAGGCTGGGATAGGTATCCGCTTCATGGGACCAAGACAAGTCTGTCAGGTACTTCCTAATCGATGTATCATCAAAAGTCTCCCCCGTTGAAAAGCTGTTTACAACTATACACTACTTCCTGTTATGTGAGCTATGCCCGACTTCAGCGCAGGGCGTTGTCTCTCATGGACCAATCAAATTGCAGAATTTGATTCATCTCAGATTCCCGCGAAGTGACGTCACCGGTGTTGCAGGAAAAAGATCCTTGTAAAATCCTGTGCAGTCGTTGATTTCTTCATCAACACTCGGCCTTGTCCGTAATCTCCCGGAGTTACACGAGGGAACACGTGTACAGCAGACTGAGTGGAAAACGCGTGAAAGATTTCACCGTGTAATACCGATGTAAGTAGACTGTCTCCCTGGCTATTGTGATTTTTTCCTTCTTCACTGAAGATAAAGTAATCGTCATCTTAACAGATGATCAGCTGAAGTTCATACTTGCTTAACGCTGTTACTTGTAGACTATAGTCATCGGTCTCAATGAAGTGCCGTAAATAACCAATAGTGTTGAATACATAAAGGTTCTTGTAGAGCTACAAGTTCATCTAGGACTCCCATTGCAGAACTTATACATCAGCATGCTGGACTCTTGTGAGGAAGGAGACAGCTTGACAGTTATCACTGGCCTAGCTCAATACTGAAGCCAGTGAACTATGAGGAAGCACCGAACCGGGAACACCAGTAGTAAGCGCTGAACCGGGCGCCCCATAAGTCAGCGTCGAACCAGGAACCCCATGAGTAAGCGTTGAACCGGTAATACTGTAGGTAAGCGCTGAACCAGGAAGACTGTGAGTGAGTGCTGAACTAAAAGCACCATGATGAAGCGCCGATCTGGGAAAACCGAAGGTAAGCGCCGATCTGGGAGCACCGGTAATAAGCGCCGAACTGGGAACACCAGTAGTAAGCGCCGATCCGGGAACATCGGGAGGAAGTGCCGATCCGGGAACACCGGGAGGAAGCGCCGATCCGGGAACACCATTAAGAAGCGCCAAACTGGGAACACCAGTAGTAAGCACCGATCCAGGAACACTGGGAGGAAACGCCGATCCGGAAACGCCAGTAAAAAGAGCCGAACTGGGAACACCAGTAGTAAGCACCGATCCGGGAACACCGGGAGGAAGCGCCGATCCGGGAGCACCGGTAATAAGCGCCAAACTGGGAACACCAGTAGTAAGCGCCGATCCGGAAATACCAGTTGTAAGCTCCGATCCGAGCACACCGGTAGTAAGCGCCGAACCGAGACCACCAGTAGTAAGCGCCGATCCGGGACCATCGGTAGTTAGTGCCGATCCGTGACCCCCAGTAGAGAGCGCCGATCCGGGAACACCGGGAGAAAGCACCGAACTGGGAGTACTAGTAGTAAGCGCCGAATTGGACACAAGCGGCGCTCTGAAACACATCACGTGACTGGCAACAAGCGGCGCTCTCACCGATATCTGTCTGAAAGGAAACAATGCTTGTGAGGCAAATGGTGCACTAGAATAAAGTGGTGGTCTAGAAGCAAGTGACACATTCGACTGAGACACCAAATGCGAATCAGACGAAGTAACAACCACCGTAGACAGATGAGGTTGTGGAGAGGACGTAGACAACACAACAACCCTAGATGGAGACGAGTCTTCCAACGTGATGGAGTTAAGGCCACGCGGTCGGAACAGTTGTCGTAAGTTCTCACTGAGGTAAGAATCAGACGCCTCCCCTAAGAAATCTTCAGTAGGAGACGGGGACCTCGAATGATTGACTGCCGTAGTTCTACGACGTTCGGCCTTGGGACGTTTCGATGCCGACGGACCCTCAGATATGCCGAGAAATCATCATCGTTGAGATCCTTACAAAAAGCACAACGCGACCATTCACATGTGCCTAAACAGTCTGCACACAAGGCATGTGGATCCGCCGCCGATAATTACTGTTGCATTTATCACCATGCTTTCGTTTCTTAGAACTACTGCGATTAGACTTTCCCATAGTTGAAGAAAACCGCAAACAAACTTTCTATAGACAAGCACACATCCACACGACGTAGCGACAAGAAAGAGGGACAGCAAAAATAGGCCTCACACATGTGGGGAATTGAACCCAGATGAGTGAACACTTTAACCATAAGCCTACCCCACTCCCCTCAGAATATTTCAACTACCCCTCCCTCACATTTCACCTTGTAGTGACTGAGTGAGTATGGTTTTACGAAATTTCTCAGCAATATTATCATTATTATTATGATAATATTTGTATAGCGGCAATATCCAGCTCAGCTGCTCAAAGGTGCTTTGTTTTTCTCTTGATCATTGGATGTCAATCTCAAACAGCTTATTATCAATCTCAACTCCCTGGGGATCACATAACTCTTCAGCCACCAGGATTACTGAGTTAATGTGGCTTTCCCATCCTTATGATAGGGTTACACTCTATGTTCCCCGGCAGCAACGCCTGTAGCCCGTTTCGCCCGAAACTTTGTGAAACGGGAACAAAACAGGATGGACGTGAGACAATGTGGGGGACTGAATGAGCAAACGTGACAGTCCGTGATTGCCGTGGATGCCATGCCAGATTTTTAAACTGTTAAAAAATTTGCCACGGCAGTCCTGGTACTAATGAGAAACATACGCTGTAGTAAAATGGGGGAAATGCAACAAAACGTGACAGCATGTAATAGACCGTAACAAAACTTGTAGTCGGTACATAGTGGGTCTGTAGTGGGACAGGAGGCATGTGTATTCCCCGGCATCTCACGGTCCTTTCAAGTTTTGTTATGTTCGGCCACGTTTTGTCATGGTTGTTTCACCCTAGCTGCCGTTTTGTCCTGGTTTTCAAGGCAAGCTTGGGTGTCTGGTAGCCTATTTATCCTGTTCTATCACGACACATCCAGGCGTGTGATGGTTTACAGGACCGGCGAGATACGGCATGCTGTGTTCTACTATGGTCTGATTCGGTGCACGTGGTCTGGGAGGGAGTATAAACGGCAGGCCCAGCAGGACTCGATAGAGAGAGAGGGGGAAGGGAGAGAGAGAGAGAGAGATTGTTCATTTTGATTCACCAAATACATTTATGGAGTCTAAAATATGATGATGTGACCAATTGCAATGTATAGCGACCATACTGGCTATGAGAGACATTAAAACATTTAAATCTATGACATCACAAACCATGAAAAAAAATATATATATATATTAAAATTGAGCATAATGGGGAACCTTAACTAGCATACACCATAACACCTAGCATAATCCAATCTAAAGCTCACAGACAACAAACACATATCCACTCTGCATTCACCATCCACAAACATGCACACATAAGGAAATAACACAATGTTTCAATTCACCACACAGTAATGCCCACACCCTTCCACCCGCTAGACCACATATATCGCTCACTTTATAGAAACATACACTCACATACACACACCTTCACCCAACTTCCCTCATCCGTAACTGTAACATTACTTTACAGAAACATACACTCACATACACACACCTTCACCCAACTTCCCTCATCCGTAACTGTAACATTACTTTATAGAAACATACACTCACATACACACACCTTCACCCAACTTCCCTCATCCGTAACTGTAACATTACTTTACAGAAACATACACTCACATACACACACACACCTTCACACAACTTCCCTCATCCGTAACTGTAACATTACTTTACACTCACAAGCAGATTAACAAGATTGTTAGCATACATCACCCCACCCAGCTACACCCACCTGCACACAAAATCTCATCCACTGTAGTATAAAGAAATTAACAACACACACGCACAGTTTTACAGGCTACACAACCACTAAGTGCACTTTAATTGGGTCACACAAGAAACTATTTTTATACTGTGGGCACAAACGTGCTCCAAAGCTGGCCGACATCCATGTTTCATCTGTAGAAAGTCTTCACAGAATGTGCAAAGCATGAAACCTTAATCAAAACATGAGGGAATCCATCAGAACACGACAGGCCGGAGGAAACGTAAGGCACCTGTAGTGGTCTGCGGAGATATTAAACCGCGTAATGCACTTTGGAGCATCCCGGACTCAGCAGCCCGTTTTTCCCAAAGGCCCATCATGGATACCATGAGATAACTTAGCAGGACCTAACAAAACTTGACCATGGAGGGAAAAAATGGCCAAAATCCCACGGCACACAATGTTTCGGCCGCCGGGAACATAGTTAACCCATTCACAGTTGGATGGACTGGAACATATAGTCACAGTACTTTGTCCAAGTTTACTGCACGTTGCTGTACCCCCAAGTTTGCGCGTATTCATGTGGCCATCATCTGTTTTTTCACCAACAATTTTGTGGGTTCTTGTAAGTGCACAGGGTTGTGTACTGTACACTAGGGGTTGTGATAACACTGGCGGTGGGGGACATCATAAATGGGCTTCACGCATTGTACCCATGTGGGGAATCGAATGTGGGTCTTTGGCATGATGAGCAAACACTTTAACCATTAGGCTACCCCACCTTTGAAACCTCTGAACTTAATAACAACATCCTTCATTATTACAGGTTAATCAGAGTGAAATACCATGATGATATGAAGAAAGGTAGAACACCTCTTCTGCTTACATGTGGTGAAAATCTTCTTGTCAGAAAAGAAATGTGCAATATGTATATTTGGCTCAGGGAATGAAAAGTTCTCATATAAGAAATATAATTTTGTTTTATTTCATTATGTTCATGCCTTTCTTGTGATTTAGTATAGAACGTAAATGGATGTTAGTTTTTATATCTGTGACCAATATTTAAAAATCAATCTGAGTCCTTAATATTGATGCCTCTAATGTATCGCATTACTAGCTTCTGAAACTCATTTGAAAACTTGCTTATGTTTTTTAAAATTGTCTTGATATCTCTTCCCCTCATTGGCAACTTTTCTGTCCCAAAGGTGCCTGGTCTTAATTTTACAGGGACAGAGAAATAAAATATCAATTACCAGATAACATACAAAGTGACTTTGATTAGTAACATACATATTAAGAAATATTATGTGTAGCAGACTGAAATATGTTAAACTAATGTTGATGTTTTGTCACAGTATTGGGTTTTTATGCAAGGCAGGAAAATGGACATGTTTTCCTCATGACATAATAATATAATTAGGCAAAATTGTGTGGTACAATACAAATGAATCTCAGAAGGCACATAGAGTCAAGGATATGTCTCAGTTGGTATTTTGAATCATTGCCTACTAATGCAGGCACTTTCAATGTTGTGACACTATTTTTCTTGTACTTTTGCAGATCAGAGTAAACTCTGCCTGAGAGATTTGAAAGTGATACCGTTTGTGAAGACACACTTCATCACACAATCTGAAAAATTTCTTCACTCAAGAGGTGTGGTTGTTCTCACTGGCAGGTCAGGCGATGGAAAGAGCGCCTGCTGGTTTGGCTTTACTAAAGAGTTTCTCAGAACAGGAGTGCGGGATAGCTGTAATTCCTGACTGACACCAGTCAGTGGGACTATATTCAGTGAAACTTAATGAAAGGAAAGTTCAACAAACATTTGTTGTTTTGATAGATGATGCCTTTGGAAAAACAAATCTGGTTCAGGATCTGGTGGACAGATGGGACAAGAAATTCCCTATGATCATCCCTTTAATAGAGAATGGAATTGTCGAAACTGGTGATAACAAGAGCCGTTCAAATATATTGTCAGCATGTGTTGGTAAAATTACTTTTCTTAAGAAATGTCCAAATGTTGATTTCTCAGTCATTGAGGAAAAACCAAGCACAAGAAAGATTAGCTATTCTTGAAGGTCATTTGAAACTGTTTGGAACTGACACCTGCATTGACATTATCGAGAAACAAAGGATTGTCCAAAAGCACTGACCTGATGGGATTCCCCAATGCTGCTCTGTCTTTGCTAAAGATAAATCACTCCATCCTCAAGGCATCAACTTTTTCTCCAAGCCACTGAAGTGTTTATCAGAGAATATAAGAAGTCTGTCAGATGCTGATCCAGTAGGTTATATGGTGTTGTTGTTGCAATTTCTGAAAGGTGGGGAACTACATAGGAGCTTTTTTGATCCATTTGACCGATCAAAGAAGACAGCGACCTCCTTGAGAAGCTGCTCAGTTTCAGAAATTGTGACATTCATCAGTTAGAGAGTAAAGCCAAGACACGTGCCCAATGTATCTTACCTTTGTAGAAAACAAAGAAAGCTACAGGTTTGTACATCAATCAGTAATGGATGTCATTTCCATTCAAGTCCCGCAAAGAGAAACTTACAACTGGGCTCAAGTTCTGCACCCTTAGTGTTTTACTGGAATATGTAAGAACATCACCAACATCAGAATCTGACCATATCATATTAATCCCCAGAAATAAGTTTGGTATTCTTTCTGAGAGACTCACACAAGAATTGTTGTCCACAAACCAGGAACTAATCATTACACATCCAGCTTTTCAGGATCCTGAATTTTTGTGAATTTCTTACACATAGTTTCTGGAAAGTTGAAGACAAAAGGAAAATTATAAGGTTTCAGAACTGCACCAAAGAAATCTTCACAAAAGTATTTTCAGTAAGCAAACAGTGGAAAGACTTTCAGCTTTGGCTGTTGGTATTGCAGAGGACATTCCAACATTACATATTGAAGATATCTTGGTCCCATGCGGTTTACTTCTGTCTTGTGTTATTTTGCACTCAATGGCTGCAACCTGATAGTACTGGATCTGATGGCAACAGCTGACAATTGTTTATCAGAGGTTGCGTTGACGGAAACAACACAAGATGTATTGGCCAGTGCTATCTATAGGGGGAAATTCAGAACTGATTCAAGAAATGTTAAAGAGAAAGACTTGTATATCTGAAGCCTGCATTGTTGCATCATGTGCTTCTGAGACTGCAGACAACACTGCTTTTGATCACATCCTGGATACATTTGATGCATCAATCATGAACATTTTCAAGTGGCCACTGGTGGCATTGTTGTTAGAAAAGAATAACTGGGAAAGTTTAGAGAAACTTGCCGACTTAATGTGTAAAACAGATAAAGGGAGAAAACTGCTTGTGCAGCTGTCCAAATGCTTCTTATTACAGTTTCATAATGTGACACCCTTATTGTATTTGAGTATATTGAGGCAAATGAAGATGGATGCATTTTTAGAACTGATTCCAATCTTTTACACACTTGGTATAAGCTGTTCAAGTGATGAATTGGTACTTTTAGCAACAGGATGTAGAGAAACTTATCCTCTGTCAATGATTCATCAATATGGTGGAAACATTGCATGTACAACAAGTAGAGGAGACACACCACTGCACCTTGCAGCTCACATAGGCACAGCAGAGATGGTGGAATACCTGTTACAACTCAATGTAGACAAATCACTAAAGAATTCAGAAGGATGGCTTCCACTCCACTTTGCTGCTCAGTCAGACATAGAAAGTGAAGTAAAACTTCATCTCCTCCTTGAACCTGAACATTTGTCTACTGCCACAGTGTCAGGAATGACACCTCTTATGTTGGCCTGTAAGGCGGGGAACATCTCTTGTGTTGAATATCTTAGACCGAAGTATAATAGTCATCATGGAGATCATCCAATACATGCTGCCATTCTTGGCCTCTGTGAAATATGTACAGGGAGCAACCTACTGAATCATCTTGGCAATACTGTATTCATACAGAAATGGTTTGACATCATTGACATCCTCCGACATATTGGTTATTCCTTCAGCCACAAATATGAATATTTAAGTCCCATAGAGCTTACCATTCGGTTAGATAGGGTGGATATTCTGGGATTATTCTTGGATAAATGGCCCTTTCTTCTTGATGAACTGAAGGAGGGTACAGTCGACACATTTAATGTACAAAGAACATGTGCTGAACATGAAACTGTTCAGTATCGTATGGAGAAAGTTGCCAATGTTAATGCAAAAAGTAGGAATGAAGTCACACCACTTCATGTAGCAGCTGAGCATGCCAAACATGAAACTGTTCAGTATCTCATGGAGAAAGGTGCCAGTGTTAATGCAAAGAATATGAAAGGAGTCACACCACTTCATGTAGCAGTTCAGCATGCCAAACATGAAACTGTTCAGTATCTCATAGAGAAAGGTGCCAGTGTTAATGCAAAAGATAAGAAAGGAGTCACACCACTTCCGTAGCAGCGATCAGCATACCAAACATGAAACTGTTCAGTATCTCATAGAGAAAGGTGCCAGTGTTAATGCAGAAGATAAGAATGGAGTCACACCACCGCTCATGTAGCAGCTGAGCATGCCAAACATGAACGTGTTCTGTATCCTCATAGAGAAAGGTGCCAGTGTTAATGCAGAAGACTTCCATGGAGTCGCACCACTTCGTATCAGTTCAGCATGCCAAACATGAAACAGTTGAGTATCCTTAGAGAAAGGTGCCAATGTTAATGCAAAAGATAAGAATGGAGTCACACCACTTTATGTAGCAGTTCAGCATGCCAAACATGAAACTGTCTCAGTATCCTCTCATAGAGAAACGTGCCAATGTTAATACAAAGAATATGAAAGGAGTCACACTTCTTCATGTAGCAGTTCAGCATGCCAAACATGTAACTGTTCAGTATCTCATTGAGAAAGGTGCCCGTGTTAATGCAGTAGATATGTATGGAGTCACACCACTTCATGTAGCAGTTCAGCATGCCAAACATGAAACTGTTCAGTATCTCATAGAGAAAGGTGCCAATGTTAATGCAGTAGATATGTATGGAGTCAGACCACTTCATGTAGCAGTTCAGCATGCCAAACATGAAACTGTTCATCTATCTAATAGAGAAAGGTGCAAATGTCAATGCAGAAGATAGGAATGGAGTCACACCACTCCGTGTAGCAGTTCAGCATGCCAAACATGAAAGTGTTCAGTATCTGATAGAGAAAGGTGCAAATGTCAATGCAAAAGATAAGAATGGAGTCACACCACACTCTGTGTAGCAGTTCAGCATCCCAAACATGAAAGTGTTCAGTATCTCATAGAGAACGGTGCAAATGTCAATGCAAAGAGATAAGAATGAAGTCACACCACTTCATGTAGCAGTTCAGCATGCCAAACATGAAACTGTTAAGTATCTAATAGAGAAAGGTGCAAATGTCAATGCAGAAGATAAGAATGGAGTCAGCATCTTCAATGCATGTAGCAGTTCAGCATGCCAAACATGAAACTGTTCACTATCTAATGAGAAAGGTGCAAATGTCAATGCAGAAGATAGGAATGGAGTCGCACTCACCCGTGTAGCAGTTCAGCATGCCAAACATGAAAGTGTTCAGTATCTGATAGAGAAAGGTGCAAATGTCAATGCAAAAGATAAGAATGGAGTTACACCACTCTGTGTAGCAGTTCAGCATCCCAAACATGAAAGTGTTCAGTATCTCATAGAGAACGTGTAAAATGTCAATGCAAAAAGATAAGAATGGAGTCCACACCACTTTATGTAGCAGTTCAGCATGCCAAACAACGTGAAAACTGTTAAGTATCTAATAGAGAAAGGTGCAAATGTCAATGCAGAAGATAAGAATGGAGTCGCACTCACTTCATGTAGCAGTTCAGCATGCCAAACATGAATCTGCTCAGTATCTAATAGAGAAGGTGCAAATGTCAATGCAGAAGATGAGAATGGAGTCACACCACTGCATGTAGCAGTTCAGCATGCCAAACATGAAACTGTTCAGTATCTCATAGAGAGAGGAGCAAATGTTAATGCCAAAGATCAGATTGGAGTCACACCACTTCAAGTAGCAGTTCAGCATGCCAAACATGAAACTGTTCAGTATCTCATAGAGAGGAGCAAATGTTAATGCCAAAGATCAGATTGGAGTCACACCACTTCATGCAGTGCAGTTCAGCATGCCAAACATGTAACTGTTCAGTATCTCATAGAGAGAGGAGCAAATGTTAATGCTGAAGATCAGATTGAGTCACACCACTTCCGTTACAGCAGGTCAAAGCATGCCAAATATAGAAACTTTTTGAGTATCTCAGGAGAGCAAAGTGCAAATGTTAATGCAGAAGATAAGAATTGAGTCACACCACTTCATGTAGCAGCTGAGCATGCAAAACACGTCACTGTTGAGTATCTCAAAGAAAAAAGGTGCCAATGTTAATGGAGAAGATAAGAATTGAGTCACACCACTTCATGTAGCTGTTCAGCATGCCAAACGTGAAACTGTTCAGTATCTTATAGAGAAAAGTGCAAACATTAATGCAGAAGATAAGAATCGATTCACACCACTTCATGTGTAGCAGTTAAAGCATACCTTACATGAAAGTGTTTCAGTTCATAGAGAAAGGTGCCAATGTTAGTGCAATAGATAAGACTGGAGTCACATTCCTTTATTTAGCTATTGTGATAAGGGTCTTGGGTCCAAGTGAGTATTCTGGTGAAACCCCTTATCTAACTGGTGCTGAGTCTGTCTTTGGGGAATTAGCTCAGCAAAGAGTTCAAGTCACAAGAAGCTAATTACAATTTTATTAACAAAAGAAATAATATGGGGTGGCCACAGAGAGTCGGTACAACCCTCTGGGCTGAGGGTTAGAGATGACCTGTGTTGGGAGTCAAACCCACCGGGACCGTGAACTAATGGAGTTGGTGACTATTTATCTAAAATTGAACAATAAAAGATTATGATGAGTTGAATGATACAAAATGGGTGTTACCTATACCAACCAATGAAATACAGAATATGAGGTATGGGGTGTGTCCTACAAATAGGAAATGACCAGACAGGGAGAGTACTTAATCCCTGCTAATCCCTATTTCAACTGGCACTATAATAGGTTGACACACGTCCTGGAAGCTTCCTTATTTAACTGGCACCTAATTGTGCTGACATGTTGCTTTGATGATTATGGTGTTACAATAGATGGCTTAATGACCCTAATTTAAAGTGTTTGCACAATATTTATATATTTTAATGGAAGGTGATGATATGTTTACTTTATCAAAGCAGTTCATTAAATCGTCTAGAGATTACTTTGTCTTACTGAAAGGTTTGAGTCAGCTTGAAACCTTAGGGCTAGGATTTATCCTGAACATCTGTGAAATTGTGCAGCCGTAACATAATAGTATGTCTGTAGAGATGAGTTTACTACTTTTGACAGGAGTCTTTCTCCAAGCTATTACTGATACATGATGAAACTAATATTCTATATTTATATTTTCCTATTATCTGAATCTAATATATCGCTTTGTAGTGGCTTCCATAATTAATAATGAATTTTTCAGCGATGAATTATTATTCCATGATATAGCAGTTCAGCATACCCCTAACATGAAACTGTTGAGTATCTCATAGAAAAAGGTGCAGATGTTAATGGAAAGATAACAATGGAGTCAGCATCACTTCATGTAGCAGTTCAGCATACCAAACGTGAAACTGTTTCAGAATCTCATAGAGAAGGTGCAAATGTCAATGCAGAAGATAAGAATGGAGTCACACCACTCCGTGTAGCAGTTCAGCATGCCAAACATGGAAACTGTTGAGTATCTCATAGAGAAAGGTGCACATGTAAATGTAACAGATCAGAAAATTAGAGCTTCACTCAGTTTGGCAGTTCAGCATATACAGAGAATGTTCATAGTGAAACATGTGAATGTTAATGGAGAAGAGAGGTATGGAGTCCACACACCACTTAATGGGGCAGTTCAGCATGCCAAACATGAAACTGTTCAGAATCTCATAGAGAAGGTGCAAATGTGAATGCAGAAGATAGGAATGGAGTCACACCACTTCGTTAGCAGCAGTTCAGCATGCCAAACATGAAACTGTTCAGTATCTCATAGAGAAAGGTGCCAGTGTTAATGCAGTAGATATGTATGGAGTCACACCACTTCGTGTATCAGTTCAGCATGCCAAACATGAAACAGTTGAGTTATCTCATAGAGAAAGGTGCCAGTGTTAATGCAAAAGATAAGAATGGAGTCCACACCACTTTATGTAGCAGTTCAGCATGCCAAACATGAAACTGTTCAGTATCTCATAGAAACGTGCCAATGTTAATACAAAAGAATATGAAAGGAGTCACACTTCTTCCATAGCAGCAGTTCAGCATGCCAAACATGTAACTGTTCAGTATCTCATTGAGAAAGGTGCCCGTGTTAATGCAGTAGATATGTATGGAGTCACACCACTTCATGTAGCAGTTCAGCATGCCAAACATGAAACTGTTCAGTATCTCATAGAGAAAGGTGCCAATGTTAATGCAGTAGATATGTATGGAGTCAGACCACTTCATGTAGCAGTTCAGCATGCCAAACATGAAACTGTTCACTATCTAATAGAGAAAGGTGCAAATGTCAATGCAGAAGATAGGAATGGAGTCACACCAATCTGCGGTAGCAGTTCAGCATGCCAAACATGAAAGTGTTCAGTATCTGATAGAGAAAGGTGCAAATGTCAATGCAAAAGATAAGAATGGAGTCACACCACTCTGTGTAGCAGTTCAGCATCCCAAACATGAAAGTGTTCAGTATCTCATAGAGAACGGTGCAAATGTCAATGCAAAAGATAAGAATGAAGTCACACCACTTCATGTAGCAGTTCAGCATGCCAAACATGAAACTGTTAAGTATCTAATAGAGAAAGGTGCAAATGTCAATGCAGAAGATAAGAATGGAGTCGCACCACTTCATGTAGCAGTTCAGCATGCCAAACATGAAACTGTTCACTATCTAATAGAGAAAGGTGCAAATGTCAATGCAGAAGATAGGAATGGAGTCACACCACTCCGTGTAGCAGTTCAGCATGCCAAACATGAAAGTGTTCAGTATCTGATAGAGAAAGGTGCAAATGTCAATGCAAAAGATAAGAATGGAGTTACACCACTCTGTGTAGCAGTTCAGCATCCCAAACATGAAAGTGTTCAGTATCTCATAGAGAACGTGCAAATGTCAATGCAAAAGATAAGAATGGAGTCACACCACTTTATGTAGCAGTTCAGCATGCCAAACATGAAACTGTTAAGCATCTAATAGAGAAAGGTGCAAATGTCAATGCAGAAGATAAGAATGGAGTCGCACCACTTCATGTAGCAGTTCAGCATGCCAAACATGAATCTGCTCAGTATCTAATAGAGAAAGGTGCAAATGTCAATGCAGAAGATGAGAATGGAGTCACACCACTGCATGTAGCAGTTCAGCATGCCAAACATGAAACTGTTCAGTATCTCATAGAGAGAGGAGCAAATGTTAATGCCAAAGATCAGATTGGAGTCACACCACTTCAAGTAGCAGTTCAGCATGCCAAACATGAAACTGTTCAGTATCTCATAGAGAGGAGCAAATGTTAATGCCAAAGATCAGATTGAGTCACACCCACTTCATGTAGCAGTTCAGCATGCCAAACATGTAACTGTTCAGTATCTCATAGAGAGGAGCAAATGTTAATGCTGAAGATCAGATTGAGTCACACCACTTCGTGCAGCAGGTCAGCATGCCAAATATGAAACTTTTGAGTATCTCAGAGAGCAAAGTGCAAATGTTAATGCAGAAGATAAGAATTGAGTCACACCACTTCATGTAGCAGCTGAGCATGCAAAACACGTCACTGTTGAGTATCTCAAAGAAAAGGTGCCAATGTTAATGGAGAAGATAAGAATTGAGTCACACCACTTCATGTAGCTGTTCAGCATGCCAAACGTGAAACTGTTCAGTATCTTATAGAGAAAAAAGTGCAAACATTAATGCAGAAGATAAGAATCGATTCACACCACTTCATGTAGCAGTTAAGCATACCTTACATGAAAGTGTTCAGTTCATAGAGAAAGGTGCCAATGTTAGTGCAATAGATAAGACTGGAGTCACATTCCTTTATTTAGCTATTGTGATAAGGGTCTTGGGTCCAAGTGAGTATTCTGGTGAAACCCCTTATCTAACTGGCGTGCTGGTCTGCTTGGGGGAATTAGCTCAGCAAAGAGTTCGAAAGTCACAAGAAGCTAATTACAATTTTATTAACAAAAAGAAATAATATGGGGTGGCCACAGAGAGTCGGTACAACCCTCTGGGCTGAGGGTTAGAGAGATGACCTGTGTTGGGAGTCTTAAACCCTACCGACGAACTAATGGAGTTGGTGACTATTTATCTAAAATTGAACAATAAAAAGATTATGATTAAGTTGAATGATACAAAATGGGTGTTACCTATACTAACCAATGAAATACAGAATATGAGGTATGGGGTGTGTCCTACAAATGAAATGACCAGACAGGAGAGTACTTTAATCCTGCTAATCCTATTTCAACTGGCACTATATTAGTGTTGACACATGTCCTGAAGCTTCCTAATTTAACTGGCACTAATTGTGCTGACATGTTGCTTTGATGATTATGGTGTTACAATAGATGGCTTAATGACCCTAATTTAAAGTGTTTGCAATAATATTTATATTTTAATGGAGGTGATGACATGTTTACTTTATCAAAGCAGTTCATTAAATCGTCTAGAGATTACTTTGTCTTACTGAAAGGTTTGAGTCCTTGAAACCTTAGGCTAGGATTTATCCTGAACATCTGTGAAATTGTGCAGCCGTAACATAATAGTATGTCTGTGAGATGAGTTTTACTACTTTTGACAGGAGTCTTTCTCCAAGCTATTACTGATACATGATGAAACTAATTCTATATTTATATTTTCCTATTATCTGAATCCTAATATATCGCTTGTAAGTGGTTATAATTAATAATGAATTTTCGTATGAATTATTATTCCATGATATAGCAGTTCAGCATACAACATGAAACTGTTGAGTATCTCATAGAAAAAAGGTGCAGATGTTAATGGAAAAGATAACAATGGAGTCGCGACCACTTCGTATCAGTTCAGCATGACAAACATGAAACTGTTCAATATCCACATAGAGAAAGATGTCAGTGTTAATGCAGAAGATAAAATGGAGTCACACCACTTCATGTAGCAGTTCAGCATACCAAACGTGAAACTGTTCAGAATCTCATAGAGAAAGGTGCAAATGTCAATGCAGAAGATAAGAATGGAGTCACACCACTCGCGGTAGCAGTTCAGCATGCCAAACATGAAACTGTTGAGTATCTCATAGAAAGGTGCACATGTAAATGTAACAGATCAGAAAGGAGTCAGCTTCCACTCAGTTTGGCAGTTCAGCATATACAGAGAATGTTCATAGTGAAACATGTGAATGTTAATGGAGAAGAGAGGTATGGAGTCACACCACTTAATGGGGCAGTTCAGCATGCCAAACATGAAACTGTTCAGAATCTCATAGAGAAAGGTGCAAATGTGAATGCAGAAGATAGGAATGGAGTCACACCACTCCGTGTAGCAGTTCAGCATGCCAAACATGAAACTGTTCAGTATCTCATAGAGAAAGGTGCCAGTGTTAATGCAGTAGATAAGAATGGAGTCACACCACTTCATGTAGCAGTTCAGCATGCTAAGCATGAAATTGTTGAGTATCTCATAGAGAAAGGTGCCAGTGTTAATGCAAAAGACTTCCAATGGAGTCACACCACTTCATGTAGCAGTTAAGCATGCCAAACATGAAACGTGTTCTGTATCTCATAGAGAAAGGTGCCAGTGTTAATGCAGAAGACTTCCATGGAGTCACACCACTTCATGTAGCAGTTCAGTATGCCAAACATGAAACAGTTGTATATTTATATTTTCCTATTATCTGAATCTAATATATCGCTTGTAGTGGTTATAATTAATAATGAATTTTTCGTATGAATGATTATTCCATGATATAGCAGTTCAGCATACCGAACATGAAACTGTTGAGTATCTCATAGAAAAAGGTGCAAATGTTAATGGAAAAAGATAACAATGGAGTCAGCACCACTTCGTGTATCAGTTCAGCATGCCAAACATGAAACTGTTGAGTATCTCATAGAAAGGTGCCAGTGTTAATGCAAAGAATATGAAAGGAGTCACACCACTTCATGTAGCAGTTCAGCATGCCAAACATGAAACTGTCCAGTATCTCATAAAGAAAGGTGCCGAATGTTCATGCAGAAGTTAAGAATGAAGTCACACCTCTTCATGTAGCAGTTCAGCATGCCAAACATGTAACTGTTCAGTATCTCATAGAGAAAGGTGCCAGTGTTAATGCAGAAGATAAGAATAGAGTCACACCACTCCGTGCAGCAGTTCAGCATGCCAAACATGAAACTGTTCAGAATCCCATAGAAGGGTGCAAATGTCAATGCAGAAGATAAGAATGGAGTCACACCACTCCGTGTAGCAGTTCAGCATGCCAAACATGAAACTGTTGAGGTGTCTCATAGAGAAAGGTGCCAGTGTTAATGCAAAAGACTTCCATGGAGTCACACCACTTCATGTAGCAGTTCAGCATGCCAAACATGAACGTGTTCTGTATCTCATAGAGAAAGGTGCCAGTGT
Source organism: Haliotis rubra (assembly GCF_003918875.1). Classification (NCBI taxonomy): domain Eukaryota; kingdom Metazoa; phylum Mollusca; class Gastropoda; order Lepetellida; family Haliotidae; genus Haliotis; species Haliotis rubra. Next base: position 14,186 of record NW_025767454.1, on the reverse strand, counting down.
TAATGCAGAAGACTTCCATGGAGTCCACACCACTTCGTGTATCAGTTCAGTATGCCAAACATGAAACAGTTGAGTATCTCATAGAGAAGGTGCCAATGTTAATGCAGAAGATAAGAAAGGAGTCACACCACTTCGTAGCAGTTCAGCATGCCAAACATGAGCGTGTTCTGTATCTCATAGAGAAGGTGCCAGTGTTAATGCAGAAGACTTCCATGGAGTCACACCCACTTCGTGTATCAGTTCAGTATGCCAAACATGAAACAGTTGAGTATCTCATAGAGAAGGTGCCAATGTTAATGCAGAAGATAAGAATGGAGTCACACCACTTCATGTAGCAGCTGGAGCATGCCAAGCATGAAACTGTCCAGTATCTCATAAAGAAAGGTCACGAATGTTCATGCAGAAGTGAAGAATGAAGTCACACCTCTTCATGTATCAGTTCAGCATGCTAAGCATGAAACTGTTGAGTATCTCATGGAGAAAGGTGCCAGTGTTAATGCAGAAGATAAGAATGGAGTCACACCACTCCGTGTAGCAGTTCAGCATGCCAAACATGAAACTGTTCAGTATCTCTTAGAGAAAGGTGCCAATGTTAATGCAAAGATATGAATGGAGTCACACCACTTTATGTAGCAGTTCAGCATGCCAAACATGAAACTGTTGAGTATCTCATAGAGAAAGGTGCCAGTGTTAATGCAGAAGGTATGAATGAAATCCGCACCACTTCATGTAGCAACTGAGCATGCCAAACATGAAACTGTTGAGTATCTCTCATAGAGAAAGGTGTGAATATTAATGCAGAAGACTTGTATGGAGGTCACACCACTTCATGTAGCAGTTCAGCATGCCAAACATGAAAGTGTTCAGTATCTGATAGAGAAAGGTGCAAATGTCAATGCAAAGATAAGAATGGAGTCACACCACTCTGTGTAGCAGTTCAGCATACCAAACATGAAAGTGTTCAGTATCTCAAAGAGAAAGGTGCAAATGTCAATGCAAAAGATAAGAATGGAGTCACACCACTTCATGTAGCAGTTCAGCATGCCAAACATGAAAGTGTTCAGTATCTCATAGAGAAAGGTGCAAATGTCAATGCAAAAGATAAGAATGGAGTCACACCACTCTGTGTAGCAGTTCAGCATACCAAACATGAAAGTGTTCAGTATCTGATAGAGAACAGGTGCAAATGTCAATGCAAAAGATAAGAATGGAGTCACACCACTTCATGTAGCAGTTCAGCATGCCAAACATGAAAGTGTTCAGTATCTCATAGAGAAAGGTGCAAATGTTAATGCAAAAGATAAGAATGAAGTCACACCACTCCGTGTAGCAGTTCAGCATGCCAAACATGAAAGTTTTCAAGTATCTAATAGACAAAGGTGCAAATGTCAATGCAGAAGATAAGAATGGAGTCACACCACTGCATGTAGCAGTTCAGCATGCCAAACATGAAAGTGTTCAGTATCTAATAGAGAAAAGATGCAAATGGTAATGCAAAAAGATAAGAATGGAGTCACAGCACACCACTTCGTGCAGCAGTTCAGCATGCCAAACATGAAACTGTTCAGTATCTCATAGAGAGGGAGCAAATGTTAATGTCAAAGATCAGATTGGAGTCACACCACTTCATGTAGCAGTTCAGCATGCCAAACATGAAACTGTTCAGTATCTCATAGAGAGGGAGCAAATGTTAATGCCAAAGATCAGATTGGAGTCACACCACTTCATGTAGCAGTGCAGCATGCCAAACATGAAACTGTTCAGTAACTCATAGAGAGAGGAGCAAATGTTAATGCCGAAGATCAGATTGAGTCACACCACTTCGTGCAGCAGTTCAGCATGCCAAATATGAAACTTTTGAGTATCTCTCAGAGAGCAAAGTGCAAATGTTAATGCAGAAGATAAGAATGGAGTCACACCCACTTCATGTAGCAACTGAGCATGCAAAACACGTCACTGTTGAGTATCTCACAGAAAAAGGTGCCAATGTTAATGGAGAAGATAAGAATTGAGTCACACCACTTCATGTAGCTGTTCAGCATGCCAAACGTGAAACTGTTCAGTATCTTATAGAGAAAAGTGCAAACATTAATGCAGAAGATAAGAATCGATTCACACCACTTCATGTAGCAGTTAAGCATACCTTACATGAAAGTGTTCAGTTCATAGAGAAAGGTGCCAATGTTAGTGCAATAGATAAGACTGGAGTCACATTCCTTTATTTAGCTATTGTGATAAGGGTCTTGGGTCCAAGTGAGTATTCTGGTGAAACCCCTTATCTAACTGGCGTGCTGGTCTGCTTGGGGGGAATTAGCTCAGCAAAGAGTCCGAAGTCACAAGAAGCTAATTACAATTTTATTAACAAAAAGAAATAATATGGGGTGGCCACAGAGTCGGTACAACCCTTTGGGCCGAGGGTTAGAGATGACCTGTGTTGGGAGTCTTAATCCCCACTGACGAACTAATGGAGTTGGTGACTATTTATCTAAAATTGAAACAATAAAACGATTATGATTCGTTGAATGATACAAAATGGGTGTTACCTATACTAACCAATGAAATACAGAATATGAGGTATGGGGTGTGTCCTACAAATGAAATGACCAGACAGGGAGTAAGTACTTAATCCTGCTAACCCTATTTCAACTGGCACTATATTGTGTTGACACATGTCCTGGAAGCTTCCTAATTTAACTGGCACTAATTGTGCTGACATGTTGCTTTGATGATTATGGTGTTTACAATAGATGGCTTTAATGACCCTAATTTAAAGTGTTTGCACAATATTTATATTTTAATGGAGGTGATGACATGTTTACTTTATCAAAGCAGTTCATTAAATCGTCTAGAGATTACTTTGTCTTACTGAAAGGTTTGAGTCCTTGAAACCTTAGGCTAGGATTTATCCTGAACATCTGTGAAATTGTGCAGCCGTAACATAATAGTATGTCTGTGAGATGAGTTTTACTACTTTTGACAGGAGTCTTTCTCAAGCTATTACTGATACATGATGAAACTAATATTCTATATTTATATTTTCCTATTATCTGAATCCTAATATGTCGCTTGTAGTGGTTATAATTAATAATGAATTTTCGTATGAATTATTATTCCTTGATATAGCAGTTCAGCATACCAAACATGAAACTGTTGAGTATCCTCATAGAGAAAGGTGCAGATGTTAATGGAAAAGATAACAATGGAGTCGCACCACTTACTTGTATCAGTTCAGCATGACAAACATGAAACTGTTCAATATCTCATAGAGAAAGATGTCAGTGTTAATGCAGAAGATAAAATGGAGTCACACCACTTCATGTAGCAGTTCAGCATACCAAACGTGAAACTGTTCAGAATCTCATAGAGAAAGGTGCAAATGTCAATGCAGAAGATAAGAATGGAGTCACACCACTCCGTGTAGCAGTTCAGCATGCCAAACATGAAACTGTTGAGTATCTCATAGAGAAAGGTGCACATGTAAATGTAACAGATCAGATTGGAGTCACACCACTTCATGTAGCAGTTCAGCATATACAGAGAATGTTCATAGTGAAACATGTGAATGTTAATGGAGAAGAGAGGTATGGAGTCACACCACTTAATGGGGCAGTTCAGCATGCCAAACATGAAAGTGTTAAGTATCTCATAGAGAAAGGTGCCAGTGTTAATGCAAAGACTTCCATGGAGTCACACCACTTCATGTAGCAGTTAAGCATGCCAAACATGAACGTGTTCTGTATCTCATAGAGAAAGGTGCCAGTGTTAATGCAGAAGACTTCCATGGAGTCACACCGTGGTCATGTAGCGGTTCAGTATGCCAAACATGAAACAGTTGTATATTTATATTTTCCTATTATCTGAATCCTAATATATCGCTTGTAGTGGTTATAATTAATAATGAATTTTCGTATGAATGATTATTCCATGATATAGCAGTTCAGCATACCGAACATGAAACTGTTGAGTATCTCATAGAAAAAGGTGCAAATGTTAATGGAAAAGATAACAATGGAGTCGCACCACTTCGTGTATCAGTTCAGCATGACAAACATGAAACTGTTCAATATCTCATAGAGAAAGATGTCAGTGTTAATGCAGAAGACTTCCATGGAGTCACACCACTTCATGTAGCAGTTCAGCATACCAAACGTGAAACTGTTCAGAATCTCATTGAGAAAGGTGTGAATGTTAATGTAGAAGATAAAATGGAGTCACACCACTTCATGTAGCAGTTCAGCATACCAAACGTGAAACTGTTCAGAATCTCATTGAGAAAGGTGTGAATGTTAATGTAGAAGATAAGAATGGAGTCACACCACTTCATGTGGCATTAGTTTAGCCTGCCAAATATGAAACTGTTGAGTATCTCATAGAGAAACTTGGAGAGTTTAATGCAAAAGATATGAAAGGGGTGACACTACTTCATGTAGCAGCTCAGCATGCCAAACATTAAAGTGTTCAGTATCAATAGAAAATGGTGCAGATATTAGTGATAGAGTAAGGTTTAGGATCACACCTATTTATGCAGCAGTTCAGCATGACATGACATAAGTTTGGTAATGTGTTTCAGTTGCTAGTTATAGATTACCCTTAAGAAATGTGTGTATATTGTCCTAATTTGTTTTCTGTACTAGCAGGAACAAAATGTGCATCATATAAAGTTGTGTTAATGGTTTGTTTTGTGAAGTTTATTTAACAGTAAAGTAGTCTTGTATCTTCACAAATACACCTTCCAGGAATACATTAACTGTGGTAGAAAGAAGTTCCAGTCTTAGTTTAAAGTGGTTTGATGCATTTAAATAAATATGATAAACTTGTTTTATATTCAGAAGATATTTTGCTAAAAGCTGACTTCATAGTAATATTCCAGCTATACTCTGTTAAAAAAAAGTTGGAAATTAACTTAAAAATTCTTACAAATACATATATCCAAGCTGTGATTGCCTTTTTCCTGAAATCTGTCTCTGAGTCCACAGGTTTAGCTTGAAAAAAATTGTTTAAGTCCAAGTTTGATGTCTTCCTTCCTTGTGGTCCTCCAAGTGCTATCCGTAGGAGTTACCTCTACTCATAGAGGTACATTTCATATTGAAATTTCTTATTGTTTGTTGTGGTATACATGCACGCATATGTTTACTTGTTTTCTGAGTTTTTTTGGTTAGAAATTGATTTCTGAGGCTTGGCTTCTTATTTGGTTATCATGTGTAACTCTAATATTTCATCTTCCTCCTTGGGTACAATAGTAGCTATCCCTTTCCAGATTCATAAGAAATCTCTGCTGAAAGCAAAGTCAATGGTACTATTGTGACTATATCATGAGTATATATTTGTTTGAGCAATATTACAACTGTACATTGTTGTAAAATCAAGTTTGGATGATCCAGTGAATGACACCATGCGATATGATTTGTGACCAGACAAAATCCACCCGGACAAAATCCACCTGGACAAAATCCATCCCAAAATTGCAACCCCAAATCCACCTCTTCTTAACAAAAATGGACAAAATCCACCCTTCTCAAATTGCTATTGTTAAAAGTTTTAGTGTGTGCTGATCTTTGACCAAGTTGTTTTTCTCAAGCATTGTTTTGATAGGATTTACGTTTTCCAAATTGGCTGTTGTTCTTAGATGTTGTTTCAAACATTAAAGGTTTCTCCATTTGTCACATTTTGATCACTACTTAATCCTCTTTCATGTATCATTAAGTAGTCTCACACATTTGATCATTCCATAATCCCCTTAAAGAATAAGGATGTATTTGCAAGCCTGATTGGAGCCCTTTATACTCATGTTTTGATAGAACATACTTTTTTAATGAGTTTGAGATCATCCTGTTTATTTTAAATGAGTTTGAGATCATCTACTTAAGATTTTTTTTTTCTTTGGGTGGATTTTATTAGGGTGGATTTTGTCCGGGTGGATTTTGTCCTAGGTTGCAATTTTGGGGTGGATTTTGTCCGGGTGGATTTTGTCCTGATTCGATATGACAGTGGATGTGTTAATGAATCACTATGAAATAGTTATGATACCAGGTGTTCACGTAAAGGTATTAAAACCTTGCTCAGTTTGCAAGCTCCTCAGGATCTGCATGGTGATTGCTGGGAGTGTGTTGACACTCTTTGTGCTTTAGTCGCCCATTGTGGGGCTTATCATAGCCACAGCCATAGTCTCCATCTGCTTGTATGCTCTATTTGTTAAATTAATCCTCCTGGTGTTACTAATGTGCTATCTGATCCTAGTGCGCCCCATGCATCGACCCTATCTGGCTGTTTTAACCCAATTTTGGAACTGAGGAAGTACCAGTAATTCAGAAGCCTTTTTGAAATTTGATAATCCACGAATTTCCCTTACTTGATGGATATATGCTCAGGTAATTTAACTTCAAATCTTGTATCAAGGGAAGGCAATGTCAGCACCATCTAAAGATAAGAGTGTCCTCCATGATCATCCTACTAGCAGATAAAAGTGATCTTTATTGGGAACTAGTCCTCCAATCAATTGGTAATGGCATTGACATGGGCATAGATACTATTATTGCTGGTGACTTTAACATCAATATACATAACTAGACTAATAACGTGGATTGACAATCTTCTTTGATACATATGACTTACAGCAACTTATCACAGAACCAACAAGGATCACCCAAACGACTAGTACGTTAATTGATTTAATCTTTGTTTCAAACCCTAATTGCATTCTGCACTTCGGGTGTGCTTTGATCCTTTTGCAGTGATCATTGTCCAGTTTATGTCTCTGTTGGGGGCTCTGATTCAACGCCTTTAAAATTTAAAAGGAAAGTGTTTTATTATGATTTAGCTAATACTGAGGGAATGAATCGAGGCCTTAACAACGTTGACTGGGATTCTATCTATAGATGTAATGATATTGATATACTAACACATGAATTTGTTGATGTTTTGAGAAATATATGCGATATTTATGTCCCAAACAATGTGGTAACTATAAGACCTCAGGACAATCCATGGATGAATAGTGCTATAAGAATACTTATCAGGAAAAGAAATAAACAGCATAAAAAAGCAAAGACTCGAAATTATGATAAAGACTGGCAAAAATTTAGGCTTTTACGGAACAAAGTAACAGCAGCCGTGAGAGCAGCCAAATTTAAATATATTTCTGATTTAGATGATAAGATCAATCAGGGAGTAATTCTAAATTTTGGTGGGCTTTAGTGAATAAGTATATAAAATCCAAAAAAATGGAGATTATAAGAAATTTCCTTCGATTATTCATAACGATAATATGATCAATGATAGTAAAGATAAAGTAAATATATTTAATGAATATTTTGCTAACCATGCACAAGTTGACTATCCTGATAAGGAGACTCCTACACTTGAATGTAAAGTAAAGACTCCACTCTGCGTCTTTTGTATTGACTACACAAGAAGTAAGAGACATCCTATTATCAGTTGATATTTCCAAAGCCAGTGGACCAGACAAAATAGGTAACAGATTTATCAAAATGTGCCATCGTGCCATCCCTTTGTACTTCCTCTTACTAATCTATTCAATTTATCCCTAGAATATTGTAAATTCCCAACAATATGGAAGGAAGCTATTGTCACTCCTATTCATAAAAGGTAGTTTTAATGAATGTAAAAACTACAGACCAGTTGCTCTTACCAGCTGTTTATCAAAGGTATTTGAGAAATGTATTTTTAAACATGTGTTTAACTTTTTTTTAGATAATAACGTATTAACGAATTTGCAGTCAGGATTCATGCCTGGGGATACCAACTGCCATACTTGTATGATTTTATACTACATGCATTAGACAATGGCAAAGAAGTCAGGGCAGTTTTCTGTGACATAAGCAAGGCTTTTGACAAGGTTTGGCATAAGGGAATCATAGCGAAATTAGAAGCTTATGGTATTAAGGGTAAGTTACTTGATTGGTTTTCCAGTTATCTTGACAACAGATTACAAAGAGTAGCAATAGACAATTACAATTCAGATCTAAATAAAGTCACTGCTGGGGTGCCACAAGGATCTGTCCTTGGGCCATTACTGTTTTTAGTTTACATAAATGATATCATTGAGGGTATCAGTAGTAACAATCGTCTTTTTTTGCCGATGATACTTCCGTATATGTTATTGTTGATAATCATGTTGTTACTGCCGCTTCCTTAAATAATGACCTAAACAGGATCTCTCACTGGGCTGAAATATGGCAGGTTAGCTTTAATCCTGGTAAGACTGAAGCTGTTTTATTCACTCGCAGAAATACCGGTAATCAATTTCCAATTCCTAAGCTTAAAATGCATGGAGTAGACATTATTGAATTCGTCTACCATAAACACCTAGGAATAACCTTGCAATCAGACTGTAAATGGAACTCCCACATTGGTGAATTAGTTAAAAGGTTCGTCCATTGGTAAATTGTCTACGTAGTTTTAAATATAGATTATCTAGAAAATCATTAGAGCAAATGTACAAGTCATATATATTACCAACGTTCGATTACTGTTCGCACCTTTGGGATAACTGCACTAAAGAACAAAAAAAACTTGTCGAAAATCTACATTTAGACGCACTGCGGACGATTTGCCAGGGCAGTTAGAGGAACAAGTCATGATTTAATATATAAGGAAACTAACTCTATGCCCCTAGTTGACCGTAGACAAATTAGCAAGTTATCATTATTTTACAAAATGGTTCATCATATGACACCAGTTTATTTAACTGATCTACTGCCTGAAAAAGTATCACAGTTAAGTGACCATAGATTAAGAAACAGTAATAACATTCAAACTATAAGATGTCGTAGTGATTTGTATAGCAACTCGTTTTTACCTGATACAATACGACAATGGAATGATTTGCCTGAGAATATGTACGATATTGAAACCATAGGCCAATTCAAAAATGCATTACAATCATCAAAACCACCCAATTTTAATATATTCGATAAAAACTTTGGTACACGTTTCTGCCAAATTATCCACTCACGCCTCAGACTTGGGTGCAGTAATTTGAAAGCGCACATGTTCGAACGGCACATTTCAAATGATCCATTCTGTTCCTGTGGTCACCCCTATGAGGATACTTTTACATTACTTCTTAACTTGTCCTAATTATTCTAACATCAGACATCGCATGTATTTTACGAACATGGATATAACTTAAATTCTGTCCTAAATGGTAATCCAAACAAAATGTACTTGTAAATTCTTTCATACTACAATCTGTCCATACTTTTATAATAAAATCGCATAGGTTTGACAAATGATTAATAATGTTTAATACGCAGGTTGCTTGCTTTCCAACCATGCTGCATATTATTTAATATTTGTTTTATTCATGTGCCAATGAAATGGAGAGGTATTCAAATAAGCCATTACGGCTTGTTTACCAATCCTAGTTCAATATATTTTGAATAAGATATGTTTTACACCATAAGAGTGTCGTCCATGATCTTCCTACTCCTCATAAGAGAGCCAGGGCAGAGCACACCAGATGCTACTGTCACCTCAGCTAAGGTTCACCCTGGACACCAGGACTCAGGCCATACGACAAGGTCAGCTATGAGCACTTACCACTACTAAAAAATGTCTTCTCACAGTTATACAGAGCATTTTACAGATATTTCAGATTATCCAGATTTTACATTTATGGATTTAAGAACGGAATCCTCAGATAACAATTCAGCCACGTAGACATTATCTTACTAGTTATGCACTAGTTAGTGCACTAGTTGTCCCATTTCTACCGGCTCAAGGAGGACTTTGCAATGGAAATTCACAGACCAGAGGCCTCTTTCTTCTACACCAGAGCTAAGTGCAAGTTGCCTCTGTCATCCTTCCAGTCTAAGATCATGAAGGATCTGAATGAGTGTTTGTCTTCACTCAAGTATTCAGATCTTTGGGATGTTCTTCTTTCAGGGAAAAGGTTTTTATGCGACTTGTAACATATTTACCAGTCAAATTGCCTTCCCTTGATACAGGATTTGAAGTTGAAATCATCCATCCACTTTCAAGATGGAGATTCCAGGAGATGATACGCAGTGATCTAGACAGCATGGCAAAGGTGAATCTTGCATGCCAATTTACACTGTTTAGGAGGGGTCATCATCTGCATCAATGTCGGTCATCCATCTCATCAGAGTTGACAACATGCTGAAGCCAAGGTCTCTATCAGAGGAAATGGATTTGCCAACCTTAAAGATAGGAGACAGCACAATATCACCAAGTGATCAGGCTCGAAACCTCTGGAGTTATCTTTGACTCCTCCCTGAGTATGGATCGGCATGCAGACACTGTCTGTAAATCTGCCTTTGTCCATCTGAGAAACATCAGCCAAATTAAGCACTTCATTGACAGATCAGCTACCCAGTCATTAGTCCAAGCACTGGTTATTTCACGATTGGACTATTGCAACGCTCTGATGTTCGGCATATCGCAGCAAACTATCAACAAAATGTACAAAATGCAGCAGTAAGACTCATCACTGGTGCAGGCAAATATGAACACACATCACGCCAACATTACGTACACTGCATTGGCTGCCAATTAGACAAAGAATTATCTTCACGGTGTTGGTGTTTGTGCACAAGGCCTTTCACAACCAAGCTCCAGAATACCTGACCGAACTAGTGTCATGGTATCAGCCATCACGAACTCTGAGATCAGCCTCTGCAAAACAAGCAATAGTGCCCTCTACCCGCAGAGCGAGTTATGGCGATAGAGCTTTCGCCAAAAGCAGGTCCTCTGTTATGGAACCAACTACCTGAAAAACTTGAAAACTTGTCAGACATCATTCCATTCAAAATAGAACTAAAACAGTTCTTTTCAACAGAGCATTCGACCAAGCGCCTTAGAGCAAACCTTGGATTCAGGCGCTATACACATTTTAACATTATTATTATTATTATTCACAGCCCTTCAATGGGAAATATAGAAGGTCTTCAATCAGAGGAAGACAGGAGGTTCCACAGGGCTGTAACATTGACTTCTCCCTATTGCAAGAAGGATGGAAAGGTCTAAATGATCTTTACTCTCCAGACATTAGTCGTTATTTGCCATGAAGACCCTCTTGGTGAGTATCAACTCCGGGAACAAAATTTTGTGTGGTGATGGCAGCCATAGACAAGCTCTTAGAAAAGAAGTCTGTCTTTGTGCTGGATCCTTTGAGCCCAGACCATTATTATTCTTCCTGGTATTCCTGGTCCCCAAGAAGGTTTCAACGGACCTGATGATTATCAATCTGAAGATCCTAAACTAGGGCTTATCTGAAATGACCTCCCAAGTTTCGGATATAGTCCATATGGAACCTCTGACAGACAATCTCTTTAAGGGACTCCATTATCTGTGATCTCAATTATCCTGCAAGAGGCATAACTACACATTCAGATCCATCCAGACTGTCAGTGTTACCTACGCTTTGCTGTCAATGAAAAACTCTGTTTCCAGGGTTCTACCATTCAGAATATCAGTTGCTGATGTATTTACATTTTTCAAATTTTGGGTATTTGGAGTTCTTTGTTCTTCCTTGTTCAAGTCAGAGCTGCAAACTCCAAGAAGGTGCAGAAATTTATTGGAGCAATATTTGACACCTTTCGAGGCTTAGTTTATCCTTCAGAGGCTCGTTATTGACAGGGTGGATCCAAGTTTCAGCTATCTTCTCACTCTACATCAATAGATGTTGTTACTAGAAACTCTGTGAATGATTTAACACAAAAAACGATGTCTACATCAAAGATACATTCAAGATTGGACCAACCAATTTCGATGGATACAGCTTAAGCCATCAGAACTAGTTTTCAAGGACCTCACTTGGTAGAATATTCCTGACGTGATCCGTGTGACTCCGATCAGGACGTCCCATTTAAGATGGGGCAGTTCTCTTAGCTATTCAGCACACCTAAAGACCCTAATACTTGTCATTGACAATTCCATGGTAAATCAACAGGTTCAGGGGAACCCACTCTCTAGTCCTCGTGGAACTTTAGAGAGGAAGTTTATGATCTAATGGATTGCAGCGTCATGGCTAGACACATCCAAGGGAAGATAAGCTCGTCTGGAAGAGATCCCATCTTCGGAATGGACACTTCATCCGAACGCCTTCATACAGATAGTGATCACATGGGAGCAACCTCATATAGATCTGTGTGTGACGTTGCTCAAAAAGCCAGTTACCTCATATCAGCCTAGTTCCATATTCTTGGGAAGGCATGCCCGTGATTGCATTTGCATTCCCAATGACACAGCTTATCTCACAATTCCTTGCCAAGATCAGGAATGATCAGATGACACTGTATCTAGTGGTATCGGATGGCCAACACACTCAAAGCTCCCAGATTTCCTCTCCTTCCTGGTGGATCAACCATTACATCTGAATCGTTGTCCATGCTTCTCAGACAACGGATGTCAGATTCCATTGCAACCTGGAACAACTCCACTTACATGTATGGATACTAGCCAGCAACACCTCACATCAGAAGGATTTTCACAAAGAGTTTTCTCAGCAGTTACACATCAGAGCTTCACAATATGCATATATCACTTGAAAGGGGCACTGATCTAGAGTGATTAATGCCAGTAATCTAGTTACGTCAGCTGGTCAGTCCCTGCTCCTTTGACCGCGACGAACACAGGGGACTGGGGAACTGTCCATCATGGCAAAAATTCTTCAACATAAACAGTTGGACAATAAGAAGGATGGATGCCCGTTATTTGAAAATATCCCTGTACTTGTTGCCTGATTGTAATAAAGTACCCCAGCAGTTTACACTTTTTGGATTTTATTATTCGTGGATAGTATGGTGACTAATCTTATTTGATCCTGTTTCTGTGTTTTTATCTTGATGTTTAATCATGTCATGTAACAATGCGATGTCTATTGGCCTATGATATTAAAAGCACATTTTTGATTTATTTGAATCAGAAAACTAAATCAACCCCACGTTTCCTTCTGCTAGAACAATTTGAAAATGTACTTAGGTAAATAGGTATATACAGTTTTAACTTTAGTAAACAGCAAATGCTTATATGTGCAACAATGAAGTTCGTATCCCTCAAAACAGTGTCGGTCTCTAAGATTTTTAGGCAATCAAAATTGCATGCAATTACTACACTCTTGCTGTAACCCATGTTTGGTGGTATTAACCTACACCTGTTTATTTGTCATCAATCACTTTATTCAGTTAATGAAGTTATAATTATTCGTTATACCTCTCAGTTTATCAGACAAAGGTTCCAATTTAGCATTTCTCGTGCATGGAGTAAATACTCAACATCATAAATTAAGGTCCATTGAGGCAAGTGTGTTATATGTTATGTAATATGCGCAAGGAAGATCAAAGGATTAGGTAATAAGATGCAGATTGATTAATTATTTTTACCTTGCACAACGGATTTGTCAAAGGTAATGTTTATGTATGTAGATTTACTTTGAACTGAACTGAACTTTATATACACTCCGGCCGCGTTCTGCGACATAAGAGGTATAAGTTTACATGATGATGTACAACTTAAATACAAGTATGAAACATAAAGTGGTCATATATACATATCGCTTGGTTGCAAAATGAACTGCATGTACATACATTTAACCAGTTAATAAACAATGTTACACTCGTGCATTTTCGCTTCTCTTTTGTGGTGGCGTTGCTTAAAATGAGACATTATTCTTTTTGCAAAGTATTGCTAATTTCCTAATTGTTCCTAGTTTGTTAGAGTGAAAAAGCTGGTTCATTTTGTGCGTAGTCGGGTTTTACAGAAATAGCTGTCAATGTATGTTTACCTTTCTTGGGGCAAGGTAGGGCAAATAAAACAAAACGTGAAATTCATCTCCAATATCGTTTGCAATACAGAGAATACATAATCTTTCATTTGGGGAGTTTTGATCCATCGTCCTGTTTCAATTGGTAGATAATGGTTTGAAGTTCTGAAATTAAGTATCGCCCTCCGATTATTATCATGTCATAAATTCAGATAGGTTCCATATTTCAATTCAGAATTGTTTTAAATATTATAAATAGCGCCTCATGAAGATTTTTCTGTGTTTGATACCCAGGTCTGTATATTGAATTCTTTCAGTCTGTTAAATACAAGTGCTTTAAGACTATTTTTATAAGGATATGCCTGTGTAGCCCAAATATAACTCATTCCAATTTTGACAAAAGTGTCCTTAATAAAGGCAATCCATTTATAGCCAGATGTGG